>NW_024100599.1:1200000-1517500 GCF_016545835.1 Crotalus tigris | reverse complement strand
ACTCTTATTAACTAACTACATCCTTGTGTATAGCACTAAATTGGTGTTAGATAAGCTTTAACGCAAGAGGGCTGGATTTGGAACGCTTGTGGGAACATACCAACTCGAAGCTGATTTCTTTCTTGACTCTACCCTCAGGCTTTGCCTCTCTTACAAATTCTGATATAGCACAATTTGTGAACTCAGCCACAATGGAAGAGTACGGTAGATATTATCTAAATGGAGGCCTAACAGGACTTCTACAAAAACACTATTTTAGGCTTGGGACAAAATGATGTTCAATTACCACTCAGAATTAAGGCAATACGCTGCTTTGTTCCAGCTCTGTGCTTCTTTTATGACAAATACATATTAGTTTAACTGATGCTGGAAGTGACTTACATAGAGATTTTTAGCAAATTGTCACTCATAAGGCCCATAATTTGAAATTTTAAAAAGTTTCACTGTATAAACAAAAGTTGCTCTTTAATTCTGATTAGGATGACAAATGTTTATTTGTGTAGAATTATAGGCAGGATTTTTTCATGGGCCAGTGTAGAACACATTACATTGCAACACAATTTTTTTCCTTATTACCTAGAATGCCACACCAGCTTGGAATAAGGGTTAGGTATCCATGTAAACACTGAAAGAAAACAACTAGAAAGGGCAATCAACTCATTATATTAGACTGAACTTAAAGATACAGGGAATATAGTATTACTAACTTTTATACCATGGGGAGCAAATGACATCATCACACATCTCAAAGTATATATAATCAATATGGACATATACTTGATGGAAAACAGTCAGCTTATTAATGTTGAGACCTTGTTTGAAAAAAACAACTGATTACATGGAGCAGGTGGAACCCCCAAATCAAATTTAAGTGCATGTCTGGGAATCAATCCTCAAAAACAACTGGTGTGTTCAAACAGGTTAGGAGATGATCAAATATACTCTATTTTCTTGTTTACTTTCTATCTTCAACAATCCCCACTTTGTTCAAATGTCTATAGGGAATTTTGAATGGAGCAGCTGCAGTATCCCCCAGGCTAATGCATCAGGTTGCTTACAAAACAATCCTACTACCAAGCAACAAAACAAAACAATACAACTTTGAAAATGCCTTTGAAAACCTGCATCTTCCTCAAAATAGATTTAGAAATATAAATAAATAAAATTATTATTTTAATATCATTAGTGGTTGGCCTATAAAGAAGGAAGATCAAGATTGTTTTGGAGTAAGGTATCAATGACAAATGATCAATACAGAAATACAGACTTCATGTTCTTGCTGCCTGTTGCTTACTGGAAACTAACTGAATGATTTCTTTAACAATAAAACAAAAGGAGAAGTGGTTCTATCATAAATTGGATCCTATTGCAGTAATCTAAATTTTAGTCAAAAGATAATAGATTAGAACTGAAAACAAAGCAAGCCAAGATGTCATAATAAATACTTCTATAATTCTTGCAACCCATTGGGCTATAGGATTTCTTGTTTTATAAAACAGGTTATCCAGCAGTATATGAAGAAACAGAAAGTAAACATAGATAGCATACCAAGTCATAACAGGAAGGCACTTCAAGAGCTTTACCACAAAATGTTTCATTTTGAGCAGTTATCCACACTAAATTCCACTAATGAGAAGAAATTTATGTAGAGCTGTTGCATACAATTTGGTAAACTTTTCTTTCCAAAAAATTCAGTAAATAAGAAATCTAAATGAACTTGTTCTCATTATTTTTATGTTTATGATTAGTGCAGTGGAGACCAAAAAGAGTGACTGGCTGGAAATAACAAAACATTTCATTTTCAAAAATACACAATTGTGTAACAGTATATTACTATGGGTAATCTTCATATTCTCTTCTTGTTTGCTGTGAGTTTTAACATTTAGAATACTTTATAAGCAAAGCATGTTATTTAAAAAAAAAGAAAAAATATGAAGCAAACAATAACTTTTGTTTACCTTTTAGATTGCAGAGTTACAAGAATCAAATCAGTCACAACATACAGCACCTGAACAGGAATGACTTCTTTACTGTGTTACAAAATAAATATTGAGTTAGGATGAGGTTGTTTGCACTTTGTTTAGGTGGAGTCTGAGGAATTAAGCAATGATTCTAGAATTGGATGTTCTTTGAACTGGCTTGTTGACAAAAAATACTGAAGTCAGGTAGAACACCTTTTATAGAAGAAGAATCTTCAGAACAGTCTTCTTCCATTTTCTGGAGTCTCCCACACCTTCTGGAACTACAAAACCACTCAACATATCTGGAAAGTATCATCTTGGGGAAGGCTCTTCTGGAAAACCAGGCTGGATTACTATCTTTCTACTTAACTCTCTGAGGTGATATGGTAATGAAACTAATATTGATAAAAATGAAAAAAGAGAAAGAAAGGAAACAGAAGATAATGGGGCAAGTTTATATAAAGCAGTTTATTTTTCAATCTGAAAGCAGTTTTGCTCTTAGTAGGCTAATATAAAGAAACATTAGAAGGCCAATAAGTGAAAAAGCAATAGATGTATTAACTGAGTTAGTGTTATAAGAATGGGTCTCCAATAACACCCATGTTAGTCAATCAAAATGTATTTCCAAATATGGAAATGATAAAAAAAGCTAGCATGCCACATCTCTGTTGTTTTCCTTATCTCTGGGGAAAGTCATCCAAAGAGCACTTCTGGCCTCATGTGATTTTTTTATGTTGCCAATATAAACAAGAAGTATACAGAGGAAGTATTTAAAATGCCTACATTCTGGCAACACAGGTAACATTCTAAGACACTTGGCATTGCCTTTATACAATGCAGCTATAGAGAAAATCTTGCCTGCTTTTTTTTTGTCATACTTTGTTCAAGCATCTCTGCTTGGGGGGGAACCCCCCCCAGTCATTTATCATCCACGTCTACTCTCTCTGGTATCCAGATTTATCATTCGTCATATGATAAAAATATTTATACTTTAACAAATTAAGGGAAAAAAACTAAGGTGACATAGAAAACAGAAATGTTTGAATAATTATGCAACTTACCTCTGAAAAAATTAAAAAAAAAATTCCAGCACTATATAAAACTAGCTTTGCATTAAAAATAGAGGAGAAATTAACCAGATCCTCATAACAACTAATTACCAATAATTACCAATAGCACAGAGGTAATGATACTGAAATATGAATAAGAAACTACTGGATTAAAATACCATTTTCCCCAAAAACTCACTAAGACAAATTTAAATGGCATCCTCAGTGTCCCATGCCTTCAACATCCAGATTTTGGGAAATCAAAATGGGAAAAATAATATTTTATCAAATAGAATTGTTTTAAGAACTGCAAGTAGGTAATACATATGGAATGCTCTAAACATTTATATTTTAACATTTATGCTACAAGAAGCCTCATGATTGTTAATTTTTGATATTAAACTTTAGTATGAACATGAATGCATGCAATTTTAGTTGGAATCTAGTGAATCCAGTGAAGTCACATCGTGGATAATACGTGGCCCAACAATTTGAATGCATGACTTTTTATTCTGACTTAAGAAATTCTAATCTTAGAATTCCAAAGCATTGCAGAAAAATTATGAATTGTACAGTTACTTGATACACCGAGATTAAAGATCATGTTGGTTGGGAAAGAGATAACTGATATCTACCACCAATTTTACTAAACTAAAATCTTTCTGAAGCTGAAGATTGCCAGCTTCCTTTGTTATTTTTGAACTCTCGGTGAGTTAAAAATTACTCTAATGCTTTCCCGATCCATCTAGATCAGGGATGTCAAACTGCCGGCCCGCGGGCCAGACGTGTCATGCGGAAGCCGCGCCCACCCCATTGCCAGCAATGGCAAAACTGTCCTGATATGTTGTGCGATGTCACGTGACGTCACAAGTTTGACATGTCTGATCTAGATTATATGTAAAAAACCCAACTCTTTTCATTAAAGATTTCCTATCTTATTCAGAGTACAATTATATAACATCAACCATCTAAAGTAACTCTACAAGTTACTATCAGGAGTCTTCTTACTTTGGGGATAATTTAGCTAAAAGGCATACAGGTTTATATTCCTCTGTACTGGGCAACTGGTCTGGCCACATTTATGAAAATAAAACTCCACTGATCAAATGCAACTGCAATACTGTAAGTAGGAACCAAACTAGACATAACAAACCACAGAACAACAGTCAGCCTAATTTGTCATATTTTATCTATGTGGCATTTGACTGCAATAGCTTCTGCTGAATGTTAAATTCCTGCCTTTGGTACATTCCATGAATTGTATCAGAATTTCAAGGCAGCCATTTCAGGGTACCCTAACTGCTGCTGTTTACATTTATATTCTCTACTTATGACAATTAGCTATTGAAAAATGCTACTACAATTGTACCTTGAATCAAAGAATAAAGTTGCATTGACAAACTAATTATTATACGGTCTACAATGACATTGTGACACTTTCTACATAGAAATCTATGGCTCTTTCTCGGTTCAAACATTAAAACAAGCCAGGATGAATTATTTTTCAGATAAGCAAATAAAGAAGAATAGATGAAAAACTGAATAGCAATAATTCAAAGAATGCAATATAACTTGATTTGCCTTAGATGTGTTCATTAGTGTGGGCACCTGATGGCTTCATAAGTGTAGACTGTGATCCAGGTATGTTTTTGTAAGTGTGAGCATACGGTTAGCATTGGGGGCTATTTAGATTGGTTGGGCAAGATCTGCTGTGTGCTTGTAATAGTATGTGGGACTGACCCTGAGAGACTGGCCTAGAAATGCTGTCTACTGAACAGACAGATAAGAGACAGTATAGCCCAGTGATGGCGAACCTTTTAGAGACCGAGTGCCCAAACTGCAACTCAAAACTCACTTATGTATCATAGGGTGCTGGGTGGGCATGCCCATTGGGTGGGTGTGGCCCATTAGGTGGGCATGACCAATTGGGTGGGCGTGGCTTCAGTGGTAACGGCAGACTGGGTGGGACTAAAAAGTTCAATCAATCAATTCCAACTTTGCAAGATCTTTTCTTTTCCCGCGAGAAGTTGAAATTGACTGAACCTTTTTTTTTTGCACACAGCGGCAGAGGCCTAAAGCGAAAAGGTTTTTATAAAACCCAGCTGAAGGCCTAGGACTAGGGCGACAGCTCCCGTACCCACAGAGAGGGCTCTGCGTGCCACCTGTGGCACGCGTACCATAGGTTCACCACCATGGGTATAGCCCCTAGCTGAAGAGTCAGCTGGCCAAGAGGCTTAGAAGTGACTATCCCTAATTTGTTAGGGTGTTAAGAAAAGGGGGGAGAATTGTACTTTCACTCCTACAAGATACTGTTAATGTAGCCTTACAATAAAATAGAGTTAGCTCATTTGCTTGTGTTTCCTGTTTGGTCTACCTGGTTACAATGGTGGAGCAGGAACAGTCCAGTGACCTAAGCCATTCTTCTAGTGTGAAAGATGCAAAGTCTGGAATGGTTGGGACTCTAGCCTGGGTAAGGGTGAGCTAACAGAGTGGGAACTGGATTCTTCAGGGAGAAGGAGTCCAGACAAGAACATCAATATGGTGTTGGATATACAAAGATATGCTGGTGAGGCAGGCCACATTTCAGTCCCCTGTAAGCTACCTAACCCTTGATCATCAAGGGTTTGGAGACTCAGCTTTTTGGCCTCCGCTACTGCCACATCTCCTTATAATAAGGCATATCTGATTTGTAACTTGATTTCAGATGAGACAGAAGGTGTGCATTACCAAGACCTGTATGGGTGCCAAGCAGAAGTAAAAGGAGAAGTTGTGCTCTTAGAAATATATTTATCCAGATTTTGGCTACGGCATCATCCAAGATCCCAGGCAGATATAGTAGAGTGGTTCTGTTCTTCCAAAACTCTCCAATGCCATTCAAAGATGACTGGATGCGAGACCTAGTTTGTTGAGTTAGGTTCAAGGGATCAGATGTGTCTGTTGTTTTGTACCACCATCCCTGCTTATAAAACCTCCTTCCTGAGCTGCCTTCTTTAGCGGATAAACATAAAGTAGACTTACAACATGATAATGCTCCTCCTGATACCAAGCCAATATCTTATATTTAGGATTTGGGAAAACAAATTTGCTTCCTGTGTGGGGTATATTTTTGACTACAGTAGCAAATATCAACAGTTTCCTTAGGACAAAAAAATACTAAAGTTGTGCAAAGCATTTGAAAGCATGTTTCACAAAGCGTATTGATACAATGAAACATTCCTTCTTCAAGTGTTGATACAGCTACAGCTTTTGAGTACACCTGCTTCAAAATTTTCCTTGGCTTTCTGTATATTTGCATGCACAGAAATCTTTGCTTACAACTACAATTGCAACTGGCAATCCCATCACTAAGCGACACAGTCATTGAGCAAAACATAACATAACTGCAACCTGCAATATATAACTATTGGCTTCTCCATTGACTCTGCTTGTCAGAAGCATGCAAATGGCAGTCATGTGACCATGGAATATTGCAACAATCACAACCACTTACCAGCAGCCAAATGCTCAAATCTTAATCATATGACTGAAGGGAGGCTGTAACAATCATACTAGGACTGGTAATAAAGTTGCTTCTTCCACACTATCGTAAACTCTGAACAGGTGATAAACCGGGCAGTTTTTAAGCAAGCACTAACTACTTGCACATCTCTGTTCCTTAATTCATGGTCACTCAGAAAGTGTTATCTATTCTATAGACAGCAGCTACTTCAGAAAATAAGACTATTTTAATGCTTTAAGGACGGATGCTTTGCTCATTCAGTACACTCTGATCCTGTTCAACACAGCCTTCCAAATGATAATGACTAATCTGATTGATAGCAGAAATCAGATTTCAAATATATTATATTGTATACCTTACTTGTTTGACAAGTAAGAAACAAAGTTTCTTACAAGTTTGACAAGTAAGAAACAAAGTTCTTGGCTACATGATACAAAATATATTTCTGTCTGAAATTTACATTCACCTACTATGCATTATTTCCATTACACTAAGGAAACTTAAAAACAAGTTTCCAAAATAAAAATACCACATTGATAAAAACATCACTAAAATATATGTAAAATACCACTAAGACACAAGGGTAAAAACCACACAGATTCATAGTGACATACCAAAATATATACTTTTTATAGGTCACAATACCTTAGTTTTAATAAAGGTAACCTGGCTAATTCTCAATTAACAGTCTCTACAATAATTTTTAAAACAGAATTTTCAACACCACTTGGCATCACCTGAAGTTCTAAGTGTAAACATTGACTCATACAACTGAAAAACAACAAGTTGAAAGAAGAAATATAGCTGTTTCTAGTACTATGGAACTGATGTAATTATACAAAAGAGATATAGTGGCCACAAAGCTTCTAATGCAGGCACAAAAAATAGATATCACTTTTTAACATTACATACTTCTATAAGCGAGGGTATGATAGCTCAGCAATTAAAGATGCTAAGCTTGTCACCTGGGAAGCTGACAGCCTGGGTGCAAGACTCTAGCGCCACAGGATGGGATGAGCCCCCGTTACTTGCCCCAGCTCCTGCCAACCTAGCAGTGTGAAAGCATGTAAATGCAAGTAGATACATAGGTACCATTTCCACAGGAAGGTAAGAGCATTCCATGGAAAGAGTCTTCAGACAACACTGGCTCCTTTGGCTAAGAAACAGCGATGAGCACTAGAGTCAAACCCAACTGGACCAGGGTAACCTTTACCTTTACTTCTACAGTTCTTCACAAAGCTAAGAAATTTCTTTCATGCCATAATAGATATGTAGAAAACTAAGACAGAGTTGTCCTTGATTATGTTTGCCATCATGATGGTAATGAAAATATAATTTTACAACCAATCCTTGTATTCATGACCTTTGCAGGCCTGTAAAGCAAAGGAAAGCTCGATCACAAGCAGAACTTAGTGACTGCTTTTCTTATCAATCTAGTTGCTGGTCACAACTGTTATCAGTACACAAAGACCACCTGTACTTCTATCTGATAAAATAAAGCTGGACAAAGAAAAAGAAATACAGGTACAGTTCTAATTAAGTGTGTGCCTTATACTGAAAGACAAAAAGAAATAATATACTTAATTGATTAACCAAAAGGCAACTGTGTTTCAATTTAAGTAAGTATAAAGCAATTTCATAGAGGCAAAAACAGTAACTTCACATGAACATTCATGAGATTTGAGCTATCTATACTTAATCTGGGAAAAAAAGAATTTACAATCTTAGTGCACAGTAAACAAGTACAGGTAATCCTCAATTTACAACCATTCATTTAGTGATTGTTTGAAGTTATAACAAGTGGTGAAAAAAGTGACTTATGACCATTTTTCATACTTTTGACCACTGTAGCATCCTCATGATCACGTGATCATAATTTGTACGCTTGACACCCGGCATGGATTTATGATGGCTGCAGTGTTCCATGGTCATGTGATCACCTTTTACAGCTTTCTGACAAATGAATGGGGAAGTCAGTTTCACTTAACAACTGTGTTACTCACTTAACAACTACAGTGATTCACTTAACAACTGTGACAAGAAAGGTCATAAAATGGAGCAAAACTCATTTGAAAACTGACTTGCTTAGCAATGGAAATTTTGGGCTCAATTGTGGTCATAAGTCAAGGATTACCTGTTAAGATTCAAGAGGTCTTACTCCAGATAAAAAATGCATATTGTGTGCATTTGCTAATGTGTTTTAGCAACTGAAGAGACAAATGCATTGCCTAAATACATTTTGCTTGCATGACAATATTTTAGTAACTAACTTTATGTAATGCTCCACTTAACAACTGTACTGAGTGCCTTACATTTCAGTACTGAAATTAAATTAAAAATTTAGGATCATATTAATGACAGAAGACTAGTAAGCAAACATTCTCAAAAGAAAAATTCAGCTTTGGAAAAAATCACTTAATCAGCAAACATTCCTCTACTGGAAAGAACCAACAATTTTCCAGTCCCTAAAGACTTGCTGTGAATAACATGGTCTTAATAGTTCTTCAGAACCCCAGAAGTGTAGAAGTAATCTGATCTCTAGGAGTGTTCCAGAGCAAGGGAGCAATAATGGGAGAATGACTGTACTTGTGTCCCTGTAGATGCCATTACCTAGGAATAAATACCTGGAAGAAGTCCTCTCTTTCTTTGAGGTTTATTGGATGAATAGAGGCCCCTGGAAGAAGATGAACATAAAGCAATCCTGCTACTGATCTATGAAAGGCTGTACTGGTTAAGATGAAACTAATGCTATCCTGATCCTGACCCACAAAAAGCTATAATGGCGATGACACAGTTTTATTGACACCCAGAAATCAGCTATAACTATGCAATGTTCAAAACAGTTGCAGTACAAGGGCAAACCAAATAGTATCCATAATGGCATGAGCTACTGCATTCTGGACCGGTTATATATTGGTATTCAATGGCAGTTCTATGTAGAACCCTTTGTAGAATGACCATAAGTGACTGGATCAGTAGGACACAGTTGGAAAATCTACATAATAACCCTCCTATCCATAGCTGATGCCTGCTCTTCAGCAGCTGCTAAGTCCAAGGACCTCAACTACATGTTCTGCTGTGCTCAGAACTGAAAGGTATAATTGGGTATCTATCTGTCTGTCTATCTGTCTATCATCTTTCTAATTTATATAACTCCATCTCATAAAAAGTAATTCTGGGTAGGGCATACAGTATTTAGCATATACTATTTACGATGCTTGATTCTGTGGATTGTTAATGCAAACTATAATTATTTTGAGAAAGGTATTTTTATCTGCATACATTTTATACAGTAACACTACATTGTTGTTGTTTTTAATTGCGAAGTCGTGTCCGACCCATCGCGACCCCATGGACAACATTCCTCCAGGTCTTCCTGTCCTCTACCATCTTCTGGAGTCCATTTAAATTCACACCTACTACATATATCACATTAAACTTTACAAGAATCTTCAAAATCATCAAGACTATAAAAGAATAATAATTCTTTAACAAAGTGCATTGTCCTATATGATTATTCATATATTGAATGAAACCTTGTCTTAAAACACTTTATTTCATAAACATTTTCTTTAAACTTCTATTTTTTTCTACTTTTCTGGCTGAAAAAGTTGAAAAATATATCCTGGAGTTAGAGCCATGAGCTGTTTCCTCAAGAATATTCCCATTTCTTTCCTGGGCCTTCATTGTTAAATAGATTTTTTTCACAGATATGTAATATGTCTCGATAGTTATAATGATAGTTATATCATTGGTAGAGAACACAAAAGAGTGAAGCATTGTCCCTATTGGTTCTTACGGGATTTTAGTTTATGTACACAAAGACATGATAGATTTATTCTCTTTGCTAGGGTTAAAGTTCTTTGTGTGTAAGTCAGCCCAATACACTAACACAGCACTCTCCAAAATACTATCATCCCCATCCACTGACCAACTTTGTAAGACATCCAGCTAAGTGATCCAATACTCCCCAATAACAGAATGAATCCTGCAATAACAATTGGTTTAAAAAAAACAGGAGAGAACAAAAGACAGAAAAGGCAAACACCTAGTAAGAATGGTGGAAAGAGAAAGCTATCTGTGAGGAAAAAACAAACAAATATTTGATGTAGTTGTGTAGTCAGAGTAGGGGGAGGGAGAGGACAAACCAGACTATAGCAACACAGAAAACCATCCAAAATTCTCATCCAAAGAGATTTCCACTAACATATGGTGGAAGTGACACTTTCTACAAATATCCTGTGTAGGTGCCAATTTCTCTCCTCTACCCAAGATGTATCCAATAGCTTGAGTATTATAAGCTCTTAGAATTATTAATTCTAAGTATACATCTATCCTGATACACACTCTAATCCAATTTGTTAATGAGGAACCTATCATGCAATCGCATCATCTGGACCCTCAAAATAAATTAAATCTCCCTCAATGGCCACCACATTGCTGAGTAGCATGCCCACACATAGTCAGATTTTCTGCTTTATTAACAAGTCCTGCATTCCCTCTGCTGGAAAAGAAACCATACTGCATCAACAGTACAAAGCATACAGTTACTAAAAAACAAAATGCTGGATTTTTGGGGACAATCCCAATTATAACTTTCACATAAACATTCATTCTTGTCATACTATATGCCCTGACCATGTAAATTACAGATGGATTTGGTACTATAAGCCCTTGCAACATATAGACCGTTTAATATTTTTATTACTATTAAAAAATTGAAATCATCTTTCATTCTAGAACAGTTGAATTACAAAGTGCCTGAATAAACTACCAGATGAAATACAGTAACATATCTTTAAAAGTAAAACTGAATAAAGGCAAAGTTGAGTTGAGTTTAATTTCTGACGATAACATGCATAATGGAAACAATACCAAAGTGGTTTGCCACTGCCTAATTTAAAGAATTTTTTTAGTTTCCCAATCTGATTACTAGCTATGCCAAATCTTGCTTAGCTTTTTCTAAATCATTCAAAGTTAGCTAGGTACTATAATTAGATGAACACAATTGCGTACAAAATTTTCAGAAGAATTAAAATAGTAATATAACTCTCAATAAAAAGCAAAATATATTAACAGCTTCTGACAAAGAAAAAAATCAATCATCTTCCAGAAATCTAAATATAGAATCCCCTTTTCATGTCTTTCAGTGTACTGGTATTTATGACAGCCACCACATAAAGCTATTTCTGATTCAATTTGAAGCTGAAAGTGCACCTCAGTTAAAAATAAGAGATTCACAGTTACTCTGTTCCCTTGAAAAGTCTGTAATGCTGGGAAAGATGGAAGGAGAGAAAGGAAGATGACAAGGTGGATGGACTCAACTGCAAATGGCAGCAGGTGTCCCAAGGATTTGAAATTGGAGATAGATCATCCTGGAGTAATTGTAAGAGTTAATTATGGCACATAATCAATGCACAGATAAGTTATTTCTCCTAATCATGGCAGTGACATCAAATCTATAGGCATGTGAATATATAGGGTGGATTTTTCAACTTCCTTTGGGATTGGCACTTCTCTATCCAAAAATGATTTAACATAAAAAAAAAACCTACTAAACTATAAAACTACTAAGATAGAAAACTACAAAGAATAGTCAACCAAAAAGCTTTTTAGTATTAATTGAAACAAAGGGAAAGAAAAAATGATTTTCTGCACGGTCTCAGCATTTTCTTTGTCTGGATATAACACTATTAATATACAAAGAGCAAAAAAAAATGTAAAAAATAAAAGATTGAAGAAAAGGGAAGGGTGAACTATGTCCAAAAAGAAAAAGCAAACAAAACTAAATGAAAATGAAGAGAAGAAAAGGCAATCAGGAAAGAAATAAGTCTTATCACAAAATGATTCTATTTTTCTTCTTAAAAAGGCTAAGACATCCTTGCAGGAAATCATGGCAGATTTCCAGTGAGGATTCATGGCAAATTAGATGTCCCTAAAGGAGCAGGCAGAGCATTATGATGGAGATTGTTAACCAGATGGTGAATTCTAGCTGACAAAATCTCCTCAGATAAAGAAAAAAATCATAAGATCAATGTACAAGGGCAATTTCAGAAATAAACCTCCATTTGGTTATCAATGGTAGGCGCTCGCAGATACAGGACTTTTATTATACATAGTAGAAAACTACAACATTAAATTACCTTTTGGCATAATTGCCATTCAAATTGAGGCACTTGCCATAACATCTTACAGTGTTTGAAATTCCTTACTAGTAGTCACTCAGCGCCAAATCTGGGCTATGGAGGGGGGGGTAATCAAAAACATCCCAATGGAACTGCTTCAAAAGTTCTTGGGTGCGTCTAGTGGTGTGCAGGCGAACATTATCGTGAACCAACACCACACTGGAAGGGATGCCACAGAAAATCCCGCCAAATGTAACAATGCCAAAGGAATAGTGCTAGTAAAGTTCATGGAGTGTGGTTCAACCATCAATTCAGAAGTCTACTGTGAAACGTTACAAAAACTCAGACGAGCCATCCATAACAAGCGTCGGGGCATGCTGACTTTGGTGTGGTGCTGGTTCACAATATTGCTCGCCCGCACACTGCTAGATGGACCTTTGAAGCAGTTCCATTGGGATGTTTTTGATCACCTCCCCTATAGCCCAGATTTGACGCCAAGCGATGACTATTAAGCCCAAGGAACCCGCCGGGCCCCACGCGTGCCAGCAACCTTCCCTGCACCTGCCGCTGCCCCGCTAGGCTTACCTTGGCCGCCGCCTGTTTGGGGTGGCGGCAGGCAGGCCCAGGTGTTCCTGGGCCGCCGCAGCAGCGGCAGCGCAGGGTGACCACCGGCTGGGCCACCAGCTGGCCCAGCCCAAGGCAGGTAAGACACCTGCCGGGCATCACTCACGCCAGCAACCCTCCCTGCACCCGCCGCTGCCCCGCCAGGCTTACTTTGGCTGCCGCCCATTCGGGGTAGCGGCAGGCAGGCCCAGGTACTCCCGGCCGGCCGCGGCAGCGGCAGCGCAGGGTGACCACCAGCTGGCCCAGCCCAAGGCGGGTAAGGCACCTACTGGGCCTCACGCGCGCCAGCAACCCTCCCTGTGCCCACCGGCCTCCCACCTCCCACCCTTGGCCCTCTTTTACTTACTTTTTAGCTGCTCAGCAGGGAAGGAAGCTCTGGAGACTGTTCCCCTTGCAGCACTGTTTGCAGACTGGGGCTTTTGGCAGGATCAGCAGGGCAGAGACAGCCCTGGACAATTCCTATTGGCTTTTGAAAGCCAATAGAATTAGACTCTGTTCAAGAGAGTCTATTCTATTGGCTTTCAAAAGCCAACAGAATAAGAGGAAGTAGCAGAGCTAAGGAAAAGGGGGAAAAAATGGTGGAAAAAATGGCGGATCGCGTTGTTTGGCGACCCCCGTGAAATGGTCGTTCGACCCCAAATGGGGTCGCGACCACAGGTTGAGAACCGCTGTCTTAACCCTTAAGGATTTTGCTGACCAGAACTGAAAATGAAGCTTTAAAGATTTGATCATAGATAAGAGATGTGATACAGGAAGGAGTTCATTGCGTTTTTTAAGAGATGATAAGTTACTAAAAAATTTTACACTTATTATGATGAAGTCATTTCTTTATATATTTATCTTTTTCTTTACTATATTCTTATTTTATATTTTTTTCTACTTTTTCTTTTTAAATGTAATGTTTAATAAAATTACCATAAAATCATTCCTACTGTTGTATTTGTCCTTGTGACTCAAATGTATTGTATATTTTTCAAAATTGTTTCATTTTTTCCTTCTTTTTATATTAATTTTCCTTTCTTCTATATTGAGTTGATACAATATTCTGAGAAAATTATATTTTAAAAATGTC
Source organism: Crotalus tigris (assembly GCF_016545835.1). NCBI lineage: Eukaryota > Metazoa > Chordata > Lepidosauria > Squamata > Viperidae > Crotalus > Crotalus tigris. Next base: position 1,503,170 of record NW_024100599.1, on the reverse strand, counting down.
TGTGATGACGTATTAAAATGTATAAAATGTCTGTGATGGCCTATTAAAATGTATAAAATGTATACATTTGCATTTATTAATTACATAATCCATACCTTTCAAATATACAACATTTACCAATTCCCAAGATACTTGTGAACATTCATATTAATACTAACCTGAATTCAACCCGTATCTCAGAGGTACTGCATTAATTTTTATCTATAAATGGAATACTGCAAATATTTTCTTACATTAATAACTGCCAAAAGATTGTCAATGAGAGAGAACTTGTCCTGGTTCCATGTTTCCACAAAAAAATTCTGAACAGGATTTATCAAGCCTAATTATTTTAAAAAGCCACAAAGCTTTCGTTATTATTTTCCTTTCAAAGTAATATTTATGGAAGAACAAAGGCTTATGACTTTTAAGAATTTGTGGCTTTTTTTATTACAATGGAATTTTATTCTGTGGGCCATTATGGAAAGAGTTCTCTCCTGAAAGACATCTATACACTATTTTAAAATAGTAATTGCAATTCAAATGTTTCCTCTTATAATTCAAACACATTAATTCAGTTTTATCCAGAGTAAATATTTATTGCTATGTTTACAATTTCAATTTTTCCGGGGATATGGAAATGGGCACCAGGTTGGGGAAGGCTGATAAACATCCACTGATAGCGAAGAAGAAACACCTGCCACAGGTAACATTTTTCATCTCCATGTAGACTGCATTTCTTCATTCTTCTATTTCTCTCTTTCGCTTTCTCAGTTTACTGTACACTCTCCATATTTCAAATATAATAGTTCTCTATTAGAAAAAAGCATCTTAGACTAATTATCTTTACATTATCTTTAGCTGCTGTCTGAAACTAAAATATTTAGATTAATTTTATACAACAAAATTTATATAAAGAGAACTGTGCAGATTATTAGTACAAGACTGAGAAATGCATAAAAACTGTTTTGATTATTGCACTTAGTTAAAAATGAGCATGAAGGAGGAATATATAAAAACAGTATCAAGGACGTATCTTACAATCATATATCTGTATCATAAATATTGTATTATATCTAAGAGAACCTGACCAACTGTCTGTGAAAAAAGAATCATTATTTTTCAAAGCATACCAGATGTGTAGAGATAACCTGAAAGTAAATAATAAAAAGATTCCTGAAGGTTAAATAGGTTATAATTAAATAATTAATGGTTGGACTGAATCTGCTGCTTTAATTTGGCAACAACTTGAGTTTTCAGAAAAGTGGATAAAAAAGAGAACTTTCCAACTTGTCAGCAGGAAAAAAAGAACTTTCATGATAAATGCAAATACCTTAATAATCCAACCAATTTAAAAACAAAAGTTTAAAGACGTGAGTATGTGGGATCTCTGTATTATATATAGCTAATCTATTAAATCAACTTATGTTGGGTAAAATACTGAATATGCATTAGGAAGAACAGTCCAGTTGTTTGTCTGGTATATGCTACAAAGCTTCAACTATTTCTATGCAACAGTGTCTAGTAGCATTACGGCATACACTGTGGAGTAATCAGAAAATGTTTGACCTCAGATATCTACTTGACCCCGCAGAAATGCAGACTCGCTTGCTATAAAATCCCAAACAATGGGGCAGACAAGGTCACAGGGTCAAAGCAAGTATTATCAGGTCATTGTGCAACCCACTTGGGAGCAATTACTTCTGGTCACGGCTAAGTGGACACTTGATTGAATACCACTAAGACAGCTCACATCCCACAGATAACAATCCTTACAGCGATTAAGAATTAAAACCCCCATGATTCAGCCTTTATTACTCAAATGAACCCAACTCTTCCATAAAAAACTCTTGGTATATGCATGATGCAAGGTCTAAATTGAAATGCCACCTCATTAAACAATAATATCTAATTTTATCTAAATGAATTTTCATGAAAGTATGCCACACAGCTCAAGAATTTTTAAAATGAATTATCACAAGTGATACATAATTTCCCAAAACTGCTGCAAGAATAAAAAAAAGCTATTAATGATGAAAAGGAAACATCAGTTTTGAATAAAAATTGCATTTTTGTGTATGTGACCATAAAAAAGGACGTAAAAAAAAAAAGAGGACGAGGTTTGTCCTGGACAACAGAACACATATTTTTCTATAATGTCAGACATCCTAATTATAAAAAAACTTTGCATGTACATATATATTACATATTCCTATTCATGCAGAACACATACCCAACAATATTTACATCAACATATCAATTTTAAAGAATGATAGGAGGAAGGGAAAGACTATTATGAACAGCTACTAAGCAAACCCTTTTGATTCTTATATTAATTAGGCATACATTGCCTTCGCTGAGAACAGGTTTATCCACTCACAGTGGATGGAAGAATGTATATTCTGGCATTGGCGAAAAAAAAAACAACAACGCTCATTTTAGTGAAGAGTCATAGAATAAATAAAGCATAAGGAATTAGGACATGGGCAGCATGTATTTTTAAGTGCAATGATAAGTGCCAAAATAACAAAAAGATACCAGTATACAATAACAGCATTTATACATAATATAAACAAATATAAGTGTATTAGTTTGTGCCAAATGAGTTATGCCAAACATCGCGTTAATGGCTAGGACAGTACCTGAAATGATGATGTTTAGTCGTACGAAGCAATAAGGGTTCAAGGCTGAATTTGTCACTATGAATATTTTATTTCCCACTCTTGTATTAGCTAGTAACCGGTTCTTTAGGGATGCTCCTTTTGATACAATTGAAAGATACAGATTCATTTCTATGACTCACTGACAAGTTTGAAAATGTCTTTTTGTTATCTGTTACTAACCCCAAGAAAAGAAACACTAATACTGAGACGTCCAAGACTATGCTAGAAACCACAAAATATTACTTGACTTAAGTTATCACAAGACTTAAATTGTCTATGTTGTTTGTTTGTCTGCAGTCAATTCTGGCATATTCTGGAAATTCTGAGATATTTTCAGGCATTGAAGCAGTTCATAGGAACATATCTTGCCATTTTAAATTGCAATTTGGACCTAGTCCTTAGATATCAACTTTCTTCTGTTTACAGAGAAAAGAGCACAAGTAAATTTACTCTACAAGGAGACTGTCATAGCAACATATACTTTCTGTTTACCCCTAAGCTTTGCATACAGCAAAGTCTGTGTAGCTGCAGACTATGTACAAGAATCCAATATATAACAGCTTCAGTGACCTTCATAGCCTCCAGAATACTAGAAATGAAACTTTCTTCCTCAAAAACTAGGTAACAAATTTTAATTTACAACAACTATTATATTTAGCCATTGTGTTGGTCTCTGTGTGGTGAGAATTAAACAAGAAAACATCTGCTTTTCTCCATCTCATAATTTTATATAGAGGAAAAGGATGGCTTGATAATATTAGCTATTATGCCCGTACACACGTCCCCAAATTTGTATTTCACACAAGCACCTCACTGCTATTTATTGAAACACATGTCCCTTTTTTCAGTATTCTGTACAGACTTGAAAAAGATATTGTTGCTTTCATGAGCTGAATAATTATAGTAGTATCTCTTTAATGCACGGGTGTCAAACTCGTGACGTGATGTGTCACGATGTATTGTGACTTTTTTCGCATTGCTGGAGCTGGGTAGGCGCGGCTCTGCATGATGCAACCAATCCGAACATTTTAACACCCCTGCTTTAATGCAATTCTTAATGCAGTAACATCTTTTCTTCTAGGCTACTTGCCTGCTTTAATGTTTTTTCCCTTTTCTGTTTCAGAATAATTAATTATCATTATCAACTTCTAGTACATACCACCAATGGACATGTCTGACCTACTGCATTAAATAATTTCAAGTAGTATTTAAAACTTTTGTACTGGAGGGAAACAAAAAGTGACTCAGCCTTAATTGCTCCTGAGAAAAGCTGAAAAATTCTTACCACAAAAAGTAAGTTTGTGTACAAAACATGACTGCATGCCAGTATTTGATATTATTTTTCTGTGAGAGCTTAATTGTATTATATGTATTTGTATTATATACAAATTTGATGAATATGCCTGCCTTAATACTTCTGAGAAGATCAAGGAATTCTTAGCAAAGAAATTATGTGGATAAAAAACTCAAGTAGGTGTGGTTTTGTTTTGTTTTGCTTTCTTCTGAATACCTTGAGGAATATATTTATGCTGTTTTCCCAAGGCAAACACCATGACCATGATAATTGCCTATGGCTGTTTGGGAGGTAAAGTGGAGCTGTTTTTGTCCTTCTGGACTAAGTGTCCATTTTAAATGTTATTTAACTGTAATCATCATTCTCCTTTGAAAGACAAAGAAGCTATATAATCGTCATCTTTCAATGAGCATAATGAGGAATGCAAATTTGCCAAATTATGATACAATCTCAAAAAAAATGAAGAAAACCTATAGTAAATACATGGCATTATTTTCTCCTTATTGGTAATTCTGGATGAGAAGAAATGTAAGAAAAAACCTCAATGTTCTTTAAACCAGAGGACCCCAATCTTTTGGGCACCAGGGACCGGTTCCATGGAGAGAGGTTTTTCCGCAGACCAGGCAGGCGTGGTTTTGTATGCTGCCTGCATCTCGTGAATGGGGCTTTGCTTATTTGTGTGGCCTGATATCGGTCCACAGCCCAGGGATTGGGGACCCCTGCTCTAAACTCTTAATGACTGTTTATAAAAAAGCACTCATTACCTTTAAATAATTTTGATGTTTTATTTTTGTTCAATCTTCTATACATTTTTTAAACTTTTATCTCTTTCTGGATTCCACATTTCTTACTGTCTTCTGCTATTATGCAAGGTTATATCCCTCTCTCAAAGTCTTTGGCTTGCTGAATCCTTAATTTTAATATTTCAAGTTTATTGATGTATTTAACTTTTTAGGTACATTTATTTGGTATTATTATTACTGGTATAGGTATATAAATATGACTGGTTTCTTACAAGATGCCTTGAAAACTTTAATGGAAAAATGGAGTAAATCCAAATAAAGAAGAAGAGAACCAGAAGTCCTCTTTAATAGCTTTATTGCAATCTGTATGAACAAAATTATGTTGGTATGCTATATGACAAATACAGGAAAAAATGGCAAGAAAGATATTGGATTCATATTACTTATTCAATTTTCCTATAGTTGCTACATAGACTGTCTATCTCCACAGTTCCAAGAATTTCTCATAGAAATAAGAAATGTGTCCAACATTTAAAATTGTGCCAAAAGCTAGAAGAAAAAAAAAAGGAAAGTCCAGCATTTTCACCAAACAAAAGCAGTAATTTCTGTCAAGATATTATATACTGGAAGAAGGTGAAAATCTGATATATCAACTGCTTCTTATAAAGTTTTCCTTTGGGGTAGCTAAATTACACAAATTGAAACTAAGTCAGTGTTCCCCATTGGAAGCAAGTCTATTAACTAATGATATTAACAAGATGATGGTGAAAACCAATTATATTTTAAGTGGAATTATGTGACTATCTCAGAAATCATGAGCTTTATAGAAGAGGGATATAATGATTTTAACAAAGATGGAGGATTAACAAGATGGAGGATGGCTACCATTTTTCCTGTCACCGATAGCAGTATTTTCTTGCATTAAAAATATTTATTGCCCATCCATTATTCTGGGGATCACATAGCAGATTGCAATTGATAGATTCGTAGATATTTTATTCCAGATAAACTAAATAATCTTCCAAATAAAAAAAGTAACCACTTGGTTGAAAAGACATCATTTAAAGCACATTATAATAAACAGCCATTATACAAATTCATTAGTTAGTACTTAGCTAACATTGCCGGATTCTGAAACTTGAGCAAGATCAGGGTTAGTCAATATCAGAAGAGAATCGATAGAAAACTCAAAAGCAAAAAGCTGTAGGTGAGAGCAACCTACTTCCGTAACACTATCAAGAAACTGCATGAATGTAGTCATTAGGAGTCATGTTCAATTCAGGGTTCTTTAACCTATTTAGGGTTTTATAAGATAAAAAGTAGCAAGTATATCTATTTTTTCACATTCTAACTAGAAGGTTCATTTTAATTGTTACCCAAATCCAAGGCCTTCAAAAGGTTTCATTTTTCTTCTTCTTGGAAACTATGACTCTTCATCTAAGAATGTTCAAAATACTAAATGGTCACCTAGGTGAAGAGAAGTGATCCTGTAGCAGATGCCATGACACTTCTCTGCGATATCTACTGGCTAGGTGGAAGAATTTACTAAATTAAAATATTCGTCCTACACTTGAAGTTAACAAAAGCATGATTCTCCCCCTACCGCTTGGAAGTCATTTAATAATTATGCTAGACTACAAAAGACTGTAACACATATAAAAGGGGATGTACTTCATTAAGAGCAATGTTACATTATACCTGAGGCAGCTGTTGCTCTTTTTAATTGGAATCAGCTATCATGATAATAAATGTATTGCCCCAGTGCTAGTAGCCTTTCACAGTAATATTGCATAGAAATATATATCTGGTCACATCTTTCATGATACCTTAAGATGATCATCATAATGTGTCCTGAAACAACACTTTACCTCTGCATCCAATATTTTCCTTCTGTTCCTTTTGCTCTTCTCAAAGAATGAATACATTCAAAATGAAGATTACTATTTGCATCTTATATTATTGTAGCAAGCCATCCCAACCATCATGTTGAAATGCTTGCCATACAACAGTGGCTTCTTAATAATTTCCTATCATATACATAATATGTGTCTGCCATATAAATATCCAAGAATTACCCTTTTATCTGCTATCAAAAGTGAAATGAAATGGAGAACCAACTTCTACTTATCTGAATATGAGAAAATAGCATGTAAAATCCATGGATGGACGGTCTTCTTTTTTCCTAGACTCTACATTCATTTTTGTAGTGTCTTCACTCTCAATGAGGCAGAAGTGATGTCAATATTTATATCTGTGTATGCAGATGGGTCTTTGCTATGAGTCTTATTTAATAGGCAATTAAATTTAGTCAGTTGCTATTAATTCAATTACATTACTTTATTTTATTTATTTTGTTGTCCTGGACTGCCCTTTTTGATGATGTTTTTTGGTTACTGTTTGTATATTCAACCATTTATTTATTTGTTTAATTTATTTTTCAGTTTCTTCAAACAGCACAGCAACTTTAGGCATATATGATACACCCACATTTATTGTTCAGGGGGAGGGGTAATAAATGTTAGGATAGATTTCAGCTGAAACTAGCAATTCTTGGCTGACAAAATGGAAAAGTTGATTTTCTCTTTAAATTTAATACCCCAAAATGGCTAAATTTAATACCCCAAAATGGTTCTTTTGGGGTATTAAATTTAGCTCAATTTTCCTTTCAAATAAATGCAACTGAGAAGAAAAGTAACTTATATAAATAATTTAGAATCAAGACAGGGCAATTGGCTTCATTACTGTAAGTGAATCTGTGCTTTGGATGGAACTGCAATTCTTTGGCAATTCTGTCACTTTATTCTGACATTCAATAATATTATGAACTGGTTAAGTCTACAGAATTTTTCCCAAACTGAATGGGTTCTGCTGCTACCTTTACATGTACAAAGCAGATACTTTCATATTATCAATATCTTTGCATATAAAACACACAACTAAGCTTTACTTTAGCAGGACTCTGTCCAGCAAGAGCACAACCCATAATCTAGCAACTGCAAGATCCTGAAGAAAGACATTCAGAATTATTTCAAAACCTTTTTAGTGGAGTATTAGTATTAGACTGTAATACTATTAGACTGTAATGCTATTGCAATAAATGATGGCTCTTCAAGTTGTTGTATATTGTGAGTTTGTTCAGATGCAACATTAAGTTATGGCTTCGTAGGTTGAGAATAAGTGTAACCTTACTTCACCTTAGCCATGTCTGCTGTGACTAAAAGTTGAGTCACTGTTCATTCCATTTTTAAACTATACACAACTTGTCATGTTTTTTAAGCCACCCAAACCACAGTTAATCTTATTTATAGTTAGCATTTATAAATAAGCATTTATGAAGCTGATTTTCCTAATCAAATGTAGTTACTTACAAATTCTCCAGAGTTTATAATTTGGACACTGCATTAAATTGCAATTAATCTAAAAAATAAATGGTATGAGGAGTGTACAAGGCCAGGAAGAAGATAGCTTATTCACATAATGATAAATGTCATTTTAGCACTACATTTAATCAAATACTATGTCTATGTCTGCCATGAGTTATCTTTTTTGTTTCTTAAAAATTATTATTCTCATGGCAATTTTTTGGGGCGAGGGGGGAGAATGGTCCAGCTAATGTTACTGTTTCTGTTACACATCTTTCCAGCACTCAGCCTTGACTGCCAACACTTCCCTGTCAGAAAAATCCCAATGGGACAAATTCTCTCATGATGTCAATTAACTCCTGGGGATTTAATTTAATTACAGAAAGCTACAAAGCTGCAAACTGCTGGAGAGATATTAGCAAAATGAAATTCTGGATGTCAGTTCACAAAGCTTTGCTACTTAAAGTACTCTTTAAGTATTTATCTTTCACAAACTTGAATGTGAATCAGTGGAAGTTACTAAACTAAAAATTGAAGGCCAGATGTATCTCTGCAAAGTAAGTTTTTGTAGGTGCTAAATATTGCTATTGTTTTTAGGAAAAGAATTAAGGGTACATATTGAAATATAATATTTCTTTTAAAGCATACAAAAAAGCAAAGCATTTCAGAGAGAAAAATCCAAAAATCAAATTCTAGTTTGACATGCAGTTGACAAAGGAATTTGATTCTTGCCAGGCAAAAGAATCAGGTATCAACATCTGCAATAAAAATTGATATACAATGTCAAAAAACCCCCAACATTTCTGGAAAATAAGCAAAAATTTTCAGGTGATATTCATATACTGCTCCTGTAAAAGAAAGAGTATGGACAGCCTCTCCACAATTACATCTGCCCTATCCCATCAGATTCAGCAAAAAAGGCATGATGTGTATCCACTTTAAGGGAACTACACTTGGTAGGTCTCAGGATGCAGGCCTTCTGTACCATGCCCCAACCTTACAGAACATTCTGTCTACCAAAGTGAGGATGGCACTATGTCTACTTATTTTCCATTAGTACTTCAAGAACGGCTTTTGCCTGGAAGTGGCAAAAATCTTGAGACAGCTTCTGTACAGTAAATAAAATCCCAAACAATGAGGCAGACAGTAAAAAGTAAAAATAAATAATTTAAAACATCAACATAAACTGAAAGTTCTCAGATAGCTAATATCCTACTAATTATTAATTACCAATATTACTAATACCCATTTCCAAATTAATCAACAGGTATAGCATGCCCCTGTTTTTCTTTACGCTGAAAGAGACTGACATAAAGAATCATAACCTTCTAATTTACCTATATGCCTAATTTTCATTTGGAACTAACATATTTGTTAGAATTCTTGTGTTGTAATTTTAAACATTCATTTTAACAATCTTCTTATTCATCACACCTCTGAGGAAAGACATGTTCCTAAGGATTAACCACTTTTAATCCAGGTGCTAGCAGAAGTTCGACAACAGATACTACTGAAATGTACTGCATCTTGTATCTCATGAAAAATCACTGCATAATTTCTTATATAACGTGTGCTTATGTTGCTCCATAAAGTCACATCAAAAATTTTCAAGATATAAAAAAAAAATCACATTAGCTCTAAAAATAATCATCCTGTTTCTGCTGAACAAACTCAGACTCTTGTGCCAACATATACTTCCAAATATGTCCCACCTTTTCCCGTCTTCTGTATCAGATGCAACAAGAGGAAGAAAGGAAGGAAAGGTGGAGCGTCTCTAAACTATGAAATAGCACAGGGAATAAAGTAAAGGTTTCACTTTCCTCTTCACAGAAACTAAACTCTTCTTCAATAAGGGAATCATGTTGCTTTAGGCAATGTTACCTGGATACTCATAAATAAAATCACTACCAATTCTGTAGTTATTTTATATATTTTATACCTTTAAAATGATCTTATTCACACTGATGTTCTTTCAGAAAAATGAGTAATTCTCAATCATATGTATGCCTCGGTCTGTCTGTCTCTCTGTATATATCTACAGTGCATTCAAAAAGTATTCAGACCCCTTTCACTTTTGTCAATTTTGTTATGCTGCAGCCTGATTCTACAGGTTGAAATTCATTTTTTCTCATTAATAATTAATTCAGTACCTCATAATGACAAAGTGAAAATATAATTTTAGAAATTCTGCGGTGTCTTTTTTATAGTCTGAGTAGTAGTAGTAGTGGAAAATGCCTGAAAGTGAAAAACACAAGTTGTATTTGTTAAAAGATAGTCAAATAATTCTCAGAATTGCAAAAATAAAAATAAAAATGGGATTTTGGGAAATGAGTTCAGAACCTATTTCATAAGATTTTAGCAGCAGTGATTCTGTAAGCAGGGATCTTCAAACCTGGCCCTTTTATGACTTGTGGACTTCAACTCCCAGAATTCCTCAGCCAGCCTCAGAATTCTGGGAGTTGAAGTCCACAAGTCATAAAAGGGCCAAGTTTGAAGACCCCTGCTGTAAGGTAATAGTGTATAGCTCGAAACAATGAGATCTGAGTGTCTTTCAAAAAATAGTCCATGTCAGTATATTTTCTTTTGATCACTAAACAGTGTTTGGCTTTGGAAAGTATCTCATGAAGATTATCTCATCAACTATATCATCAACAATTATCTCATTAACTCATCAAATCTGCAGATGACACCAAACTGGCAGGAGTAGTCAACACCCCACAAGACAAACTCAGGATCCAAAAAGATCTTGACAAACTTGAACAATGGGCCCTATCCAACAAAATGAGTTTCAATGTGGAGAAAAGCAAAGTTTTATATTTAGACAGGAAAAATCAAAGATACAAGTACAGATTGGGTGAGACCTGGCTTAAACACAGTAACTGTGAGAGGGACCTTGGAGTCCTAGTGGATGATCACTTGACTATGAGCCAGCAGTGTGCAGCAACAACCAAAAAAGCTAATATAATCCTGGGTTGTATAAACAGAGGCATAGAATCAAGATCAGGCGAAGTATTAGTACTGTTTTATAAAACCCTAGTAAGACACCTGGAATACTGCAGCCAATTTTGGTCACCATATCACAAAAAAGATGTTGAGAGTTTGAAAAAAAAAATCACAGAAGAGCAACTAAGATGATTAAAGGCCTGGAGACTAAAATATATGAAGAATGACTGCAGGACTTGGGTTTGGCTAGTCTAAAGAAAAGAAGAAATAGGGGTGACATGATAGCAATATTCTAGTATTTGATGGGCTGCCACCAAGGAGAAAGCGTCACATTATTCATCAAAGCACCAGAGGGCAAGACAAGAAACAATGATCAAAGAGAGAAGCAACGTGGAATTAAGGAGAAACTTCCTGACAGTGGACAATTAACCAGTGGAACAGCTTGCCTCCAGAAATTGTGGGCGCTCCATCACTGGAGATTTTTAAAAAAAGGCTAGATAGTCACTTGTCTGAGATGGTATAGGTTCTCCTGCTTAAGCAGGGGGCTGGACTAGAAGATCTCCAAGTTCCCTTCCAGCTCTATTCTATTTATTATTTTTGTCTCCTTTTCCAACCATCTCATTTTGCCTCTTTACACACACACATATATACCCACACGATCCCAAACAGTGTTTATATCATTTACCTTAAATGAAAAAAATGTTTAATGTAAATACAGTTTTAAACCATTAGAGCTGATGATGGTAATATTTAGAACTTTTTTAACTATATTCATGGAATTGGATTTTTTAATTTCTTTTAATATATCATCCATTAAATGTTTAAGACAATTTCACCTCAGGTTATTGTGGAGGAGAATTTGTAAGTTCTCAGATGGATTATGACAGTGTAAATGAAGTTCACTTACTGCTTTTCTTCCTGTAAAAAGAGAACTGAGTTGCATTTTCAGTTCTTCAAGATGATAAGAGGTCTTTTGTATTTCCTTTCTTTTAGTGTAAAAATTCACTACTATAAAAGTTTAATTCACAATTATTCCAAAGACTGTTTTTCTTATGGTGTTTTGTAGAATGATTATGAAATATTTGTCATTCTTAATAAATAGTACTTTAATCACCTGTCCACAAAATAGGCAGGTATCAGGTGGGATCTTATTAATGTCTACTCTTTTCCATGTCCCTCCATATTTTGCTACTACATAAATAAGCAACAGTCTATTTAACATGTATGACTGCACACAGTAGCACACAGTGAAATTTAGGAGGATTTTCCTGGACACTAAGATTTAAAAACCACTTTAAGACAAAATTGAGAATGCCAATTTTATTGTTATAGAGGGCTACCATAATAAAAGTTATATCTTTATTTCAATGTACATTCTCTACTTGAATGTAGAATTTAGTAAACTATTTAGTAATGGGTTACTTTTTCAGTAATAATTTTTATAATTTATGTTCTTTTTTTAATTTTGGAAAAGTAATTTTTAAAAGTATGGAAAAAACCACTATATTTTTTTCTAAATATAACTAAAAACACAGTCTTATACGTATAGTTTCTAAGTGAAATCAAGCTTTTTCCTAGATGAACCCAGTTTAAATTCGAATCAAATCCAAAATATTTTTATGACTTTTCATGAATTCATGTTTTTACAATTTTAGGAGGAAAATTGGTGTTGCACTTTTTGTTTCTTTCCAACAGTAATTATTTTATGTTGAAACATAAAATAATTACTGTTGGAAAGAAATAAAAAGTACAACACGATTTTCCTCCTAAAATTGTAAAAGAGGCGTTGTCTTACCTGAACACCTTTTCTCAGCACGGAGATGGATAATCCACCAATGGGTTTCGACTGTGTTCCTGCCCAATCAGATCAAGTCAGCCAAACTTGCCACACCTGCCATGGACTAGGATGTCCCAGACTCGACGCGGGCAAAGCCATTGACTGACAGCAAGACGAGTTGGCTCATGAATCTAACCCTAGGCCTAAATACCTGCAAGGGCGGGAGTAGATTCTCCATCTCCGTGTTGAGAAAAGGCATTCAGGTAAGACAACGCCCCTTCTCCAGCACTGGAGATGGAGAATCCACCAATGGGACATACCAAAGCCTACTGTCCCTGAGGGAGGGGAGCAGGCCGGTCCGGTGTGATATCTCGAGGTACGACCTGTTGGAGAACTCTACTGCCAAAGGAGGCCTCCACTGAGACGAACCTGTCTATCTTATAATGGCATATAAAGGGCGATGGTGAAGACCACGTGGCCGCCCTACAAACGTCCTCGATGGATGCCTGAGTGGCCCAAGCCGCAGAAGTAGCCGCACTATGGGTTGAGTGGGCCGTGACACATCGTGGAGCCGGCAATGACTCAGACTGGTACGCCTCCACAATACACGCTCTGATCCACCTGCCAATCATGGAGGAGGATACCTTCCGACCCTTGGAAGAAGGATGGAAAGAAACAAAGAGGGCTTCAGAATTGTGGAAGACAGCTGTCCGTGAGATGTAGTAACGGAGTGCTGTGCGCACGTCCAGAAGGTGCCATTGCCGTTCCAGAGCATGTGATGGATTGGGATAGAAATCTGGAAGCATGATTTCCTGAGCCCTGTGGAATAGAGAATTGATCTTAGGAAGAAAGGTAGGGTCTAGACGAAAGTCCACTCAGTCCCGGAAAAATTATGCATAGGTCATCCCTGGTGGAAAGTGCCACCAATTCCGATATCCGTCGTGCAGAAGTAATTGCCACCAGGAAGGCAACCTTGTGCGATAAATATCACATATCACACGTCCTGAGAAGCTCAAAGGATGGTTTGGTGAGATCCCAGAGAACCTGCGGCAGTTCCCAAGAGGGGTACCTATGCACTACAGGGGGCTTGGTGTTTGTGGCACCCTTGATGAATGAATGAATCAACGGATGTTGACCAAGGGATACCACGGTGTCACAAGAAAGTATTGTGGAGCAGCGACTTGTCTGTGCAACGTGTTTGGAGCCAAGTCCCTCTCCAGATCCTCTAGAAGGTAATCCAGAATATCTGGAATCGTTAAGTCAGAAATGAGTAAGTGATGGGTCGTGCACCATGAACAAAAATTCCTCCACGTGGCCTCATAAATATGGTTGGTAGATGTAATGACGCCTGTCGAACAGAACTCCTGGGATAAGACCCTGCACTCAAATGCCAGATGGCTAACTGGACCCATTGGGAATCCAGATGGAGGAGAGTCCCCTGGCTGAGCGAAACCCGGTCCGGGGGAATTCTCCATGGGGCTGCTATGGAAAGGTTCACCAGGTCGGCGAACCATGGTCTTCACAGCCAGTACGGGGCCATGAGAAGAATCTCCGCCCTCTCCCGAAGGAGCTTGCAGACGACTGCCGGAAGAAGAGGGAGAAGGGGAAAGGCATAGAGTAGTCCCTCTGGCCATGGACTCCGAAGGGCATCCGTCTGTTCTGCCCCTGGAGATGGGAAATGGGAGAAGAATCTCAGTGAGTGTTCGTCGGGGAGGCAAAGAGGTCCAGTATTGGCAATCCGAAGCGATGGGAGATCTCCCTGAATATGCTCAGATGTAGACGCCATCCCGAATGGTCCACTGTCGACCTGCTCAGGAGGTCTGCCTGTGTGTTCGCCTCCCCTGATATGTGGTCGGCCTTGATGGAGGCAAGGTTGGTCTCTGCCCAGGAGCCCAATAGAAGGGCCTTGGTCAAGAGTGCATGGGATCAGTGCCCCCTTGCTGGTTCACATGGGCTTTTGCAGCTACGTTGTCAGTGAGGAACAATACGTGGTGCTTCGCCACCATGCTGCGGAAGTGATAGAGAGCCAGGTGTATGGCCTTCAGCTCCAGCCAGTTAATATTGTGCCGAAAGTCGGAGTGCGACCATCGGTCTTGGACCTACTGTGAGCAAAGATGCGCTTCCCAACTGAACAGGCTGGCGTCGGTCGTAAGGGTGAGTCGATCGGGTTCCTTGAAATAGGACCTCCGACGAGAGCCACCACCTGAGGGAGCACGAGACGCAAAGTGGGATTCTCACCCTTCGATTGGAGGAGCTGATGTTTAGTCTCTGGAAGGGGAGTTAGGAACTACTGGAGAATCCTGGAGTGGAGCCTGGCCCAGGGTACGATTGCTATGGCCGAAATCATCTTCCCTAGCAAACAGAAGAGGCTGGCCAACGTCACTGTTCGATTTCTGCATGTCTAGAGAACTAACTCCCGTATGCCGTTCCTGGGATAGATAGACCCAGCATTCCACCATGTCTATGATGGCCCCTAGGTGCAGTAGCCTGTTTGTAGGAACCATATGGCTTTTTGAAAAATTTAATGAGAATCCGTGACTTTGGAGTAGTCCTATCACCAAGTCGAGGTCTGACTGAGCAGCTTGGGAGATGATGACTGGATGAGAATGTCGTCCAGATAACACTGATGGATGGGGATGTGAAGATACGCTTCCGTGAGGTCGATGGACATCAGGAAGTCTCCCTTTCTTACGCTTCCCAAGATGAACTGGAGCGTTTGCATCTTTAAACTACGGTATGCAAGATGATAGTTTAATCCTTTTAGGTCTAGTATAGCCCTCCATCCCGCCGAGGTTTTGGGAACAACAAAGAGAATGGAGTAAAATCCCTGACCTCTCTGATCCAATGGCACCAGTTCTATGGCCCTGATGCTCAAGAGGTGATGGATGGCCTCTTGCATGAGCTTTTTCTTTGTGGCATTCCTTAAGTGAGGGCAAGAAATGAAATGATTCGGAGGGTTGGAGATGAACTCCAGGGACAGTCTGTGACGAATGGTGTTCAGGACCCAGGGATCTGTGGTGGTAGCCTCCCACTGATTGGCAAAGAGGGAAAGTCTGCCCCCAATGGGAGGATCCACCCGAGAGTCACTTGGACTGTTGGAATGGGTGGCCACTCCTGAGAAAGGGCCACTTGCCCTGAAACTGTTGTCAGGCTGTCTGTCCTACTTGACAGGAGAGAGGTGGTTGGGATGGGAATAGTTGTACCTAGCTCCCACCCAAAAGGACTGTCTCCGAGTGAAAGGGAAGGCCTGTTTGTCGAAGCGCTTAATGAGGTTGTTAAGGACCTTACGCGTGTCCTTATTCTCTGTGAGATATGGTTCAAGAGCTTCCTCGAACAGTTTTCCTCCCTGATAAGGGGCTGCTGATAAGCGCCATTTGGATTTGGCATCAGCCTGCCAGTGCTTCAACCGAAGCATGCGGTGTGTGGTAACGTTGTATACCATGGCCCTGGAGGAAAATCTGGCAGCCTGCAGTGTGGCATCGGAAGCATATTCCGCAGCTGCCACCAGCTTGCTCAAATCCTGATGCGTGTGGATATCCTCCGCCGGAATCCTGGCCTGAAGCTGTCTAAGCCAGAGGAGAGCGGACCTATTAAAAAAGGAAGCAGAGGCAGATGCTCTGATAGCCCACGCCACAGCTTGATTGATCCTGTGGAACGTGAGCTCCCATCTGCAATCCTCTGCCTTGAGAGCCTCAGATATATTGCCAGAAATGGCAGTGGAGGATACAAGAGGACCTAAGGGCTTGTCCACCATGGGCACCTCCAGGGTATCAGCCAGATCTTGGGCAACATTAAAGAGCCTTTTCTCGTTACCACTGGGGAGGGGAAAAGTGCCCGGGGAGGCCCACTGTTTCTGGACCGCATTTAGAAACATGGGTGGACATGGTATACAGTGGTGGGTCGTTACTGGTTCGGCGAAGACCGGGTCCGACTCAGAGTCAGGTGTGGTAGTCGTTGCCAGCGCCGAGCAATTGGGTCCGATATGAGCTGTGGAGCAGGCCTTGGGGAGCAGGGGAACAAAAAAGGAAGGGTTAAACAGACCACCGAACGACGGTGTTTTTGGGGAAGGTTCCTCCTCATCCGATCATGGGACCTCCAGTTCAGCATCATACTCGCAGGGAGATGAGGCCTCTGAATAAGAGGACTGAGACAGGGAGGAAGGCGTGTGGTAAGCGGCGGAATCCAACCGATGGGTTGGGGAGGAAATGATCGAATCTGGCCTAGGTGCTTGCGCCCTGGCCCCTAGGGCACGCTCTACCGCCTGTGCGATCAATGTTTGTAGGCTGTCTCCCATGGGAAAAGAGACCTATTCAGCTGCCCTGAGCCCAGCCACAGTGGGGGTGAAGGTGGCTTCAGGGGTCGAGAGTTGGGTCCATGAAGCGGGAGGCTGAGGCCTGGGATTAGCACAGACTAGGTCACAAGGCACCAGAGAGGAAATAAGTTCCCCTGTTGACCAGACTCCCTGGGCAGAGGTGGAGGGACACAGGGGCGAATCGAAAGGGGGCACTTCGGCTTGTTTAGCCTCGATCCTGGCTTGCCTTTAAGCTTTAGAGAACTCTTTCGCTAGAGCCTGGTGTTTCCTTCTGGCCTGCTTCTCCGCACTTTCGAAGATTGTTGCCGCGAATCTGGCCTTGGCCGAGATCTTGCCTGTGGCCTCCTGATTGGAGGATTTGTGCCATTTTGGGGCCGATGAAGTCAGTAAGGTATCCATTGTGGGAGTCCTGGTATCCTCCATTCTCATGGATAAGCTCAGGTGCACTATAGGGTACCCCTGGTATCCAGACACCGCAAAGGCAAGAGGAAGGAATGAATAGACTCAGGTGCACGATAGGGTACCACTGATATCCAGACACCGCGGAGGCGGAGGAAGGAAGTGAAGGGCAGGAGATACACTGTTCACCCTGCCCCCCTGGTCACCAGGCCGATGCTGTTTGACAGACCGAACGTGTGGTCAGCCATGTGGCGTTGCCAGCCAACTGCAAACTAGTGGCAACCCAATGAGCACGGAGCTTGGGCTTGTGGGACGGCAAAGTCCACTGTGCAATACACAGTAGCCGCTGCCTGCCTCTAGGTGACCAGGTGTGGTGACACCAATGATTGACAAGGATAGATCTATCTGAAGGAGCCACAAAGAAGGGTGTAGGCCTTGTTGGTGCAGATCCTGCAAGCCTGTAGGATCCCTTGTGCAATGGGGGGGAGAGCCCGGCCTACTGAGGGCAAACGGAGGCCTCAGGGGCCTCAAAACAGTAGCCGCAGAGGTGAAACCACTCAGTGCAGGCCCCAAGATGGCGGCCTCTTGAGGAAAAACAGGTCTTGTGTGGGTTACAAAATGGCGGCCGCACAAAAAGGGCGTTGTCTTACCTGAACACCTGTTCTCAGCAGGATGATGTAGAGTCCACTGGATGGGTTCTATGACAGTCTTCCCGCCCGACAGACTAGGTCAAAACTTTGGCCACACCCTTCCTTTGGGCGTGACTCCAGTTTTGACTGAGACGAGTTGTTTGTTGAATTTTATATATATAGCAGCTCTTTGTTCGATGCCTGCCTAGACCTTCTACATGGGGGGGTGTGGACTCTACATCATCCTGCTGAGAACAGGCGTTCAGGTAAGACAACGCCCTTTCTCCAGCAGGATGGCTGTAGAGTCCACTGGATGGGACATACCAAAGCCCTCATGTCTCCCTAGGAGGGAGTGTCTAGGCCACTGGATCCTGAGCAGAAACAACTTGCTGTAGCACTCTTCTACCAAAGGCAGCATCCGCTGCGGCAAAGGAGTCTATTTATTTATTTATTTATTTATTTACAAATATTTATATGCCCCCCAATCCCAAAGGACTCAGGGCGGCGTACAAGGTTAAAAACAGTCATAAAAGAATAAAATAATCCAGTCATACCGCGAGTCCGATCATATCCCGGCGCCCTGGGCACATCAGCCCCAGGCCTGCCGGAACAGGAGAGTTTTAACGGCTTTCTTAAAGGCCGGCAGGGTGGGAGTAGTTCGAAGCTCGGGGGGAAGTTGATTCCACCAGGTCGGAGCCACCACAGAAAAGGCCCTAAACGGTAATGCTTAACGAATATGGAAGGAGAGGACCAAGTTGCGGCCTTACAAATATCCTCCACCGAGGCTTGTGTGGACCAAGCTGCTGATGTGGCCGCGCTGCGTGTTGAATGAGCAGTCACGTGTGGGGGCACTGGAATTGCCTGAGAGACATAGGCTTGGGCTATACAAGCTCTGATCCACCTACCTATGGTAGAAGATGAAACCTTCTTCCCCATAGTGGATGGTTGGAAGGAAACAAATAGAGCCTCCGTCTTACGGAAAGACGAAGTGCGCTTTACATAGTAACACAGCGCTCTACGCACGTCCAGTTTGTGCCATCTATGTTCTAGCCTATGCTTGGGATTTGGACAGAAATCAGGAAGAGTCAGTTCCTGAGATCTGTGGAAGATGCTGTTTACCTTCGGAATAAATGTAGGGTCCGGTCTGAGGACCACCTTGTCCCTGAAGAAGGTACAGAGATCCTTCCTGACTGATAATGCTGCTAGTTCCGAGATTCTTCTCACTGAAGTGATAGCAACTAGAAAGGCTACCTTCAAGGATAGATGATGGAGAGAACATGAGTCGAGAGGCTCAAATGGGGCTGAAGTCAAGGCTTTAAGAACTTTAGGCAAGTTCCAAGATGGATACCTGTGTATAACAGGAGGTTTAGTATTGACTGCTCCCTTTAAAAAGGCGCTAATCGCCGGATGTTGCGACAGAGAAGTTAAGTTGTCACAGGAAAGTACAGTTGAGAGGGCCGATACCTGTCTACGAATGGTGTTGACTGATAGGCCCTTATTAAGTCCTTCTAATAGGTAGTCTAAGATATTGGGAATAGACACTGAAATTGGATCTAGGTGATGTAGAAAGCACCACCTGCAGAACCCCTTCCATGTAGCGTCGTAGATCCTGTTTGTTGAAGGTCGTCTTGATGCTTGTATGATCGATATCACCCCTGAGGAATAGGATTGCATGGCTAAACTTTGCCGCTCAAATGCCAAGCGGCTAGTTGCAGCCACTGAGGGTCTGGATGGAGGAGCTTGCCCTGACTGAGTCTTCCTCGGTCCGGGGGAATCTTCCACGGAGGTGATATTGAAAGATCCACAAGGTCTGCAAACCACGGACGCCGTGGCCAGTGTGGAGCAATCAAGAGTACTTCTGCACCTTCCAGGATCAACTTGCGTATGGTCGCCGGTATCAATGGGAGTGGTGGAAAGGCGTACAGGAGTTGCGCCGGCCACCGACACCTGAGAGCATCCGTTCCTTCCGACCCCGGAGTCGGGAATCTGGAGAAGAACCTGGGTAGTTGCGTGTTCTTCGGAGTGGCAAATAGGTCCAGGTGCGGTTGCCCGAACTTCCGGGAGATCTCCTTGAATAGAGCCGGATCCAGACGCCATTCCGATTGGTCCACCTTGGCTCTGCTCAGGGAGTCTGCCTGGAGATTTGCCTCCCCTGAGATGTGTTCCGCTCTGATGGAACTCAAATTTGCTTCCGCCCACCGAGCTAGAGCTGATGCTTCCTGCATCAGTTCCACGGATTGTGTTCCTCCCTCCTTGTTGACATGGGCTTTTGCTGCCACGTTGTCGGTTAGAACGAGAACGTGTCTTCCCGTTACTAGGTGGGAGAATTGGCGTAGAGCCAGGTGTATGGCCCGAAGTTCCAGCCAATTGATGCTGTGAGTGAGGTCTGATTGTTTCCACTGGCCCTGCGCTATCTGATTTCCCAGATGGGCTCCCTATCCGAATAGACTCGCATCTGTCGTGAGTGTGAGCCGGGTCGGCTTCCTGAATATGTTTCCCCTGAGCATTGTGGGTGATATCCACCAGTTCAGGGACCTCAGTAAGAGATTTGGTACCAAGACCCTCCTGCTGGAGGTACTGAGGTTCCCTCTCTGATAAAGGAGGAGGAACCACTGTAACTCCCTTGAGTGGAGTCTTGCCCATGGCATAATGCCCATGGCTGAAGCCTCCTTGTGGAAGTGAGATGGCTCTTTTCGAAATTGACTGAGAATCCGTGATCCTGCAGGATGCGGATTGTGGTCTGAAGGTCTAATCTTGCTTGCTCGTGTGAGCTGGATTGAATCAAAATGTCGTCCAGATAAAACTGTACACGCACCGGCATCAACCTGAGATGGGCCGTTATGACTGCTAGAATCTTGGTAAACACCCCTGGAGCTGAGGAGAGTCCGAAGGGTAGAGCCCTGTACTGGTAATGCCGGTTTGCGTAGGTAAATCTGAGGAACTTGCGGTATTTGGGATGGATGGGAATATGCAAGTACGCCTCCGTAAGATCTATTGAGGATAGGTCTTCCTTCCTGATACTGGTCAAAATGGACTTTAGGGACTGCATTTTAAACCTTTTGTAGGTTAAATAATTCAGACCCTTTAGGTCCAGTATCGCCCTCCACCCTCCTGATGTCTTTGGGATCACAAAGAGGATGGAGTAGAATCCCTTCCTTTCCTCTTCCTTTGGTACCCTTTCTATGGCCTAAATTGACAAAAGGTGTGCAATGGCCGAAGTTACCAACCTTGCTTTGGATGTCTTTCTGGAAATGGGACACCTGATGAATCGGTTTGGTGGGGGAGAGTAAAACTCTAAGGTCAGGCCATGCCTGATTGTTTCCAATACCCAGGCGTCGGTGGTGGTCTGCTCCCAGACCTCGATGAAGTTCCCTAACCGACCCCCTATGGGAGTGTCCTGCCTGGCGTCACTTGGGACGTTTAAAGGGTCAGGCTCCCGATCCTCTGAAGGGACGCCTGGATTGGGATTGGCCTTTGGCTCCCATGTTTGGGTGATCCTGGGAACGATCCTGTCTCGAATAGAAGGATCGTGAGCCTCTAGACCAGTCCCATTTTTGCCCTGATCGAAAGGGCTGTCTCCAGTCCCGGAGTTTCCTGGGTGGAAACCCTTTCTCCGGAATTCTTGAGTGCCTCTCCTATCCAGCTTCTTTGATGGGTGGACTAGAATCTTTCTCTTGTCCCTGCTCTCGCTTACATGTGGATCCAAAATGGATCCAAACAAGAGTGACCCACTGTACTTGGACGTTGATAGCCGCCACCTGGCCTTTAGGTCTGTTTTCAAATTTTTAAGCCACAGTAGTCTACGGGAGGCTACTGTGGCAGCAATTGACCTTGCTGCATACTTGGTTGCGTGAAGTGAGGCGTCAGCCATAAATTGTGAGGCCGCCAGTATTTTGGCCAAAGTTTGGTGAGTTCTGACCTGTGGCAGCAATTGACCTTGCTGCATACTTGGTTGCGTGAAGTGAGGCGTCAGCCATAAATTGTGAGGCCGCCAGTATTTTGGCCAAAGTTTGGTGAGTTCTGACCTGATCAGGAGGTACAGTGGTTTGCAGCTCGCGAAGCCACATAATACAGGCCCTGGCGAAGAATGACGAGGAAGTTTCCGCCTTGGCCGCCCAGGCTGCAGCCATGTGGGAGTGATGGAGGGAGTGCTCAAATTTCTTGTCCTCTGGTTTCAAGGCCTCCGCCATGTCTCCTGGAATTGCAGAAGTGGAGAATAATGAAATCAAAGGACTATCTACTGTGGGAACCTCTAGCATGTCTGAAAAGGAAGGAGACACATTAAATAGTTTCCTCTCCACACTGTTAGGTGCAGGTGGAGTTGTTAGGGAAAACCATTGCTCCTCTACAGAGGAGCGGAAAACCTCTGGACAAGGAATGTACTTGTCCTGTATTACTTTTTTGGCAAAAAGAGGGTTTGCCTCCTTACTTGTGGAAGGATTTTCCTCCTGAACTGAGGTTAGATTGACCGTAGAGACTGCCTTTATTAAAAGTGATTTGATAAGAGCTGGATCAAAGAGGCTAGAGTTTGTTGCCTGCTCAGGAGTGGCCCCCTCATCCCCTCATTCATGTCCAGATCTATTGATTCCCCCTCTCCTATTTGAGAGGAGGTCTCAGAGATATTTGTAGCCGGAGCCTTGTTTCGTCCCTTAAGGGATGGTTGAAAAGTTATCTGACCTTTAGAGGCCATAAACTGAGAAAAGGCATCCTGCATGAATGCCTGAAATTGGGCGGACCATATGTCCTCCTGAGCTTTGTCATTGGACGCAGCTATAGTGGGAGTATGGTCCGGTGATGATACTGGTGAGGAGGAGTGAGAGGAATCCATCTGTTCGGTTTCCCCCAGAGGAGACCAAGATCTAAGGACTTCCTGGGAAGTAGGTTCTGGTATAGGGGCAGGGGAAACCATGTTTGCCTCATTGGATCTGGTTCTCTGGGCCCTGGAGAATTGTCTTTCTAGAGCCAAATGTCTCCTCGAGGCCTCTCGCTCAGCTGTTTTAGAGGGTCCCCTTTGGGTAAGGTGCTTTGTTTTGGCCTTCTTCTTCCCCCCCACATCAGATTCTGTGGATCTGCGCTTTTGTTGTTGTTGTTGTGGAGGGGGTGGCTGGGGACCCTGTGTAGCTGAATGCGAGACACTGTCTGCCATTGTGTCCAGGTACCCCGAGTAGGCAATACCTGGAATGGGGGAAAACACTGACACGCAGATCAAATTGCAGAGTATGAAGGCTGCAAGCCTGACTCTGAAAACAAACAATGGCCGGACAGACAGGTACCTTTCTGAAGGGAAAAAAGGCCCTGTAAGGCCAGTGACAAAAGGCCACCTTAAAGAACAGCTGGGAGAAATTGACAATTCCTTCACCCTCCTTCACCAAGGGTAATTATTAGTAGTATCACAGGGTAAGCAAGAGGTGATTGGATGGAATTATTGTATTGTCCCCCGTTGCATGGGCTGTTAAAAAGCAGACCCGAGGGAGTGAAACTTCGCTCTCCCTCTCCCTCTTCTTTTAAAATATATATCTCTATATATAGATAAGTATCAGCCTGCTCTCAAAAGACTCCGGGTAGTTGAACCACCTAAAATGGATTACAGCAGTAAGCACGCTCAAAATGGCGATGAAGGGGAAGGCCACGCCCCCTAACTGCCAAAACCACGAGGCTAAAATGGCGATTTGAGGCTCTTGGTAACCCCGCTGAGGCAAATTGAAGGTTGGTCTCAAGAGTGGGGGGGGGGAGTCAAGAAAAATCCCCCTTTTAAATTGACAACGCAGGAATTTGCGGAGGAGAGTGATCCGTGGATCTGCCTGGCGCTCCGGAGATTGCGAGGCCCTTTGCGCTGCAGCTGAGGAGGAAAGGGCTCTTTTCCGACGAGAAGGGCTGTAAGGCTTCCTCTCCGGTAGAAAAAACGGCGATCCGCAGACCTGCCGGTTGCTCCGGAGGGCCACGGAATCTGCGTGTCTCAGCTGTTTGATTTTTTTTTCTTTTAAACGAAAAGAGCAAGGCTAACGTTAAAGGGGGCTTTTCTCAGTGCAATCTGCACCGATACGCTCACCACAAGGCTCAAACGGACAGGCTCGGTGCTCCAATTTAGTAACCGGGATCGTCTTCCTGTGCTCCCTGAGAATTCAGATGACTGGCTAATTAAGGTAGAAAATAGGTTTCCTGACTAACTGTGGAGCTAAATTTTCTGCTGCTATCGGGCTACGAGACTAAGTCAAAACTGGGGTCATGCCCAAAGGAAGGGTGTGGCCAAAGTTTTGACCTAGTCTGTCGGGCGGGAAGACTGTCATAGAATCCATCCAGTGGACTCTACAGCCATCCTGCTGGAGAAATGGCGGCCGCACAAGGTCGTTGAAGATGGGAGCAGCTCTACCGCCAACCCCGTTCTCCCCTGAGCTCCCCTGACAATCCGCTGTAGGTCAGGGAAGGCTGTGAGGAATTTCCCGGACGCTCTCTGGCCCCAAACGGCCGTTTGCAGCTTGCGCGCGCATCCGGTTGTCGGAGTTGCAGCCGCAATCCCCAACAGAAGGAAAAGTCAAATTCACAAGCAGAGGCCTGAAGAGGATGAAGGCAGGCCTCTGCAAACGCGCGCAAGCTTCGGGCCACCACTTCGAGCCTTCGCGTGCGTTTGGACACCGGGGATGCAGCCGCAAGCCCTGGTAAGCAACAACACCTCTACTTCAAAAAATAGATCTCCCGAATGCACACTTTTTCGGCCTGCACACGCGTTCGGGCACCAGAGCTGTAGCTGCAAGCTCCGGCAGGGAAAAAGGGCTCAAAATAATAAACAGGCTTCCCGAACACATGCCGGCTACAAACGGCTGTTCTTTGCCTTTGCGCGTATCTGGTGGCCTGATCGATAGCCGTTGTCCTCAAAGGAGGTGAGGCTTGGCAGGGCGATAGGAGACTGTGTGAGGAGCTGAGGGGTAGCACTGATCCCAGTGCTGACCAAGAGAGGGGGGTGAGCTGTGTTGCAGAGGGGAGATAGCTCCCCTCAGCTTCAAGCTTTTATTAATGGGGGGAGAACGAAAGCCTCCATTCCTACAGGAAGGTGATTAGGTTATTGTTTGGAAAATGGGCCAGTCAACTGAAAAAACAGTGCTGAATACAGCACTGCTCAGAAGACTGAGGAGAGTGGAAAATCTACCAATGGAAACTGTATCTGCCTAAGAGCCAAACTTGCACATCTGTCCTGGGCAAGATCAAGTCGAGACTGGGACACCCTAGTCCAGGACAGGCATGGCAAGTTTGGCTGACTTGATCTCATTGGGCAGGAACACAGTCTAAACCCATTGGTGGATTCTTCATCTCCAGTGCTGGAGAAACATGAATTCATGAAAAGGCATAAACGTATTTGGATTTGATATATTTTGATATATTTTAGAATCCTAATAACAACCTTAGTAACTGCAAAATGTAAAGCCTATTTAAATGTTGAATAACAAAAGATATTTCTGTTTTGCAGGTAGAAAGTGTTGAGATTTCTAGGTATCAAAATCTCCAAATCAAAGTCTTTGCTTAGCAATCACATGTTCTTTTTCAGTCAACAAAACAGTTGATTGAAACAATGGAATATGAATTAAAACCATGGAATATGAATTAAAAGGAATAAAATAATAAATTAATTCATCTGGTTGAAGCAGAAAAAAATATTTAGAAAAACTAGATGTAAGACACTGAACTAATTACTACTTTCAGATATATCACCAGCATTATGTCACAGGCACTCTGAAGAGCTGGGAAAATTGGGGACTAATAAAAAGTATATTATATAATTTGTTCTTCTGTCTTCATTTTTAAAGACTAAATTTTACCACTTTTTTGGTAAAATGCAAACATATTAGAGCACATCCAATGGAGTCACTAACATTCATGCTAAAGTTGCATATAAAGATAAAGCAGCAACGAAATAGACATCTTATAAAATATCTGGCTTACCATCTATATTTATACTATATGCCATCACTTCACCACTTGGTCATTTAATGTTTGAATAAAGAGCCCAATTTCTTATTTAGCTTACAAAGTTTCACTAAGTTTGTCAAAAGACAAGGGGGAAAAAGACATTCCTTTGATCACACCAACCTTTAACATTTTGCATCCCTGTTATGGTGAGTGCCCTTCCTACACCCCAAAATGTGATGAAAGCCTAAAAGGATTTTTACATACAGTTCTCTTTTTCCAAGATACTGATATTGTGCTATCTGTGCCTACGGTCATTGTATAGGTGACCTCTAAAGACGATCCACACCTCTAAAGACGATCCGCATCTGTTTTGAATTCACACCCAATGCAAATATCTTAATGGACAATTCTCTGTAATTTACTCTGATGGTAACTGAATCTTACAAACAGATGGATTTACCTTGGTCTTAGGAAAAGGGATATAGAATTTGGATATTTTTAAGAATTTTAAAACCATAACTGGAAAAGTTACTAGTTTGAAGAGGAATAACTTAGTAAAGTACTTTGTCACTGGAAAAGGGAATCGGAAACAGAAAAGAAAGGTTAGCCTGTAAGTCAAAATCCTACTACCATAATACTATGAACATGTGAAAATGGTACTACAGTATTGTAATAATATCAGGAAAAAGAAAAATGTATCATATCTTAAACAAATGTTTAAGTTCTAGAAAAAAATATTTTATTTCAACTTCTGGGCAAGAAGTCCTCATGAAATTAATGAAGTCTTCAAAAGGCCTCATGAGATTAATAAAGTTTTACTTAGCATATCCAGGACCAAACTTTATTAAAAACAAACATTTGCTATTTAATGACATATTTACATGCTATGAACTTTCATTACACTGATTACTCCTGATAAATACATTATTTATCTATGGAATTTATACTATTTTAAATAAAATTGCAGTATGGCTTTCAATAAATTAAAATGACACTTTAAAAAATATATTAATTTGCTTGTTTTTAAGATTTATAAGGCTGCCCAACTCAAACGACATAATTCAGGGTGGTGAACATCATAAAAACAAACAATAAATTAAAAAAGAAAAACATGTAACAATAAACAACATATACATATAAAATACAACATGTAAAATGGCAACCATATACCACAGTACCTCTCCTACTTAACTGGTTGCTAATGTTTACATACAGATATATAACTAGAGTATATATGTATTTTGTGTTACTCAATTTTTAATGTTAGAATATATCATTAATGTAACTGTCTTCCCATTCTTATTTCTTATGTAAATTTATATAATAAATTAAATCACACAACGCTCAGAATTTATTTTTAAGCTATGCTCTCTCTCCCCCCTTTTCTTTTTATGTGGACACATAAAATAGCATGATGGGTGATGGTGGGTAATCTAGAATGCCAATTATGGCAAAACAAATCAAAGTAATTATAATAAGGAAATGTTTTTATTTGGAATCATCCGAAGTAACTATCTAGAAAGCTAGATTTTCCAATATCCAGAAGGCTTCTTTGTGCTAAATTATAACACAAAAGGAGGATCTAAAGTTATTTACTGTGACCCACTCATGCGGTTTATAATAAAAGGTGTAGATTGCAAATAAAAGCCACAGTTCTATTCTGAATCAGTAGACTTAAACCATATTCAAACAAAATACCTGCTACATCATGAGCAATAAGGGTCTTTCAGATTTGCTTTTACCTTCCAGTCCTTTATTGGAATGTAGTTATATGCCTCAACCTGCCATTTTATGTCCTAATCTGCTATTCTATTAAAGCTATTCGTGGAAATGTAGCTACATTTCACTGTAACAAAAGTATTCTGGTTATTAATTTCTGTGGCTTTCCCCGGTGTCAAACTTTTCTATGCAATCTAATGCCAAAAAAATTTACAGGAGAGTAACCCTCACCACACAAACACACACACAGTTGTAGTCTGACCACAGAGTGTCAGATTTATAACTAATAGAAAACGCATTGTTTCCATTAAGTTCAGTCAAATATAAGAAATACTTATTAGTCCAAGCATTCTGGTGTTTCTATTTCAATGAAAGTCTTCAAATCGATGTCAATATTCTTAGGACACTCACAAATAAAATGCAAACTCTATGTACCCTGACATTTACATGGAGGAAGTTAATCCCCATACAGTCATATGCATGAAGGTTTTTTTCTCGTAGACATTGAGTACCTTACCACTGAGTAAGGGTCAGTAAGTAGTGCAATTCCTATTATTAAAACATAATTTGAAAGGATAGTAGAAGCTACACTTGAGTTTACAAAGTCAAGTTACAATAATCAAGTTATACAAATCCAAATAAACTCTTCATTTTTGTCTGCAGTAGCAATCTATTATTCCAGTCCTTGTATTGCTTTATTTTATTTTTCAGATTTTAAAACCAACCATTAAGACAGAGGTCCCCAACCTTTTGGACTGGAGAGTTTTTTTTCACAGAGCGGTGGGGGCAGGGTTTTGTGTGCTGCCTGTATCCTGCAGAAGGGGGGGGTCACTTATTTGCACAGCCCAGTTTCTGGCATGCCATGGATCGGTGCCAGTCCACGGACCGGGCATTGGGGACTCCTGCATTAAGAGATATTCTCTTTTGCTTTGTATAAAGAAATATTAAAACAACATAAAATAATGATGAAGAAATGGATAAGACCTTTCACTGTAGAAATTGAAGTAAGAAGAAGAAAACAGAGTATTTGCATTTTTTAAAAAATGTGATTGGGGAAACTGCCTAGAAAGGATCATGCTAAAGAGATAGATAAGAGAATGTGAACTCAGAATGAGGACTGATGAAAGTGTAAGCTATATATGAGCAATATATAATTTACAGAAATAAATCTAAAAAATAAAAGACTGGACCAAAGAAACTGAAAATAAATAAATTAGGGATGAGGTCTGCATCACTGCTCCTAAAAGTAGTGTACACTAGATGGGACATCTTAGGTCTTTGTTTATTTCTCCACATGACTTCTCGAACTTAAATCACAGTTTGAAGCTATTTTACCCATGAAGTTTTAATGATTAATGGTTAGTAGTAGTCTCAGGAGAATAAGTACATTTGGACTGAGACCATAGTATGAATGAAAGCATTAATGCCTTCCCATGTCACAGCTTTTATTAATAATGCCACCTACCTCTCTCCAACAAGTTCTTACAAGACAATGAAGACAGCAAATGAGCAGAGGTATTGATTCAAAGGCCAAAATGAGATTGAGAGAGAGCATCAGAGTAGAACTAGGAACTGAAAGACTTATGTTGCTTCTTGGGATTGGGCCACTGCTCATCATAGGTGTTGTGTCATGAAAGGAAAGCACGTTTGGCTTAAGGCATTTCTAAAAGATGTTGTCTGCATACCCATTCACATGTTCAATCACATTCTGCCCTTTAAGCTGGATCCTTGCACAACCCTATTCAGCATAGAATAGTGGAACAGAGAAAATTTACTGTAGCCATTCCAAAATGGGAATATGAGTCATTGGAAGTAGAATGACTTCTACTATGAATGATAGACTTTAAAGGACAGCTTTGGCTTAGAGGGACAATCCTACAGAAATAGAAAAGCTATCATATATAGCTATCATGTATTCCTGGCCTGGCCTTTTTACTCTCACTCCAGTCATATATGATATTCTACTTCAAGGGATCATCATTTCAGACTTAACCACTATTCTTAGAATTTTTATATTCCAAGGACTTCTAAGCCCATGGATATGCATTGTTGCCTTTTTCTTTTCTTTTTTTTCATTTTTAAATGTGGCCAAAACAGTTGTGCAGCTTACTTACTGAAATGGGTTCCATAATAATAAAACAGAAATAATAAAATTAAAAATTCCTTTCTATATCCATATTTTGAATTCACACAAGCTATATATTGCTTCTAAAGCCCTTTCAACTATTTGGGAGGGGGAAGGGAGAACTGCTGAACAAATGAGAGGAATACTTTTTTGTGCATCTGGTATACACATGTTTTTTGACTGTGGTCTGTAACTAATTTATGTTTATTTTATTTTATTTTTTGCAAGTCTTTTTAATATTTATTCTTATGGATATAATCTCTACAAACCAAACATGTGAAGAGAAACTTGACTGAAGTGAACCAATTTCTGAATATAAAGTGCCCCTTGTGTTAAAGGAAAGCAAGAGATCTCTATAGTTAAGGTGAACTGTAAAACAATTCTCCTATTACTTTTGTCAAACTGCTAACACTTACACAAATGTCCACAAGCTACTGCTGTTATTGAGGGATTCTGCAGTTGTGCCAGATTCCAAGCCTGTGCAATAATAGTCGTTACAGGTAAAGTTAAAAACTCCTGACAATTGATACACTGACCTTTTCACTCATATTTTACTTATTTATTTATTCATCTTATTTATATAGCCATCCATCTCATAATCAAATGATTCTTTCCAGGCTTATTTCTGTCAAATGTTAAGGAAAGCTACTGATGTACCTGTAGTCCTCGACCTACAACAGTTCATTTAGTGACCATTCAAAGTTACAATGGAAGTGAAAAAAGTGACAAGCAAAGTTAACGGGAAATCCAGATTCACTTAACAACTGTGTTACTAAGTTAATAATAGCAGTGATTCACTGATCAACTGCGGCAAGAAAAGTCATAAAATGGGGCAAAATTCACTTAACAACTATCTGACTTAAATTTTGGGCTCAATTGTGGTCATACATTGAGGACTACCTGTACTTAACAGTAGTTAGTTCTGTTTGAATGATTTGGAAAAGTTCTTAATGAGAAATTAAAAGTTATAAGCCTTAACTCTTTAGGTAAGGGCCGGATGCATCATCTGGAAGCCACGCCCACCCCATTGCTGGCAATGACAAAACCATCCCGATACCTTGCATGACGTCACGTGACGTCGCAAGTTTGACATGTCTGCTTTAGGTGTTCAGAAGGGAGGATTTTCCTATTATTTCCAGGCATTGGGATGCACTAGTGATTTGTGTCATGGTATACCACTTCCCTTTTCAATCATCAGGGCTAGTTGTGAACACCTCTATTAAACTATCTGCCAATCTTGGACTAAACTAGAGAAATGATCATAAATTTTATTAATTTTATCAGTCAAAGCACTGTATTTATTAATTAATATTTATATGTTTATATAAATTATGTTTATAAATTAATGTTTATATATTACTTATATGTAAGGGTGTAGGTCTATGTATGTTTTACATATGTGTTATGTATGTGTATACTTTGAGAGAAAGCAACTAAATTTCATTTTTAATGTGTGCCATTATGCCCATAGGAAAAAATGACAAGATCATTATTATCATCATCATCATCATCATCATGTAGTTCTAAATAATACCTTACTGTAGAATAATGTAGCTAAAAATAAAGAGAAAGACTGTATTTTAGATCAGCTATCTTGGAAGTATGTGAAATTTGAGATCTCTTAGGAATATTACCCTCCCCACTTCTCTTATAACATAAAATTTCTATTGTTCAATTATTTTTTCTTGGTAAGAGAATTGTACTGAACTATTCTTGTACAGAACTGATGTATCATCAAATCCAATGTACCCTTTGATTTGCTTGATTTCATCTACAAATCGCATACACAAAGTTTATCTTGATCTATAAAAGAATGTAAGACAAAGTACTGTCAAAGCCTAACTTGATGGCATGAATGATGAGATTACTCTAAATGGAAAATCTTTTGTAAAACTCCTTAGTGCTTTATGGTCAATTTATAGAATTTTTTTCTTGCTAGTCCATATTCTCAATCTTGAGTTTATTTCCACATTGTAAATATTCACATAGATGTCTGGCTATATTAAAGATCAGATTACACTACAGAAGACAAAAGATTATTTTTAAAAAGTAAGAAACTTGCAGAGATACATCTGGTTCCAAAGAACAAAGCTGATTGACTTGAATCGATTCATCCACATAACTTTTTTAAACACTCAGTGTAGCAAATGTCATTGAAACAACTGAGTCTGGAATGGCACAGGGAACAGGCAAATTCTCCTAGCCGCCAAAACTGCACTTTTAGAACTATTAATGTTACTTTAACAGATCATCACTTTACTCAAAAAGAAAAGAGAGAGAGAGAGAGAGATGACAAAATCCACTGCTCAGCAGCATGTTTTGATTTTTCTTAAATTTCATTTCATAGTCATTATATAAAAACCATTCACAGGTGTTTCACAGTGCATGTGAATATGCACCGTGTTCACTAGTAAGTCTCACTGAGTCAAATAAATAGTAATTTCTGCATTTCAAGAATTGTGCATTTGACACTTTAAAAGCTCGTCACTTCTACTTTTTAAAAAATGCACTTGTTTTCCCATTTCCTCAAAAAGTCCACATATATAGAATTAATTTCATATTTTAACCACTGGAAATACTCTTTAACGTAACAGCATAAGCAGAGGCAGTCACCAGGAGTCAAACTCAACCACAAGATATTCTTTTATCTTTCACTTTACAGGACTGAATGTTTATAAAGAAAATTAAGTTCAGCTGATCCTTAAGAATGCAGATCTCATTGTAAATATGTGATCTGTCTATACTGAATTTTACAAATAGGTCTATCATTAAGAAAATACTTAAGAGCCTTAGAGCAAGCTCACCAATGCAATTAAACCATAATGCTTGAATACAAGATGATTCAATTAGTTGCAGAAAAATCAATGGTATTCTAACATAAATGGTTTAGGAAATCAGGTAGTTGGGGAGGCAGCATTCAAAAGCACTGACTGTGAAGTGCAAATTCCCAAAGACGTACCACAAATTATACCAGATAAACCTCCTGAACCACTGGGGAATCAGGTTCCAAATTTACATTTAAAATTTGATTTTGAAATGCTAGCAAATGGGTACTTTTGAATTGGATGGCACAGGCCCTGAAATCTTTGATACTTCAAAGTTTTATATTAAATCCACTGAGCTAAAAACCAATTCAAATTCTATAAAGAAAAAGAAGGCTAACCATTTACTGTACATCTTAGACTACATAACACTTCAAAAAAATCCCATTGGCTGTCCCTATAAATCGTTATTCAACACCTGACAGAGATGCCCACAACATATAATTGCATACGCACACATACACAGTAGATTATGTGCACACACACGTATGCACACACAGAGAGAAAAGTATGTTATAAGCAGCCTTATGGCATAAATAAAAAAATTAGAAAAAGTTTAAAATTAGATTGTTTATCCTCCACGCATTAGAAATTCTACAAGGCGAGATGGGCAAAAAACAAATCTAATAAATAAATAAAAATAATACTTTCGTGTGAAGTATAAATGTTCAGTAAAATTGAAGAAGCTTCTTGGATAAGAAGTGAATCATCTTCAAGGAAAAACAAAATCCAGATGCCTTTTGAAAAAGCATCTTTGGGACAACCATGACTTGGATGACTGAGAATCTCCACAGATAAACGTTCAATACTTTCAAAGTAGTTTTGCTAAAGCGATGGAATATCTTAAACTGAATATACTGTTTTATGTTTCAACGTTTTATTTCTTTCTCAAAGTCCTTCCCTGAGAAAGATTGGCAGTTTTAAAATTTGATGTAAATAACTTTTAACCTTTAAAGAAATTAAAGCTTCTACAGCTCGTGGGTCTCTGAAGAGAACTTTCACTTTTCTTCTATTCTGGTTCTAAACAACAAAAATCAGACATGTTTAACTTCTATTTTCAAAATATTTGGTAATGGTCAATCACATCCACAAGCTAATTTTCATAGCCTATCTACATGAAGTAAATCTACTTGCAAATAATTATCTGCAAAAGCCCAAATGATAGACAAAAGTTAAAACACTTTAGAGCTTTTCTAAAATTGTTTCCATCAGGCTGCCGCTGCTGCAGCAGATGTTGGCTGTTAAATTGCACAGACGACACAGTTCATGACTTTTCTGAGACGGCTGTGTGCCACATCTGTACTTGATGAAAAGAGTACAGAAGAGTGGCAGACAGAGAAAGTGTTAGAAAGGCAGACGCAGCTTGGGCCAAATGAATTGTCTTCAACACTGGGGGAACTAAAAATAGATGTGCAACTCACACTTTGGCAATCTCTTTGCCCATTCTTATCATGGACTCAGCCTATCATTTTATCATCTTATCATGGACTCAGCCTATCAAAGAAAACTTCCTGCATGCACAAACTTCAGCTGAGAGAAAATAAGTATCTCTAAGAAGCAAAGAGTTCACACCGAGGCGACTGCCTGAAGCATCATTTGCCAAAGCAGCTCCTTTGATTTTCATTAACTGGGCTGCTATCCAGGTTCATCTGGGCCCCAGAGGAAGGCAACACTCATGTTTAGACTGCACAACAATGACATAACATTAACAGATTTACATATGCAAAAACTGTGAAGCAACAGGCATCCCTCCTCCATTGACCCACAGCTTGTTCTGGCTGCCGAATTACAGTATTCCCTGCTTAGGCTCTATAAGCAAGTGGGCGTCATGCGACTACCATCTGGATACCACTTTACTTAAAGCTGGCATCCCTTTTGATAAGAAGCAAGCTGGCAGCAAGAACGAAAAGAATAAACTGCATCATTTAGTTAACATCCACTTGCTTTGTGGCTGTTAAAAATCCATGACCGAGTAATAATTTTATTATTCCTTCAGCCAAACTATAACGCATGCTGCAGGAATGTCATCTTGCAACACTTTTATTAGAATTAAGCAAAATATTAAAAAATAATTGAACAGAATGCAATGTGTGCTAGAGAGAGGAAAAGGAGAGATTAGGACAATGTAGGTCTAAAAATAAATCAATCTTATTAACAATAGTTAAAGAATTTGGAGCATTCTTTAAATTATTATTAACCAAGCAATCCAGTTGGCTAAATAGCTCAAGCATTGGCAACCTGTAGCGAAGGGAAAAAATGGGGTTTGTTTGAAAGAAAGCTCGTTCAGGGTTGAACTTAATTCAACTTCCTGCCAATCAGCTGCCCTTCTCATTTAACGTTTTAATACTCACATACTTAACATTTCCTCCTATCTTAATACAGCTACATTCATGCAAATCTATATGAAAAAGGGAGCTGAAATCCTAGAGATAAGGCTTAACTTTATACTTTTATAAAGAGCAAAGCCTTCTGAAATAACTTTCTCTTTGGATTTACTTTTTTTTTTTTTTAAAGGGGCATTGTCTTACCTGAACGCCTTTTCTCAGCATGAGGATGGATAATCCACGCATGGGTTTCCTGATGTCCTTTCTACCCAATAGATTAAGTCTGAGAGTTTGCCACACCTCCCACTGAGCTATGCTGCCCCAGTTCCGACGAAGGCGAAGCAGCAGACAAAGTCTACCCCTGACACAGAACCTGACGCACTAAAGGGGCGGGAGTGGATTATCCATCATCATGCTGAGAAAAGGCGTTCAGGTTAGACAACACCCCTTCTTCAGCATGAGGATGGATAATCCACAGATGGAACATATCAAAGCCTGCTCTGTCCCTATGGGGGGAAATAGTCAGGGCATGTGTCCCTCCAGACGACATCACTTGTTGTAACACCCTCTGGCCAAAGGAGGCATCTGCAGAGGCAAATTTATCAATTTTGTAGTGTCGTATAAACGGGGAGGGCGATGACCAAGTCGCCGCCTGAAAAAATCTCGTCAATGGGCATTTGAGTCACCCAAGCCGCTGAAGTTGCTGCACTATGGGTGGAATGAGCAGTGATACGGTTAGGAATGGATAAGGATTGGGATTGGTATGCCTTGGCGATACAGGCCTTGATCCACCTACCAATGGTGGACGACGAGACCTTCTGTCCCATGGAAGAGGGCTGGAAAGAAATGAAAAGCGCTTCTGATTTGCGGAAGACAGAGGTCTGCTTGATGTACTGTCTTAATGCTCTGCGCACATCCAAGGTGTGCCACTGGTCATGAGACGGTGGAGGGCAAAAGCTCGGTAGTATGAGTTCTTGTGATCTATGGAATAAGGAGTTTACCTTAGGAATGAACAATGGATCCAATCTAAGGACCACACAATCCTTACTAAAGATGCATAGATCCTCCATAACAGAGAGTGCTGCCAGTTCGGAAATGCGTCTGGCTGATGTCACTGCCACAAGAAAGGCTACTTTCACTGACAAGAGTCTCAAATCACAAGTCTTAAGTGGCTCGAATGGTGGCATGGTAAGAGCTTGTAATACACATGAAAGATCCCATGAGGGGTATCTATGGACCGTGAGTGATTTTGTGTTGATCGCCCCCTTAATGAGGGAGCGAATCATCGGGATATGCTAGAGAAGAAGAATCATCGCATGACAGCACCGTAGCCAGGGCTGCTACTTGTCTTTTGATGGTATTCGGTGATAGGCCTTTGTCGAGCCCGTCCAGCAAATATCCTAAAATTCTAGGGACAGTGATGGCTGACATGTCAATTTGATTCCTGGTACACCAGACGGAGTTCTTCCAAGTGGAGTCATAAATTCTGTTGGTAGATCAGTGTCTCAAAGCTTGGATCATGTTGATCACCCTCGTTGGATAAGACTCCTGAGTCAGACGTTGCCACTCAAGTGCCAGACGGTTAGCTGGAGCCATTGTGGGTCCGGATGTTGAAGTGCTCCCTGAGTGCAATGCGATCCGGACGGATCCTCCATGGGGACAAGATGGAAAGACTCACGAGGTCAGCAAACCACAGACACCTCGGCCAGTGTGGAGCAATTAGAATGACCTCTGCCCTCTCCTGCAATAGCTTGCGTATGACCGCCGGCATTAGAGGAAGAGGGGAAAATGTGTATAGTAGGTCCCTGGGCCATGGATTGTGTAGGGCGTCCACTCCCTCTGCCCCCGGAGACGTGAACAGATCCAGCACTGGGTGGCCAAAACTTTCCGCTATCTCTGTGAATAGTGCTGGATGCAGACACCACTCGGAGTGGTCCACCGTTGCTCTGCTCAAGGCATCTGCTTGCTTGTTTGTCTCTCCCGAAATGTGTTCCGCCTTGATGGAGGAGAGGTTGGTCTCTGCCCAGAAGCATAGCAGCCTAGCCTCTGTCATGAGTGATGCGGACCGGGTGCCTCCCTGCCAGTTCACGTGGGCTTTGGCCGCTATGTTGTCCGTGAGGATTAGAACATGCTGTCCCTTCACCTTGTGTCTGAAGTGCCGTAATGCTAGGTGTATGCCTCTGAGCTCCAACCAGTTTATGTTGTGTTTCAAGTCCCGTCGGGACCACCATCCCTGAGCCAACTGGGATTGGAGATGAGCCCTCCCCAGCCAAATAAGCTGGCATCGGTGGTGAGAGTGAGTCGTGTCAGTTCCTTGAAATTGGAACCTCTGGCTACCGTTTGGGAGGTCCACCAGCGGAGTGACTTCAATATTTGAGGTGGCACCTTTACTTTTCTGTTGGAAGAGGTTAGTTTCCGCCTTTGAAAGGGGAGGAGGAACCACTGCAGGACCCTGGAGTGCAATCTGGCCCAAGGCACTATGGAGATGCACGAGATCATCTTCCCTAATAGTTGGGAGAGGGTGATTATAGGAACAACACGGTCGTGTTGGACTTGACATACTAGAGCCCAGATACTGACCTGGGGGTCCGGTGACAAGTAGACCATGCACTGTTCTGTATCTATGACTGCCCCCAAATGAAGAAGACGAGTGGAGGGAACTAATTGGCTCTTTAGGAAGTTCACAGAGAATCCGTGGTTCTAAAGGACCTCGATGGTGAGGGCTACGTCCGACCTTGCTGTCTGAATTGACATGGACTATATGAGGATGTTGTTCAGATAGCACTGGATCCGTACTGGAACCAGCCTCAGGTGGGCAGCTAGAACCGTTAGGATCTTTGTAAACACCCTCGGAGCGGATGACAAGCCAAATGGCAGAGCTCTGTATTGATAATGTCAGGATTTATAACAGAATCTGAGAAATCTGCGATGTTCGAGAAGGATTGGGACATGTAGGTACGCTTCCGTGAGGTCGACAGATGTCAGGAAGTCGTTCCTTCTGATGCTGGCCAGAATGGATTGTAGAGTCTGCATCTTGAATTTTTTGTACATTAGATAGGTATTTAGTCTCTTTAGATCGAGAATGGCTCTCCATCCTCCTGAGGCCTTCGGCACTACAAAGAGGATGGAGTAGAAGCCTTTCCCTATCTGTTCGGCCGGGACTAGTTCCACGGCCTTTATCTTCAAGAGGTGATTTATAACCTCGTTCATGAGGTTTCTCTTGGTTGGGTTTAAGGGATGAACAGATCCGGAGGTCTGGATAGGAACTGAAGTGACAGACCATTGTCTATGGTGGATAGAACCCAAATATCTGTGGTGGTGGCTTCCCAATTGTGAATAAAGAGGGAAAGCCTGCCACTTATGGGGGTTCCTCCCTAGAGTCACTTATTCCTCAAAAGGGCTGTTTTGATTGAACTTGCTGTCTGGGTTTGGGTCCAAATCGGTCCGACTGACGATCGACTCTGGGAGGGAAGGAGCGGGGTGATTGGGACCAAAGTGTTGCAAAATGTCTGTTTACGATAATACGGGCTAGCTTTCCTGTCCGCCTGCCTGGTCTGGTGGACTGACACCTTCTTCTTGTTCCGGTTCTCCACCAAGTAGGGATCAAGAGCTTCCCCAAACAGATGACTGCCAGTGTAAGGTGCGTTGGCTAGACGCCATTTGGACTTTAAGTCCACCCACCATTATTTCAGCCAGAGCAGCCGGCGAGTTGATACATTAGCGGCAATTGCCCTGGCTGAAAATCCGGCTACGTGAAGTATGGCATCCGCCGTGTATTCTGCCATCGCAAGCAACTTACCCAAGGTTTGGTGGGCCCATGCCTGTTCCTGGGGAATCATGGCCTGAAGCTCTCGAAACCAAATGATGGAAGACCTGAAAAAGAAAGATGCTGAAGTGGAAGCCTTCACTGCCCATCCAGATGCCTGATGTGACCTGCGCAAAGAAAACTCTGATTTTCTTTCCTCCGGCCTTAAGGCTTCCGCCATATCACCTGGTATGGTGGAGGGGGAAAAGATAGGAGTTAAAGATATGTCTACCACCGGGACATCTAGTAGATCTGTCAGCGATAGAGCCACATTAAAGAGTTTTTTATCAGTACCCCTGGAGCAGGGGAAGCACTAAGACTAGTCCATTGTTTCTTTATGGTATTAAGGAAAAATGGAGGACATGGTATGTGTTTTTGGGTCACGGTTGGTTCAGAGAATAACAGGTCCGGAGTTTGACTGGTGGAAGGGGTGGGTTGCAGCTCTTGTTCAGGTGTGATCTTGGATGGCTGCGGTGGCCTTAGATAGAAGGGATATAAATAACATGGGATCAAACAATCCCATGAAGGGAAAGGGTTCCTGATGTGTTTCCTCGTCCTCTGACAAAGGTGGGTCCCGTGTTTCCTCAGCATCCGAGTATGACTCCCTGTCTTGAGATGAATGATCAGAGGCAATGGAGTAGGCATACTCCGGGGTTTCAGAGTGTAATGAGTGGAAGATGAGGGTTTGGGTCTCTGCAAAGAAGCAATACTCTGTGCCAAAACCTGAGTGAGCATTGATTGGAGCTGTTCCGGCCATACGGCTTGAGGGACCTCAGGACGGAGACCAGCAGCAGTGGTTGTAAAAGTGGCCAAAGGCCCTGGTTGAATACTGATTGGAGGGGCTACCCAATTGATATTTGGATCTGGGACCATAGGAATGATAGGCCCCTGCTCAGACTCTATGCCCGGGGACAATGGTCTGTAGACTTGAGCCATCATGGTTAGTTGAGGCCCGAAGAGGGAGCCCTCGGATGTAGTGGTGGAAGCTAGAGGAATCTCCATTTCGTTGGAGATCCTTCAGTACAAGATTGAGAATGGATCTCAATGGGAAAAGGAGCAAACTGGTAAAACCAGTGTGAGCTCCTGAGAAGAATATTGTGACTCACAGTGTATTATGTGAGGCAAAATGTCCGTTAGAGTAGCAATATATTAGGCTGGATAAAACAGATGTGATTAAAGGCCTGAGCTCCAAAGCAAGGATTACAGTTGGGGAAGTGTTTGACTTCCAAGGCGACGAAAAATTGCCAGAGGCAATGTCAAGTCAGGTTTATAACTGTGGCAGAAAAGGGCGCCAAAAATGCTGCTCAAAATGGCGGCCGTGAACTTGAGGCGATAGCAAGGCTGTCTAAAGGCACATTAAATTTGTAATTTGTTAAAGTACCTATGATGAAGTATGCATTTTTCACCACTGTCTCTCTCTCCCTGTGTGCTGTAATTTGAAATAATGAGGATGAATCTTTTGGAGAACTCTTATTAGGCGCAAACTGCCATTTGTGGCCCTTAAAATGGCACCCGCTGTTCGTGCAGTAGGCCAGGGAGCCCGATAATCTTCGGGCCGAAGCCCAGCTGATTAGTGGGTAATTTGGGAGCTGCGAGGTGAAATCAGCAAGAAGATTTTTATGCAAAGTCTCTGTTAAGCAAGAAATGCCTTTGTGGCACTTAAAATGGCGGCTGCTATTCATGCAGCGGGCCAGGGAGTCCGATAATCTTCGGGCTGAAGCCCGGCTGATTAGTGGCTAGTTGTGAGCTCCGCATAGGTCCGCCAATCAGTTGAGGCGATCGGCAGGGCCACGGCTTGGCTGTGCTGTCCTAGGCAGCCTTGTGAACTTAGATAGCTCAGAAAGCAATGGGAGAGAGGAAGGAGGTGAATTTTAAGCTTTAAGGGGAAGTGAATAAGAGACTGGAGAAAAAAACAAAACAAAACTAAATAGTCTCAAGGAGAAGGAAGGATAACACACGGATAATATGACCTGTTGCGATCTGAGAAGGAACCAACGCGTCCTGCTGGGTATCAGACTAAGTCGGAACTGGGGCAGCATAGCCCAGTGGGAGGCGTGGCAAACTCTCAGACTTAGTTATTGGGTAGAAAGGACATCAGGAAACCCATCCGTGGATTATCCATCCTCATGCTGGAGAATTAAGCAATCAATAGTAATCAATTATTTCCCTGAAGCATTCTCAAAATGATAGGAAGCAGACACAAGACATATCTCAACAATAACTCTCTTTGAAGACTAAGCAAATACCTTGCTAAGTAAAAGATACTATTATAACGCAAAGATAACAAGTGTTTGCATTGCAAAATGAAAAATACAGTCATAAACAGCCATTTCAGCAAGATTAATAGCCGAGAGAAACAAAAACTGCAGAGCAGAGGTCAGCTTCTTATTCACTGCTTTTTGAAAATGTTGGAAAAAGGATTCTGAAGTGGAGAAATAATTTAAGATAAAAGATAGTAAGTGGAGAAATTGGAGTTCATTAGTATCGCTCTCCCAGAACTAACAAATGCATGACAGCATCTGAGATCTTTATGAAGCATTTAGCCCATCTTTCAAACATGCTGTCGCAACCATGAACTTGCACTCTGCACCCTGGGTTAACTAATACAAAATCATATAATGGGATTAAAAGGGTAAGAGGTGAAAAAATGATATTTTCTTGATGTTCCCCTTTTTCTCAAGTGCACACCTTCAAAATCTAAATTTGTACAGGCAACAATTCACCATTGTCTTTATAAAGCCAATAATGATAAAATAGGGTGAAGTATTATTTTAACATTTTTTTCCCTCTGAAATGCATTTCTAAGCTCTTTTTGAAGAAAGGTACAAAATTATGATGGATATTTGTTACGAATAACTACATTTCAAAAAATATATTGCAGAACTTGAAATCGTACAAAAAATAGCAATCAATTTATTACGAAATAACTTTATTAGGAGGAAGAACCTAATAGTTTTGGGGGAGTTTTAGTTAAGAGGATAAGGAATGAATGACAGATTCAAAATTTCACAAAAGGTATGAAAACTTGGTTTAACAAGGGTTTTTTCACTCCTCCTCTGAAGATCAGAATCCAGGTTCATTTATTAAAGCTAACACGTAGGTTAAACTGTAGAATCCCCTGCCACCTTTATTTATAAAGTTTTAAAAGCAAAGGATAGGACTAGTGATGCTTACCTAAGGGCGTCCAAGGAAAGTTTTCCTTGGATGGACAAATCTGCAATGTGGACTCTCTTGCAGGGGTGGCCAATTAATTTTCCCAAGGAGCCACAAGAGAAACTGAGACTGTTGTGGAGAACCAAACCGACAGGCTGAACTTTCAAGTGTTGAGGGAGGATAACATGGAGCCTTACCTCACCTCAGCCCTGCTACTGCTCT
Organism: Crotalus tigris; assembly: GCF_016545835.1. Taxonomy (NCBI): domain Eukaryota; kingdom Metazoa; phylum Chordata; class Lepidosauria; order Squamata; family Viperidae; genus Crotalus; species Crotalus tigris. The sequence goes on along the minus strand of NW_024100599.1, from coordinate 1,460,997 downwards.
TCTGCCACAAGTGCAGAAAAGCTATTTCTCTCACCAGCTGATAAAGGAGCGCACTTGGCTTCTTCTCCCACACACTGCAGTGCACTTATTTACATTTTATTTTCTAATTTCCAATTGACCTCACATGCGGTGGACAAAGGATAGCCAAAGGGCCGGATATGATTTGAATTGATGCAACATGCAAGCAATAGGTGCTGCCTGCGATTGGAGACTGGAATGTCAAAGTTGAAAACTTTAAGGAGGAAAACATAGTTGGATGGTATGACTTAGGGAGCCAACATGAAACAGGAGACCAACTTACCAAATTCTGCCACATCAATTATTTTCCCATAGTTAACACTGTCTTCAAACAACTAAATGAAGACCTCTATAAATGTATATCTCCAGATGGAGAACACAGAAATCATATTGACTATATTATTGCTGTACCTCATTGACAGATATCAGAAGAATTATAGAATGAATTAAAGAAGTTCACAAAAAAATTGAGAGAGCAATTAGAAGAGACAAGAAGCAGTACTGCATCATAGCAATGTCTGTAAAGACACTGAGAATGGAAATAGGCATGGAAAAACATGGAAAGTCTTTCAAAGGATCTCTGAGCTGAGAAGTCATATGCTAAAACACATCACATGGTTCCGATAGATGAAACCAAGATTCAGAGGAGATTGAACAAAATTGGAAGGAGTATACTGAAAGGTTGTACACCAGAGATATCAAGATCTAAGATATAGAAGATATTCTCTATTTACAAGAACCTCTAACACTAGAAGAGGAAGTTAGATTAACACTTCAGCCATTACCAAAGCGGAAAGCAACAAGAACTGAAATATGGCAAGACGCAGAAGAAGATCTAGTAAAGGTTCCAACCAAGTTATGCCAGCCAATATGGAGAACCACAATGGTCAATGGTTTGGAAGGGATTAATATATAAAAAAAGTGACTTAACGAAGTGTGCCAACTATTATACAATATCCTTAATTCCCACACCATGGGAAAAATGATTTTTTAAAACTTGCTAAAGACAGTGATTAACCAAGCAAAGAGATAAGCTGAGAAAGAAGGAGATAAGCTGAGAAAGAAGGGTAACGAGAAGTTGGGGAAGAGAGCATGTGACCAGAGATGTAGGGAATGCCGAAAGGAACGATAAAATTAAGAATATGCATAGATATATCCACTCTTACTTTTTATTTCTTTTTTCTAGATTACAAACTAGAAAAAGAAAACTGGCTACCACAGATAGTCCTTAGATATGACTGTGATGGGGCCTGCTCATATCTCGCACCAGTCATAAACAAGTCAGTTACATCACAGACCCAATTTTACAACCTTTTTTGCAGGAGTGTTTAAATAAATGCAGCAGTTGTTAATCAAACAAATGGTTCACTATAGGTGCAGTTTTGCATAAAATTGGAAGTGTCGTTTTTTTTTGCCAAACCATCATAAAACACAGTAATGTGACTGTGGGCTGCTACAAAAGGCTGTAAATGCAGCTGTGTTGCCAGCCACCCAAAGTTAGGTCACATGACTACACAGGAGGCCCAACTGTCAGAACTTTAAATTCTGGACAGTCATAACTTCAAATACTCACTAAGTGAATGGTTATAAGTCAAGGACCACCTGTGTACACGCACACGCACACGCACGCGCGCACACACACACACACACACACACACACACACACACACACAGAGATTCATTTTCTTAGGACAAACATGACTGCAAGAGAGTTAATTTTCAGTGGTTATTGTATGCCTAATTAAGAGAAAGATTTAATATAAATTTACTATAAATAATTTTATATATTCCGGATAACTGGAACCGAACAATTAAGAGGGAGGGAGGGAGGGAATAACCGGATATATTTAAAACAGGAAAGTGGCATTTTTTTTCCTCTTGGGAATAACACAGAACTGAAGCTACTAGAGTAACCAGATTTAAACTTGATTTAAATTATGGTTGATTTAGATCCTAGCTCAATCATAAACTCTTTCCTTTGGCTTCAAAGAAGATATTATCTTGCTAATGGGTTTTTTTTTAAAGAAGTCTACACAAGCACTAGGTACGTTGATTTTATTTTAAAAATGGGCTGGAGGAAAAGAATAGGCTTTCTCCTTTCCTATGTAGAGTGGTCTGAGTACAGACTGAGCCACCACGACTTTACGAGTAAACATCAGAAAGTGGAGCAGAATGACAGGAATTTTTTGTACCATTAATTTTTGGATAACACTTTGCACACACCTACACATGTATACAAAATGGAGATGATATACCAATCAACCTTACAGCTCCTTTGACTAAAATCTGATTCATGCAGAAGCATGTTAACTTTAACATTATGTTTTTCTATATATAAAGGAATGGTCATAAGGGCTTATATCTTAGCAGTAAAGCATGTAGGTTGGAAATGACACTGATTTCTTTCCATCCCCACAATCCATTCCTCTTGATCAACTGTACTAGCACTTTTCTCCATGCCCAGCTCACTTTCATGATCAAAACTAAAAAGTGAAGAAAAATAGCAAATCTGATAAGATGGGTTCAGGTTTAGGATCCTTCTTCCACATGTTTTTACTTTTATACGAGTATAGTAACCCTAACCCTAACTCTCTTTTTTAAGATTATAGTATGAAATTTGAATGTCAATTCTTGTAGTTAATCTGGACTTCACAACTGTAACTTTGTACTATACCTGAGTTTTTCCTTTTGAAAGTAAGAATAGGCAAATTCATCTTTAAAACTTAAAAGCATAACTACCCAAGATTACAATGACCAAGGCGTTCTGATGTACATACATAATTGTCTAAACATACTACAGCAGTAAGTGGCTCTACATTGTAAACTAGGGATTAGCCCCATAATAGTGGACTTGAGATGCTTTAAAAGATAAAGGTGGAACGTTTTCTATCAATACATGACGCTGGACAAAATAACAAGAAATGACTATTATTTTTATTATCAACAATATACAGGGAGTCCTCAACTTACTATCATAACCAAGCCCAAAATTTCTGTTGCCAAGCGAGACAAAATTGTTAAGTGAATTTTGCCCCATTTTACAACCTTTCTTGACACAGTTGCTAAGTGAATCACTGCAGTTGTTAAGTTAGTAACACAGTTTTTAAGTGAATCTGGCTTCCCCATTGACTTTGCTTGTAAGGTCTTATGCCTCCAGGACACTACAATCTGACTTTTGATCACGTGACCATAAAGATGCTACAACGGTTATGTGAAAAGCAGTCACAAGTCATTTTTTTCAGTGCAGTTGTAACTTCAAAAGGTGACTAAATGAACTGTTGTAAATTGAGGACTACCCCAATCATCATTAAATAAAAATATAAACCCTTTAATCAGGAAATAAAAGCATCCATGGATAAGAAGAATAATTCAGAAAGAAAAAAAATGCCAATAGGTCAAGCCAAATGTTCAGTGCACCATTATTTTCATATGTCCATCAAAGATGGGCTATAACGTTTCTCAGTATTTCTTGACAAATCCTTAATCAGACATTATACAGTATTTATATTTATATATAGTGTATGACGGGATTTTGTGTGTGTGTGTGTGTGTGTGTGTGTGTGTATATACATACATATGTATATGTGTGTATACACACACATATATATATATACATATATATGAATGAATGAATATAACTAACATATACTCTGAACTATCCTAACTGAGCACAAGTTTAATATTTTCAAGTATGTCTTTGGAGAAGAAACTCGAGATTTTATACATCTTGTACTAATTATCTTTATAAAAATATAGATTGTGTCACACATTTGTGCTACATTCAGGGTATCAAAGTACTATGCCATCTTTAATTGGATGCACTGTATGCAAGGCCATTACACTTAGCATCAGTGTCAGAGTAGCACAGAGTAGCATTTCTATCAACAATTATTATATGTATGCCACCCAGAGTTGCTTTTTGTAAGATACACATTTGATTAACAAATAAGTAAATAATAAAACAATTACCCTCCCTGTCTGTTCTTTTAATTCATGTGGAAATTCAAGAGTTGGTATTCTTTATTTCTAATGCATGTAAATTTTAATCCAACAACAAACAATTAAAACGAACAATCCCCCCAAAAAAAGATATTAGCATGTTCAATAAGCTTCCTGACAGTTAGAACAATTAACCAGTGGAACAACCTGCCTCCAGAAGCAGTGAATGCGCCAACACTGGAGGTTTTTATGAAGAAACTGGACAGCCATTTGTCCGAAATGGTATAAGGTTTCCTGCCTGAGCAGGGGGTTGAACTAGATGACCTCCAAGGTCCCTTCCAACATTATTATTATTATTATTAAGCATAAATCTAAGGAGAATATCAGCAACCCAAGGGGGTAACCAATTTTCTCCTTATCTGCCCTTATCTGTAGTATATATTGGTGACAAAATGGTCCTAATATGATTCCTGAACATATGATTATGCCTGTCATTGTGCTGCCCTTCAAGAAACCTCTGAAAATACACTATTAACCAGATTTCACAAAGAAAAATCTCAGGAGAGGCATTTTGCTTTACTGTAATTTAAATTTCCAGCCTTAGTAGATGACTAGAAGACTAGTTTTTTCTGAATATGCAAAAGGCTTTTCCCCCCTCTTTTTCTTTAAATTGATGGACCATGGATGTTTATTCACTATGCTACATGTTGAAGATACAAACCATATGATAGGAAATTCTGTGCCAGACACACTGAAGCCCACTAGTAGACTATGCCAGTCTAATGGTTAATTGGTAGATTGAATGACATAGCAGATTCCTATATTCCTAAATTCATCTGAGAAGAAACAACTTATTGAGTCAACAGAACTTCAGAGACAGAACAAAACAAAAACAACACAAATCCAATATTGAAGTGAGAACAGACATGCGATATTAAATAGATTGTGCTATAAATACAATAGAAAAGATGCTGGTGATGAAGTGGTTTCTCAGTTTCTTTCTCAACCTTGGTACATGCTCTTTAGAAACTGTTTTAAATTCTAAGGCTTCTCAGTTAAATTTCTGCCATATGTAGAAGAACTGCTAAAGACATCTGGCTTTAGAGAATGAAAGTTCAGTCAATAGACTGGCTGAAGATGACTGTATTTGGCACGAATGGGGCCAAGTCCATCTGCTCCTCAGGTCTTACTGTACTCGCAAATTGGTTGTAGGAAAATATTATAAACATTTGGTTTCCTAGCCTTCCTTTCTCATAATTACAAGTATTTCCTTTTTGTCCTCTACTTCCCAAAGTTGTGGTTCAACTTAGTCATCAAGAGCAGAGTTACAACTTGAGATAAAGAGTCACTAGTCACAGCTCAATTTTGCCATATCTCAATATTATGAAACCACTATTGCTTATATTTTCTGCAAATGAAATTGCATCTTCACATTTTAAAGATCACATTTCTTATCAATTAACAAAGCAATAACCTGATATTTTAGCTATAACTGTCATAAACTTCTAGGAAAAAGTACCCAACATATTTGAAGGGAGGGGGAATGAACTGATAAAGTAATGGGGACAAGAAATCAGAAGTTCAGTGCTGAAAATGTCTAAGCTAATATTGATATTTATATCAAATAACATAATAAAAAAGTTCAAAACATTCAAAACCACCCCACATGGAAACTAACAATTTGACTAATTTTGTTGAAGTTGTAAATTACCTGAAGGTGGGGAGTGAGTTAGACATTTACTTATTCTGGGTTCAGTTTGAGGCTACAAGAACATCTATATCTTCTTTAACTCTTTTTCTGCCTTTACCTTGAAGCTCTTGATAAGCTTTCAAAATTAATTATTTAAAAAAAATGAAGGGGACTTTGAACAAATGGAACAATTAAGATTTTATTCAAAAGCTATTTTCTTCTAAAAGAAAAACAGGTTTCTTTTAAATAGATTGAATAAATTGCTCAATGCTACTGTATAAATGGTAGTTTTTATTGTAGCATTTACCCAGGAAGGACTGAAGTAAAAATTCCCCTAAAATCACATGAAAGCAAGTCTCTTCCAATCTTCGACTGACCTGCTTTCAAAAAAAAAAAAAAACAGTCACATTTTCTTTCTTGGTCTCCCAGAGCTCTAACTCACTGGAGATCACTGTCTTGAAGTCTCCACACAAGGAGCAGCTCTACAGAGCACTTGTGGGCAAATCTCAAGTCCACTCCTTAACTGGAGAGGAGTTACAAAACAGCCTATCTACTTGATGGCTCTTCATTCCACCACAATTGACTATGCTTTTAGCAGAGCCATCTTTAGTTTGCCATTTCTTTCCCCAAAATCCCAGAGTTAGTTTTTCTGCAAGGTTATCTGACCCATCTCTTCCAAGTATGTTAGCCAATGTGTTAAGAGAACAGAACACAATAATTACAACAACTCTTACATTTGATTCATAAACTGGTAAATCTATACTGTACCAAGAACAATACTTTTAGAATACTTCTCTGTATTTTAATTTTTTTCCTTGTGGATGTAAAAATTACAGCTAACAAATACAGCATAAGTATTTTAGAATAAGCATTACTCTTTTTTTACTTGATATGTGATTTTATCTAAGTGCTAGACAAAATGTAATATTCAGTTTTATTTAGTTTTTGGTAAATTAATTTGTTGTTGTTGTTAATTGCGAAGTCGTGTCCGACCCATCGCGACCCCATGGACAACGTTCCTCCAGGTCTTCCTGTCCTCTACCATCTTCTGGAGTCCATTTAAGTTCACACCTACTGCTTCAGTGACTCCATCCAGCCATCTCATTCTCTGTCGTCCCTTCTTCTATTGCCCTCAATCTTTCCCAGCATTAGGCCCTTTTCCAGTGAGTCCTTCCTTCTCATTAGGTGGCCAAAGTATTTGAGTTTCAACTTCAGGATCTGGCCTTCTAAAGAGCAGTCAGGGTTGATCTCTTCTAGGACTGACCGGTTTGAACGCCTTGCAGTCCAAGGGACTCGCTGGAGTCTTCTCCAGCACCATAGTTCAAAGGCCTCAATTCTTTTGCGCTCAGCCTTTCTTATGGTCCAACTTTCACAGCCATACATTGCAACTGGGAAAACCATGGCCTGGACTAAACGCACTTTTGTTGGCAGGGTGATGTCTCTGCTTTTTAGTATGCTGTCTAGATTTGCCATAGCTTTTCTCCCCAGGAGCAAGCGTCTTTTAATTTCTTGGCTGCAGTCCCCATCTGAGGTGATCTTGGAGCCCAGAAAAATAAAATCTGTTACTACCTCCATTTCTTCCCCATCTATTTGCCAGGAATTGAGAGGGCCGGATGCCATGATTTTGGTTTTCTTAATGTTGACTTTCAAGCCAACTTTTGCACTCTCCTTCTTCACCCGCATCAAGAGGCTCTTTAGTTCCTCTTCACTTTCTGCCATTAGAGTGATATCATCTGCATATCTTAGGTTGTTGATATTTCTTCCGGCAATCCTAATTCCAACTTTTGATTCATCTAGCCCTGCCTTTCTCATGATGTGCTCTGCATATAAGTTAAATAGGCAGGGTGACAGTATACAGCCTTGCCGGACTCCTTTTCCAATTTTGAACCAATCAGTGGTTCCGTGTCCAGTTCTCACTGTTGCTTCTTGACCCGCATATAGGTTTCTCAAGAGACAAACTCCTTTAAACGTAAGTTGCTGTTATGTTATGTTATGTTATGTTATGTTATGTTATGTTATCTAAGCACCCAATATTATAATAGTGGCTGACGTACTCTCAAAAGATATCCTGAAGTATCATTTTAAAGTTTTCGTGCCTTAAAGAAAGAAGTTGATATATCAATTTAGAGATATTACAAAATAAATTCAGAATAAGGAATTTTCCTCCCAAACATAATCAACAGTGTATCTTTGAAACACCTATAGCATAAAGTCCCAAAGGAACTTGGTTTAAAAAAACACAAGGGAATATAAAGTTACTGTTTAAAACTGTCATTTTAACCATCCCAACCTATTAGCAGATATCCTATAATTTGATGCATAATATAGGAAAATAGATTTTTCCTTCACATCTGTGACCATAAATGGGAGGGTTGACCATTTCACTTCCTAGAAACGCAGTCCTAATTTCATTTCCTATTTGTATCACTGTCAGCATTTTAAAAGCCAGATCAATTCTACACATGTGATAAAGACAATGTAAGCAAATGTTAACTTGAATATAATTGTGCCAGGAAGCATCAGCTACTTTATTAGGGTCTGGATAAGAGAAACTCCTTCAATTACTGCATTTCTAAAATCAGTGGCATGTAGCTACAAATAAAGCGCAAGATGTACTCACTTAAAAATAATATGAACCAGGTTGTTTTTTGTAATTATCATACTATATAATGAATTCCCAATATTTTTATGCAGCAGATAAGCAGGTGCAGTTTTGTCCTTGAAACTTCGTACTTTTTTGTTAAAGATAGTTCTCGACTTGTGACCAGTTGCTTGGTCCTTAGTGCTCTCTTAACTTGTTTTTTTTTCTTGCAGATGTTTCAATGCCTAAACAAGGCAACATCATCAGTGCTAGACTAGTAATGAAACGTCTGCAAGAAAAAAAACAAGCTCAGAGAGCACCAAGGGCCCCTCATTTCAACCCTGAGCTACAAATATTTATTGGACAGGCTGTTTAGCAGCAACAGTGCAACCTATAACCTATAACCTATAACCCGGATTGAAAGTTCCAATGGCAGCCCCCTCATGATCACATTTTGGGCACTCAGCATATGGCCTGCATTTATGGCCATTTGCAGCATCTTACAGACATGCGACCATTTTTTTGCCAGAGCTTGGTGTTTATTTCTGGTTCCTGGCAAAAAAAACTTCCACTGATTATTGATGCAATGTTTGCTTAACAAACACAGTATCTGCTTTATGACCACAGTGTTCATTTTATGACCTCAGTATTCGCTTTACAACCGCCACCTTTGTTTAACAACTGATGCAAAAAAGGTCATAAAATCAGGCGCAGTCACATGGTGACCCACTTAATGACTGGCATGAACATAATTCAAGATTCAATTACAATTGTAAGTGAAGGACTATCTGTATTAAACAGAATTGTTTCAATAAAACCAGACATTACACATATTCATTTGTATCTATATGCTGTTTGTATCATTATGCATTTTGTACCTACTTTACATACTAAAGAGTATGGTTGTACCTCCTCTTTTATAGTCATAACCTAATAACTAACTACTTAAATGGAACATGCTTTGTGTCAAATGACCAAAGAAACAACAAATGCACTAGAGGCTTGAAATAGATGAGTGCAGCGGTTAGAATGATTGGTTCAATTATAGTACTGTGATTTTTGCCACAAATTTCTTGTGTTTGTGCAGTTTTTTAGGCTTAGTACCATTTCATTGTCAAGATTAGATCACATTGCTACTCCATGTTCTGGAAAATAAGATTCCACTTTTTTTTTTCATGAACTGAACCTTACATCTAAATCATCACTTTCAGAGTTGTCACAGAATGTAGGCTAAGCCGTGCAGTACAGTCAATATATAACTTTGAAAATAACCTTCTACATCAGCCTATTCATATTTCTATCACTCTGTGCAAAGCTGATTTTAATATGCTAATACTGATATACATTTGAAAAATGATTATTGTGCTTGGTCTAATTGTATAACTTAAGAGATCTTTCTCCTAATACTAAAACACCCTTTTGAGATTCAAATGATCTAAGAGGTTAGTTGTCAACTGCAGTATTTTCCACTTTCTGAGTTTTAGAAACTGATTGTTAAATTGCAGATTGGGAGAACAACTGTATGCTATAAGAGGGCCTTATTTAAGAGTGTCTTCTCCCTGGAGCCAACTTGAAGCTACTATTCTGTTTCACACTGCCAGTGAAGCCTCATTCAAGACTCAGCAATAGTCTGTTCACACCCCACTGTATGTTGTCAAAATATTTTATTTCTGTTTCTAATTCTGAAAATTTCATTGTTTTACATTTTATGTATTGTATAGACCAGGGGTAGGCATTCTGGGAGTTGAAGTCCATGAGTCATAAAAGAGCCAAGGTTGCCTACCCCTGATATTGACTAACACAGTGGTGGCGAACCTATGGCACGCGTGCCAGAAGCGGCACTTGGAGCCCTCTCTGTGGGCATGCAAGACGTCGTCCCAGCCCCTCCTCTCCTGTGGCCCCCTCCTCTCCAGCAGCCCCCCTGGAGGAGAGTCACCCCCAGACGCGGCCTGCATGAAGCAGCGCAGCCAAGGCCATAGCTGGGCAGTAGGGATAAGACTCCGCCTTTGCGCCCCATAGTATGCAGATGATGCTGCAGGGTGTGGGCGGTGGGTGTGGCTACCATGGCGCTGCAGGGCTGCCTGGGCGATCTGCTACGGCGGGCCATTGAGGCAGTGCATGGCTCTGTGGGCAGGCAGAGCAGGCAGGATGGGAGCGGGGGGGCGGGTATGGGGCACTCAGTCTTTAAAAGGTTTGCCATCACTGGACTAATCCATTCCGAAATACTTAAGCTGGTAGAAGGACTATAAACATTTTAAGAAATAAATAAATCTCTTTGGAACTAAGTAAACAAACCGGCTGAAATTTAAGTAAATCACCAACAAATTCCACTGAAGTCTTGAAACAGATAAAAGATACAAGTGCCCTTTAATGCTATTTGCTCAGAGGTTCACTCTGACCTTGAATATAGTCATAAAATTGTAACTTAGGATAATGAAGAAACAAATCATGCTAACCAAATCAAAAGAAATCTGCATGCCTAGACCTGTGTGCTGGTAAAAAGCTGGAAACGCAAGAGCTTGCACAAGCACTGATTAGCCCTACCCATAAGACTGGTGGATATGGAAGGAAAGATGAATAGTTTGTTTTAGAGTGCCTACACACCACTTTTCATAATACCAAGAGTAACAATTTTATGTGTATTTAGCACAGTTTCCAGTAAAACATGTCCACAGGAATGCATTAACTCAATTAATGACTGCAGGCTCACATTGAGTGTCTCAACTTACAAATGTCATAGCTTATAACTAAAATTCCAGACTCCATTATGGTTGTAAGTTGAAGGCTGCCTGCATTTCCTCATTCACACAATGATGTAATGACACACATATTATTTTGACACTGTTGTGGCTTCTTACAGATGCCTATGGGCACAGTTTTCTCAAACAAAAACTTCTCCAAAATTCCTGAATTGTTCCATTTCAAACAGTGGCTGGGCCTGTTCATGAGTGGCCTATCCAATGAGAAAACCTGGCCCAGAGACCACTTCATTTCAAGATAAATTTCTAATTTTTTATGCTATCCCATAAATTTCTGATTTTTATGCTATCTACATATTGTATATCATAATAGCAAATTGTTTAAATTCTGTTCCTATAATCAGCATGTTATGAATGAAAATATCTAAGATGCCATGTTATCATCGAGCTGGTATGATTTCTTTTCTATACCTTCCCAGCACAACCTAAAGTAAAGTCATCTTTAAACTTCTGGAATTTACATTCTGAAAATAAGCACCTATGCCAATTAAGAAACATTAAAGGGAAAAAGGATTTTGCTTCAAAAATGCACACTGCATTAGCAAGATCATATGTCATTTATTAAAATAAAAGCTGGCATTCATTGTATAGTTTTTGAAACATCTTTCATTGATAACCTAAGATGTTCCACTCTGTACTCCTAGTCAAGCAGGTGAGGATTCTCCCTTTCTAATTTCTATTTAGTGAATAAGAATCAACTTGGAAAGAAATCATATAATTTATATGCAAATAGGTTATTTATAACCAATGATCTTGTGTTATCTCTAATCATGCTTACTTGAAAGGTTCATACCACACCCAAATACTTAGTCACATACACATGGGCAGGAATTTTTTCATTACATAAGTTTTCTTATGTCTAGCAATTCTATGTAACACAAACATTCTCAACTAATTTTAAGGTTAAATTACTAATCTATTACTTATCAGATATTTAATCTAAGGTGAAAGTGATTATTCTTATCATTTTTTAAAAAATGGGAAACGGAGACAAAGAATATTAAAAGCTTATGGAAGACTACAGTGAACACTGTGTTATGTAGAGATATAAGACACATATTAAATATTTAGCTTATCAAGCTACACCCAAATCTTATCAGGATGCCAAGTTTAGTATAGCATCTTACGAGGTATATTCTCATGCATTTTTATATTTATCAGTGGGCAGAAACTAATTGTTATATACAGTACAGCCTAGATACAACACAATCCTGACCATTTCATTCCTTAATCACATGCAATCTCAATCAAACAAGAAAAAAATCAAGCAAGGATTGATAGTAAAAGGGAGTCCTGAAAGATAGGCTCTTAGATTTAAAACTATAGCTTTATTGCCTATGTCTTTTAAACAACTTTCATTTATTTTAATTATTAAGAATATGTCACAGAAGTGATCAGCTGATGCAAAATCTGGTGTACTTATTGATAGTGATAGTTAGGATCACCCAAATCTAAATTCACTCAAATTTCAGAAAGATAGTCTCTCAACCTCACTTGTCTCATAAAAATGTCATAGAACTGATATAGGAAGATACAATATATACCGTATTTTCCGGCGTATAAGATGACTTTCTAAACCATGAAAATCTTCTCAAAAGACGGGGGTCGTCTTATACGCCCAGTTGTCTTATACGCCGGAAAATACGGTAATCATATCTTATTTATTCATTTATAAACCAACTCCCCATAAAAAGGATAGGAAAAGTATATGGTAGAAATGTGACACGCAGGTATACAGTGGTGCTTAAAAGTTTGTAAACACTTTAGAATGTTCAGTATTTCTACATAAATATGACCCAAAATGTGATCTGTTTTCCACACAATTTCTAAAACAAAGAGACAAATGAGTCAAAAATATAGTAAATTGGTTCACTGATTTACTGAGGAAAATGACCCAAAGCTACATACTTGTATGCGGCAAAAGTATAGTCATAAGCACTGAAAATTAAAAAGCGTTCACAAATTTTTTAGAACCACTATAATAACAAAAACTAAATTTTAATTATACATTTCTAGTAAAATATAAATATTTTCATAATCATGAACATCATCATGGAAACTCTCTGAAAGATTTTGAGCCAATTACCCTCTCTTACCCCAATCTTTCTTACAGGATTGACAGAATAACATTGGGAGAGAAAGTATGAACTGAGCTGATGGAGAAAAAGCAAGACACGAATATATCAAAACGATAATGCAACATCTGTGATCACTTATTTTAAAAATTTGAATATAAAGGCAGGCATTTTATATATTTATTACTGCAAATGCATTATGTTTTCTTATTCTATGGAAAGCTCTCCTATTAAATTTTGATGTTTGCTTTCCCTAGTCTTGACTATAAAGAGATATCCTTATCAAAGGAGACTTTTAACTACCGTAATATATGTAAAAACACATGTTTTGGTACAAGCAGCATTACCCATTCAACTGTGGCACAAAGTTGAATATCAATAACAATTCAGAATTCATATACAATAAACAATATACAATCTCTACCTAGCTGCTTTAACAGCTGAGTCTCAACTCGTAGAATGTAAAGCATTTTTTTGGTAGCCCCAGCCAGCTGCTTCCAAAGCTGACTCCATCTGTTACTAGCTAGAGCCTCCCTGCCCCCTTCAATTTGGACAATGAAGAGCCAATGCAGTCAGGCTCCAGGAGCATAAGAACACAGTGCTTTACAGCCCTCTCTAAGGGGTTTACAGAGTCAGAATATTGCCCCCAACAATGTGGATCCTTATTTTACCAACCTTGGAAGGATGGAACGCTGAATTAACCTTGAGCTGGTGAGGATCGAACCCCTGGCAGTCAGCAGAATTAGTCATACTGCATTCTAACCACTGTGCCACTACAGTGCCATATACAATGTAACTGCCTGCGTTTCCCAATTTTCACACTCAACAATAATTGAGCCCCCCAAAAAATCTGTTCTAAACGAGAAAGTTAAATGAGCTTTGCCCCATTTTACAATCTTTCTTGCCACAGCTATTAAGTAAATCACTGCAGTTCTTAAGTTAGTAACACTGTTGTTAAGTAAATCTGATTTCCCCACTGAGTTTGCTTGTCAGGTCAAAAAAAGGTGATCACATGACTTCAGGACATTGCAACCATCATAAATATGAGTCAGTTGCCAAGTATCTGAATTTTGATCACATGACCATGGGGATGCTGCAACAGTCATAAGTCTAAAAAACACTCATAAGTCACTTTTTTCAGTGCCATTGTAACTTTGAATGGTCACTAAACAAACGTTTAAGTCAAGGAATTACTGTATTATGAGCCAAGACAGAAAGTTATTTATTTAATTGGTTAACTCATCTAATTGGATGTTTCATTAGAAGTTTTAGTATTCATTGTTTTGATTTTATATTAATTAGTACCTAATTCAGCAGCAATTAATGAGTGGTATATAATAAGTAAAGTACAGAATGAATAATTTCACAGTCTTGTATATCATTTCTTCCTCATAGGTAATGGTGCAACAAGTTGGAAATTCATCCTAAAACTGGTCGTGCTAGTTAATAAATTCTCAGATGAATACACCAATCTTCCTTTCTCACACGTTTCTCAAATTATATTACAAAATATATTTAGAATTGAAAACAATACAGAAAATTTACTTATGGAAGAAAAACAGATGCAACAGAAAAATACTACAAAATTCAGCAGCTGATTAAGAGAAATATTTCCTGATTTATAAGAAAACTGCTGAGGATAAGGCTAGAATAAATGCATTTTTATCTTTTTTAACTTCTCAAACATTAGCATTTTATTCAGCCGTGACCCTTATTAAATTGAAGATCTGTACAATCAGAATTAAATGTCCTATCTACATAAAATGAAGTGCATTATTTATCAATAATACTTAATGACAAAAAGCCTGATAAATTCCTGCGATTACACTACTGATTTCCGCTAGTCACGCATCATTGAGTCTATCGGTCATTAGCATTATCACAGTGCATAAACTTCAGCTTATGCAGCAACTTTCATAACAGCAACTGAAATGTACCTCTACCTTTTTCTCCCCCATTTAGTTCAGAATAACTATTCCACGTTTCTACCTCAGACTGAATGGATAACAAAGAACATTCCTAAGAATCCTAAAACATGAACTGGGGTACACTTTCTATACCAGGTGTAGGCAACCTTGGCTCTTTTATGACTCATGGACTTCAACTCCCAGAATTCCTGAGCCAGCCATGCTGAGAGGAAAGCGAGAGGTTTCCAAGCTGAGCCATGCTGTCTCAGGAATTCTGGGAGTTGAAGTCCACGAGTCATAAAAGAGCCAAGGTTGCCTACCCCTGTTCTATACTTATGTACACAATTTAAACAAGTTATATAAATCAGGGTTTGGGAGAAGAAGCTGCTATATAATATTGATTCTAACATGAAATGCAATGAAATGTATTACATAATATATGTTTTTGTATAGAACATTATATAAAATTCCCAGTTATAATCTACAATATCCCAGAGTATCACACTTAGGGAAATATTCCTTCAGAATAAATTCTATTAAAAGCAGGGAGTCTTCAAAACATTAAGAGGCTGTATTTTCTATTAGATTAAACTAAATTTAGTCCAAAACAAATATCTTAAAAATGTGATGATATATTAATTTATTAATTTTAAATGTTTATTCTTTTTACACTTTATGTCACACAAATTCTTTAGAATGAAATTTGCAGAATTTAAACTCAGACATCTCTGGGTTAGATATCTATAAACTGCATAGAACAATGATAAAATGATTATTATAATTTAATTCGAATTTTAGTTGCTATTAGATTAGCTTCCTTATGGATTTTGGTGATATACAATTAGTGTATTGGAATAATAATTACAAGTTTTCTAAATTTGTGGTTCTTTCTTAGAATTAGTTTAATTTTTGAAACTTTTAAAAGATAATACCTTTTTACTATTAAAAATTGCCCCATTCTCATCTACTACAGCCTGCATGCTACAATACCCATACTTGGTATGTTTCAGCAACCTTGATTAATTTGCATTTCTTTATCGATATAGGTTCAGTTCAATGTTCTTAAATAATAAGCAAACATATGGCAGAGGTTTACTGTTATAACTCAAAATGCTAGCATGCTTATTGGGCCTGCTCTCAATATATATCTTCCACATATATACATCTCACTGATTCTACTAATAAGTAAGTATGCCTATTCATGCAAATATGAAATACAGCACAGCCTAGAAATTTATCCCAAAACATCAGGAGCAAACCTGCTCCCTCATACATTCACCTCCCATAATATGTAATTGTATATTAATATGCCTCATTGCAACACCGAGTGAACAAAATAATACAATTGTTCCATAATTATTCTGGATGATTTAATGAATGGTTAATTTATCTGGAGATCTTGAGATTCATGACTTTGAAAATAACATCAGAGGTCATTTAACAGGTAGGCTGCAATTTGAATTTAGAGAGAAGCAAGGAATGGGTTGGATTCAAACATCTAATATAAGATTAAAGGATGCTACTATTCAGAAATATGTTTTCTTTCACCTAGTTTTCTCTGTGAGTTTTTAAGTAGTGCAAGGGAAAGTAAGCCTTACAGCATTGCCTCTAAAATGGCTTAATAACATGGGAAAACCAGATGAACTATAACATACATTTTAAAAATATTTTTCATTCTACCATCTAAAAAAAGGCCTTAACTAAGCTAAATGTGATCGATACCCTAATTCAATAGTATAAAAACCTTATTCTTGCAACTAAATCATGTGTTCTGTCTGAAAGAATTCATACCACTCAAGACAAAATTTAATTTCTGATCAGATTTATTTTAATGGATTGAATTCAAACAAAGTCATGCTTATAGTAAAAACACTGCAACTGCTAACTGGTTTCACAAATTTCAGTGAATCTACTCTAAGCATTACTCAAAGGGATCTTAGTCCAGTATTTTTTTTATGGTAATGCTTACTTTTTACCAGCTTAATCTTATAATGTTTATATTAATATCCAAAAGGCTTATTAAATTACAATATTTTTAAAAAAATTTCAGTCCTCTATTTAAGTTTTATTTCTAGGTCACTTTATTACTTTTTCTTAGAAAATATTTACGTATTTTGTACATATTTCTCCTAATCTATGCCTTTTGTATCCCTCTTTCCAATTAAAACTAAGTAGTGCTTTCTGCATATTTTGCCATATTTTGCATCAATTTGAAGTCACAAACTGAAAGTTTGTCATTGTTTTCAATCTGACATATAACTCTTAGAAGTGCCAATGGACAATCAAAACACGAAGAGATCTAGTTTATTTCATTTCTAATTATAAACAAACCCATCACAACAAGACTATTTCATGCCCAAACACCTCTGAATTTTTTTTCATTATCATTAGCTATGATATTAAGCTATTGATAAATTTACCATAAATCTTTTGTTATCTCCACAGACAGCTGTTCTAGAGCTTATTTCTATTAATGCCACTTCAAGAAACCTAGAACCTTTACTCTTCTTCAGCAAAGTAGTTCAATTATGTCTGGGTATCAGACATAATCCATATGTCTGGATTATGCTACTAGTTTGCAGAGGCACTCATGTCCTAATATAAGCCTAAAAAATGCTTACAAAGAAAACAAACCTCATCAATGGTAATAAACTAGACAGAAGTAATCAACTCCACATTGACTTCTATAGTGTTAATATTTAATAAACAAAGTTCACACACTCACATATATTTGGACCTGCAAACAAGCAAGACAAGCAATCTCTCACATTGCTACACTTTTGGCCCTACAGCAGGTCATAGGGTTATGTACTATATTCCAGAGCTACAGAACTGAAAATAAAATTCTTCCACTATACCTGACCCAATACTTAGGTTAATTGAACTACTTTGCTGAAGAAGAGTAAAGTCATACTGGTCTCCTGCTTCCTGACTGTTAGAAGGCTGCCATGAAGTTAGGTCTTTCAACTCTATATTTATACATTTGCTTTGTCCTAAATAGGTACAGTATATTGCATTTGTTATGGATAAACATCATGTATTTGAATTTGGCCCAATCTTCAAACCTATCCAGATCATTTTGAATTGTGAGTGCATCCTTTAAGGCAGAGGTCTTTTAACCTTTCTAGGCTCATGACTCCAGAAGATGGTAGAGGATAGGAAGATCTGGAGGAACATTGTCCACGGGGTCGCGATGGGTCGGACACGACTTCGCAATTAACAACAACAACAAGGCTCATGGCCCAGAGGGAAGAAGAGCAGCTTCCAAATAGGCACGCACACACAAAGGAGGCCACATGCACTGGCCCCATTCATGCATGCGGCATGCACCAGCGTCATATGCGTGCACAGCCATGCACCCGCAATGATTAGTGGCCCCGTCCGCGCATGCGCAAACAGGCCTCCTACACCAGCCCAGCACACACTGCCCTGTTCACGGATGTGCAAACGGACCACCCACACCTGCCCGGTGCTAGCAGCCCTGTTCGTGCCCATACACATGCACAAATGGCACCATGGGCGCTAGCGTGATTGGGAGCAATGGGGGAGCAGCCATTTCCACGGCCGGGTGGCCAAGAGGCCAGGGCCTGCTACCAGGCTGTAGGTACCATAGGTTGAGGATCCCTGCTGTAAGGTATCCAGACAATTCTCTAAATTTTGTTCATCTGGAAATATCATAAAAATCCTGTTCTTTTCACCCAGCTCCAAAACTCAGCCTTTAAGATTTCAGTTTTAGATGCTCAATTTACCAGTTTATAATTGCTTTCATTTCTTATACATCTTTTTGTTTCTTGTTATTCATCAATAGAAGCACCTTTGAAACACTTTTCTCACTTTTCCCTTTTCATTTGAGTCATTTTTAGGATCTTTCATTACCCTTTTACTTGTTTCTTTGGATTGTTAAGTCATGATCTGAAGTTTACTATTTGCCTGTGTTGGTTAAAAGTCCAAGATAGCTGAAGCATCCCCCACCCCAATTATTTTGAACTCCAGCATGTTATGTTCATTTTTCCATAAGAGCCAATTGCTTTCACTTTATCAACCAATTCTACTCTTTTCTTCAAAATTTGATCCAAAATAGCCAATACAAATGGTTTTTCCCATCTTCTGAAAAAAAATGGAACTGGTAGCAAGATCAGAAACATATTGGATTTTCCATTCCTTGCCAAATTAATTTTGAAGCATTAGGATAGTAAATTTCTATATAACATTATAGTTCTTTGACAAGTTGCCTTATTATTTTATAATGATTTATATTCTTACTCCTTTTAATCTTATCCAATTGCTTTAAACCTGACTTCCCTTTTCAAGGACAGGACTTCTTTATGTACAAAGCCACTCCTTTTTCTTTTGGGTTGAGTCTATCTTTTCTGAATAAGTAATATCCTTCAAGTTCTACACTCCAAACATGACACTAGTCATATCTGCTTTCCCACATTAGAATTTCTAGTTCTGCTGTGTGTTGTAATTTGTATATTGGTATAAAACACTTAGGACCAAAGATGCCACATATCACAACTATCATGTTTGGAAGATTTTTGTGTATCCTTTCCTGCTATATGACTCCTCCATTATCACAGGTAGCCATATTTCTAATGTCAAGCACTTTTCAAAAACTCAACAAATCAATTCTACAATCAGCAACTACCTCACAAATATTTCCTATTCCTATTTACTCGTCTGATCTTTCACTGCAAGTTCCAAGCCCAGATCTTTTTTTCTAAAGAATGTTCACTAAAGCAGAAACAAGACATGAAGTTTCAGTTCACAATTCTACCCATTTTTAAAGTATGTATTTAGGTATATGACATCAAATGTCCCAGAAACCTAATATAGCAATATCATCTGGGTGTTAAGTATGACTTTTTGTTCAAAAGATCTGACTCCAATTACTGATATCCATATTTTCTATGTAAAATATCATGTAAAAAATTAACATATTCTCATCCTGTTAGATTTATTGATTAGATTTATGAAATTTGCTTTCATTTGCAAATTGGCATTTATCTTAATTGAAAGTAATCAGCTCAACAATATGTAAATCAGGCTGCAATTATTTTATAGAACTGATAAAGCAAAAGAAATCAATTTAATAATCCACATTGGTTTGTTCTTTTTAAAATCATAATATAAATATAGCATCCATCCTATCTCTTGCAAAATTTCAACTTATTAGCAAACTATCCCCTTTATTTCAAACTCTATCTTTAAATATTTAAGCCTTACGAAGAATTCTTCACAGAAATATTATTAATGTCTTTTTAAATCAGTTTCTTAATTCCAAAGACAAACAAAACAGAGATCAGATACAAACAGGAATTCAGCACTACATAGTTAAATTTCATGAAATATTGAATCACAGGTGTATGAATAAAAGCTATTTCATTCATAAATAATCATAAACCTATGGAATACTGAATACATTTTTCAAATGTATCTTTTCTACACATGGGCCTCGATTTGGATATATGCAGAACAGATTTTCACTATTTCCTAGGTTTTTAAGCTTCATCTTTCCTATGAAATTTTAATAGAGAAAAAGATAAATATTGGATTATGATAATGGCAGATGGATATAACCTGGTTGAACAAAGACACTTAACAAATATTTCTTAATGGCTCTGCATCAAGCTGGAAGGAGATATCAAGTGGAAAACCTCAAAGCTCTACTCAAGGACCTCTGCTGTCTAACATATTCATAAATGATATCAAGGCTCAGGAGGAGCTAGATTGACACACTCATTGGCAAAATTGAGCCAGATGAATTTTAAACACAGAGAAATTCAAAATCTTACATTTAAATGACATGAGTTTAGAATGATATAGGGCAGGAGTAGGCAACTTTGGCTCTTTTATGACTCGTGGACTTCAACGCCCAACTGGCTCAGGAATTCTGGGAGTTGAAGTCCACAAGTCATAAAAGAGCCAAGGTATCCCCTGGTATAGGGAATACATGGGAAAGTATGTGGGAATCTTTGTGAACGCAAGATGAAGTTGGGAAAAAATGCTAGATTGTATCAGTTTAAGAACAGCATCCAATTCAAGAAAAGTCAATGTATATATTCTATGTTAATCAGACTGCATCTAGAATTTTGAATACAATTCTGCTTGCTTGCTTTTTTCTTTAAAAAATTTCTAGGACCACCCATCTCATAGCAGAGACAAACTAAAATATATCCAGAATAAAGGAATAACCAAAATGTCGACGTGCCTGAAAGAAAAAAGGATTAGGAATGTTTGGGGTGTGTATAACCTGGAGAAGAGAAGACTATGGGGAGATGTTAGTTGTCCAACTTCATCTTGCGTTCACAAAGATTCCCACATACTTTTCCATGTAGAAGGAAAAGCAGAATGGACAAGATCAAAAGCAATGGACAGTAACTGCAAGGAATTGCAAGGAATGACAATGTACCATCAAGTTGTTTTTTACTCCTAACGACCACAATGATTTGCCTGGTCTTTCCAACATTGCATCCACAATTGGACATCAGGAAAAAATTCCTAGTGGTCAGATTTTTTTCGGCAATGTAAAAGACAGCCTTAGGGGAATATACCCTTCACTAGAATAGCTATTTGTTAGGGATACTGCACAGAGATACTGCACAGTGCAAAGGATTGGAGTCAGTGATATCAAGGGTAGCCTTTCTACCCTTATATTCTATTATTCTTTAGCAGGAGATTACTACTATGCACTTTTGATGTACTGTTTGTTCACATAATATGGTTAAATGAATTTTGCTTAGATATTTTGGCTTAAGGCAGTGGTTCTCAACCTGTGGGTCGGGACCCCATTTGGGGTCGAATGACCATTTCACGGGGGTCGCCAAACAACACAGTCCGCCATTTTTTTCCCCTTTTCCTTAGCTGTGCTACTCCCTTTTATTCTATTGGCTTTTGAAAGCCAATAGAATAGACTCTCTTGAAAAGAGTCTAATTCTATTGGCTTTCAAAAGCCAATAGGAATTGTCCAGGCTGTCTCTGCCCTGCTGAGCCCGCCAAAAGTCCCATTCTGCAAACGGTGCTGCACCAGTTGAATAGTCCTCGACTTACGACCGGTTGAGTAGTCCTCAACTTACGACCGGTTGGGGGTCGCGGCATTAAAAAGGTTGAGAACCACTGGCTTAAGGTTTCTCTTTGTTCTGCTAAAGGCATTCAGCTGTTAACTGTAAAGAAAAGGAACTGTAGTTGTTTTATTTCTATTACTGATTGAATACATCTGGGATATGCTTTCTTTGTTGATTAAACTAAGGAGAATTTCCCAGAAAGATCTCTCTGCCTAACACCAAGTCACTATCTTCAGGTAAATGGTTTGGCCTACACATGAAAACCTATGCCCGGTGGCAACCAGTTACAAGGCTTTAAGAAAACTACTCATGCATGCTTTCCTCTTTAACAGTGCAAAAATGTAATCTTTGAAGCAATATCCAGTCTGAACTCAGAGGGGTTGGCTATTTACACCCAACCTTTTCTATAAAAAGTGGTACGTATGTTCCCACAGTCAACCCATCACTTTCAAAGTCAACAGCAATCTGAGACCATCTTTCTTCCACTGGCTAGCCAACTTCTATTAGATTATTTTGAAAAAATATTGTTTTTCTTGATCTAATAAATAGACAATAACTACGGTAGGAAGATCATATTGTTGAAAAGAATAAACACAGTAAAACAAATAATGCAAAACAGCAAAAGATGTTTATGAATGGCAGAGTAAGAAAACAAATGAAAATAAAAATCTATAAAAACTATACGAAATCATTTTATAACAACCAACTGTTGATGTCAGAAAGAGCAGTCAAATAAATTCATTACCTTTAGCACAGTTATAGCACGCATGTCAAACTCGCCGCATCACATGATGTGTTGCAATGTATCACTTTTTCACATTGCCGGAGCTGGGGTGGGTGTGGTCTCCGCATGATGCAACCGGCCCATGGGCCGGCAGTTTGACACCCCTGCCCTACAGTAACAGAAGTTATACCTTAAAACAGGGGTCTTCAAACTTGGCCCTTTTATGACTTATGGACTTCAACTCCCAGAATTCCTCAGCCAGCCAGGGCTGGCTGAAGAATTCTAGGAGTTGAAATCCACAAGTCATAAAAGGGCCAAGTTTGAAGACCCCTGCCTTACAATGATATGTAAGGGATCATTTCAGGTAGCCCACATTTAATGATGCTAATTGGAACTGGAAACTCTATCATTAAGCATCACAGTTGTAATTAAAAACAAAAAAAAGTGACCACACTGTTTAGCCACAGCAGTTCTGGCAGTCACAGTTGCCATCAATAAACAAGGATTGTGTTGGTCATAAAGCAAGAACCTCATGGGACCATGACTTCTGATTCTTGGTGGCTTCCTCACTGACTTTGCTTATGAAAAGGGAATGTTGGTAATTGCAATCACAAGAATGTGGACATTTTGTGACAGCTTTAATATGAAGCCTGGTCACAACTGCTACTTGTTCAGAATGTATATACCTAGATCATCTATGTCACTCTATCGTACATGGTCCTATCCACTAAGCCAGTATTATGAAAAATGGAGGCTATGCCCCAAACTGAATAAAACTGAAGTATGCACTTTCCATCTAAGCAACTGTATAGCAAATTGGGATAACATAAAACTGAAGTATGCACTTTCCATCTAAGCAACTGTATAGCAAATTGGGATAACATACCAGTCTTACGATTTAGATCAGAGGTGGGGACCTATGGCCCTTTTATGACTTGTGGACTTCAACTCCCAGAATTCTGAATTGAAGTCCATAAGTCATAAAAGGGGTATAGTTCCCCCCACCCCGATCTAGATGAAGAATTGTTGGAGTCATTGGGTTATCTGGCCTGTTAGGCTGAGTCATCAGCTGCAATAGGCCAAGGTATGAGGAAGTTAGCACGTGTAATATGCTAATATGCTGTGTCATAACAAATGTGGTTGGTGTAAGGTGGTCACCAGGTGCTTATAAACCCGCCTTCTGATAACACAATAAAAGGGATGCTTCATCTTTGTTTGAGGCTCCCATCCCGAGGAAACCACGTGTACGTGTCTGTTCTTCAACACCCATGGGAGACCGCTGGGCGCGTGAAAACCCACAAATGGTGACCCCGACGTGATTCAAATTTCTGAGTACGTCTCTGGGCACTGCGACTCAGGGCCGGTCGTCAGGATAGACGAAGCACCCTCCCAAAATATTATGTCTCTTGGTACCCTCTTACTCACTCAGCGGAAGAGCTTACTGCAACTCAGGGCCGGTCGTCAGAGCTAGACGAAGCACCCTCCCAAAACATTACCGTGAGTATGGGGACAGGATTCTCTAAGCCTCAGGTTGCGACCTCCCAGAACTTAGGGAATTGACCAAGTCATCAATAATTGTTTTGAAAAACAATGGGAAAAATTTGCCCCTTCCCACTAAAGGGGATTTGATCCTCCTCTTTAAATATGTATATCTAAATTGCCTTGCATAGCCCGAAGGAGGATCCCTAAAAATGTCTGTGTGGGTTAAATTAGGAAAGTATTTTCATGAATGACCAGGATGTGTAAAACTGTGACTGTTAACTGTTTCAAATCCAAAGGAAAAAGAATTTTAAAGTCTGCTAGAAATTCTGCTTAAAATAAGCCACAAAAAGGAAGAACCTCACTCTGTCTGGCCAACAAACAGAGTGAAGAAAAAGAATTGTGTTTGTTTGTTTGTATTCCTCCTTCTCTCTGTGTGTCTATCTACAAGAGCCTTTTGAAACTCAAGTCTGCTTGTGTGGGGAAATAACTTTTTAAAGTTACTTTTGTATCCTATCACTTATTGGTGATGCTACTATGAAACTTTTCTTATCCCAAATATATAATCATTTCTCAATCTCTAAAACTCTGTGGTCTATTTTAGAATAAATGTTCTCCTACCCTTGGCAAGTTGCACACCTTAAAATATTAGGCTTTTAAAATTATTTGGAGTTTTCAGCATTTTCAAACTGCCTGCAAGCTACCCCCCTTCCAATTCTATTCCTGCTCTTTGTTCTCCATACCTTTTGTCTGCCTCTCCTGGTAGAGTCCGTCCAGAAAGGGGGGGGGAGACCTTGTTCTTGTATCTTTCAGCCCTGAAACCCTCTCCCAAGCCTTTGGAAGCAGAACACACAGACCCAGATGCTGCCTCCATCCATTTGAGCCATGGAATTGAGTTTGAATCCAGCCATCCACTAAAAAGCCACCATGCATCTTCCCAAGTCCTACCATTTCCCCAGATGCCTGTGAGAGCTGCAGAAGGAAGGTGGTGCCACGTGAAGCCTCAGAAGAGAAAACTAAGACTATGGGGGGAGGGTGGAAACTCATTGTAAACTTTTCTTTCTTACCCCATTTGTATTGTAACAAGCCAGTTGAATGTATTTATGGAGAGATCGCATTTGGGAATAGGTGGCAGAACAAGTATTGAACACCTTGGACTTCTATCTGATGGGAGGGAAAGCTTTTCCAGAATGTTTGTATTGCCTGTTTTGTAGAAATAGCTGCATATGCACACACACACACACCATTCAGAATCATACTTGAGTCCCCTCCACCTATCTTTAGTAAAGTCCCCTCAGGCTGATTTTTGCTCTATTGCACCAAAGCTTTGTGGGACCAACTTCCAACAGATACCAAGGGGGAGGGAACTAGGCCCCTCAGGTGATTTGCAATTCATATGCCCTGACTAAGGAAGCAACAGGGAAAATCCCAAACTTCAGCCCTGAATATTTTGCACTGTTGAGCTCAGATTTGAATTCCTAGAACTCATTACGTGCAATTTAAAGAAAATTTAATAGACTGGCATATTGGACATTACAAACCTGGATGCACTGAATTAAGAGCTAAGGCAGGAAACAACCCTTGAAATTGGGCAGCCAGTGGTCATGTAATAAGGACAACCATGGCTGTGAAGAATTTTGGGAGGTATGCAAACCTGACTGGAAGCTAAAGGTGACATCCAACATTTGAAAATGATTGGCACAGAATATTGGATACTATAAATTTCTTTTCCACCTAACAAAATTTTGCCCTGACTTTTAGAACTTTATGGGTGCAAGCTTCCCTTTTGGGAGCCACTAAAGGGATCTTTTTCTGCTGCCTCCATTAATGTCTTCTTTTTCTTTTTTTGCTTAACAGTTTAAAAGCTTGCCTACCAAGTCTCCCTGACCAGATCAATTTTAATGTCATACATTTACACACTTAAGGCACAAAGTGGGGATATTGATGGAAGTTAGCCCCCCCAGAAGGAAATATTAAAAAGGGCAGAAAAATATATTTTTCCTCAAAAGGACTTTTTAAAAACCAAACCTGGCCCCAAATCTATCTCTCTGCCCCAAACAAGAGCTAGGCCCATACAGATGCAAATGTAACACCATCGGAAAGTTGGAGCCAGAGCAATCAAGAAGACAAAAGAGAAGATCTGCATACCCCACCCAAACTCTAGGAGTCAGCCCCATCACCTGGGAAGCAGGATCTGATAATGCAATTTCCTGAAGAACCATCTTTCTGCAATAAACTGTAATCTTCAGGAACTGTCACCCACCAACAGGTCAATTTAGTAACTACACCTATCACTGCAGTTCAGCAACCCCTACTAACCAAACCAGCCTTCACTTTGCCAAGTGAAGTCACTGAGGATCCACCCTGAGGATGACTTCCTATAAAGCGCTACCTCCTTATTTTAAACAAAACAAAAAAGTAGGAGATGTTGGAATTATTGAATTATCTGGCCTGTTAGGCTGAGTCATCAGCTGCAGTAGGCCAAGGTATGAGGAAGTTAGCACGTGTTAGCACGTGTAATATGCTAATATGCTGTGTCATAACAAATGTGGTTGGTGTAAGGTGGTCACCAGGTGCTTATAAACCTGCCTTCTGACAACACAATAAAAGGGATGCTTCGTCTTTGTTCGAGGCTCCCATCCCGAGGAAACCACGTGTACGTGTCTGTTCTTCAACACCCATGGGAGACCGCTGGGCGCGAGAAAACCCACAAAGAATGGCAATTAAAATGGGTGATCTTTAATAACTATAACCAAACAGATTACGCAGATCCAACAAAACTACTTCCAGGAATGTAACTGCCCTGAAAAATATGGCACCAACTGAATAAAATCAGGATAGGCCATGCCAGAGCCAAGGCAAAGGTCTTTAAATGGAGATGACCAAGAGTCCGCAATGCGCTGTGGTGCATCGCAGCAAACAATAACACATATAGTGCAAGAATGTCTCTTTAGGAAATTTCAAGGCATCTGGGATGATCTCATCATACCCACAGCAGAAGCAGTTAGATGGTTAGGCTTTCTTAGATATTGAATTATAATATCTACCCTTTGGTGACTCTATGGCATAGTATTATGGTGATTTTATCATGCTTTTACCTTAATTTAGTATTCTATCTGGTATACTGTACTGTCCACATATTTTACACATATATATTTGCTGATGCTTTAGTTAAACTTATATTTATGCTTGTACGTATGTGTTTTATTAGTTGTATATCAGTGATTGCATGACCTCTGCAGATGCCATCCACTAAATAAAATAAAAAATACAAGGTCCAACTTCAAATATTCAAATGCTGATGCAGGGATTGAAGGGAGGGAGAAAGAGATCAAGACAGAGCTTTTACGTGCATTACTAGCATAATAGTTAAAAGAGGCTAGATTAAGAGCAGAGAAGCCCAGTTATTCTCTGCAGCCTAGACTTAGAAGTTGAAGCACATCTATTTACCAACCCTCACTGGACCAGGGTGATATATTATGGTTCATAATATTCTAATAAAGCAGTTTTCAGTTCTGCAATGGATTGAGTTGGGATGGTGATGGTGATAGTGATGATGATGATAGAACATGATGATATTAATAATATAACAATATTATATAACAATAATAATGTTATAACAAGGAAAAGCAATAGAAGCAAGCTACAAAACTATCTGTATGTTTAAAATATCATCCTAGCATGTTCTTCCTACCCTCAGAAAAGCAGGTTTTCTTAATTTGTCTTGCTGAAGGTCTGGACATTTAACTGGCCCTTCATACAATTTCATCTTCATTTATTACCCTTTTTAATAGAGACATGACATTCTACTTATAGCTGTATTCTCTCCATTTATTATCTCTTAAAACACACGATCATCATTGGCCTTGCTATCTAATAGTGTGCGTCCAGTCACATAAAACCAGAGAGGCTTCCCTAAGATGCCTTGGGAAGTGGGATGACTTTCATTTACTGAGGGGGTAATATGCTTAATCTATCAATTAAACAAATAGGCTTATTTTGCAAAATATAGGAGAGAGCTAAACCTTGAAAATAAAGTATGCTAGCAAGTCTCAAGTAAAGATATTTGACCATAAGTGCTGCTAACTATATGTTAAGAATGAATGGAAAATATACCAAAATCCAAATTAATAGGGGAAGGGTATTTACAAATTTACTTTAAAAAAAATCAGAACTATTTTGTAAGTCAAAACATTTTTCAAAGTATAATTTTATTCAATCAAACTATTTATAGCTATGAACCATTCAGGCTCACCACACCACCAACCATTTCAGTCCACTAACCTCATGGTAAACTGATGAATTTATCTTTAAATCTATTGTTATTTAAATGATAAAGTCTTGATGGATGATACCACTTTACTCAATAAGTTGAGAATGATTATTTAAAAGTTTCTTTCCTTCTATTAGTCACATTTAAAAAGTGGCAAAAAGAAAACATCACCCAAAAGTTGTCATGTTCTTTTCTCCCCTTTAGGAAAAAATTAAAGAGGCAGTTTTGTCTAGTAAAAACATTATTATTTGTTTCTGTCAACAATGCCCTAAAGTGTTTTTGTATAGCAAATCATTCATACAAGCAATCTCTCTACACAAATGATGCAGTGTCAAGTCATAAGGTCCAGAAACAGTTTTCTCATGTAATAATATTGTCATCAAAATCAATCTAAAGCCATAATTAAATGCTATTGTCATGTTTGCCCTTAGTAAAATGTTAGCAGGAAACAACTTCCTTAGTTTTTGAGATATTCTGCCACTTGTTCAATAAACACTCAATGCTCCTGAGACACTGCATCTGTGACCCTTTCAAGTTTGAGTGATTCTATACACTGCCTGGTACAGTACTTTGTAATAAGCTGTACAATATTTCAATAAAATAAAATTGCAGTAGAGCCTGTTTTTTGGATATTATAAATGGCAATTTCTTAATGTGATGTTAAGAAAATACAACATAGAAAAATGCAATGTGCATTCCTTTCCAGAGACTAAAGGCAATCTACTTCCTCAATTATTCATTCAATAATTATCAGTATTATTATTATATCTCCAACAATGTGAAATCATAGCTGCCAATTTTTTAGCTGTCGTTGGCCTTCATATGCACTGAATTCTTCCTTAAAACCTAGGATATTATAATGTATTAGAATAGTAACATATACTATGTATGGATCCAAGCAGCATGGTCTTTCGTAATTAAAAGATGATTTTTTTTTCAGTCTGCATTATCTCCAAGTGCTATCCAAGGTTTTTTTGCTATGGCACCCAGTGTGCTGATAAACACTGGACCACTGTGGCCAGTTTATGCAATGATATTTCATTTTTAATTTTCAGAACTTGATACTTTGTGATTTTCTCCAATTCTTTGTCTTCTGTTCTAGTATTTTCTAATATTGCCACATCAATCATCCACACTTTCTGCTTTTCAATCACAGTTAAATCTATTGATAGATATTGATAATTGATATCAATATTATTGTCATTATTAATTTATTAAATTTCAGGTTACTCAACTCTCAATGGCTTTTTTAATAAAGATTGGTTCGCATTTAACAAAATCTCACATCATGAGATGATTGGCATATAAATTTGATAAATAAACAAATAAACAAAAAACTATAAACAGATACCTATCAGCTTTACAGTTTAAAACCTTGGTAACTAAACACTAGCAGAATAGAATAGGTAGGAAAGCCCTATATCGGAAATTGCTTCCTCTTAATAAACAGTATTTATCTAACAATTTGAGTTAAATAGACAAATTTGCCATGTCTAGCAATAGCCTATATTCTAATTGCGAGCCATTTGCACTTTTTTCCTACCATTAGGTACAATTTAAGGATTTTTAATTCACTCTCATAGAGGTCACTGTACATCTTTAACTCTTCCATTCCAGAAAGTGCTCACATACTTGGGTAAAAATCTTGATGAACTTAACTCTTATTCGTATAAAAATAAGGCTTTATGACTATGATTATGATGAGACTATGATCAGAATTTCTGCTTGTGCCTTTCACTGTAGCAATTTCTAGAACTATATCAAAGTTTTGTCACCTAGTGCAACATAATCTTATGGCAGTGACATAAAATATATGTTAAAACAAATTATATAATATTGTTATACTGAGAAAATAAAACATAATATAATCATAACAATGACTACCCAGCATTTCAGAATAAATTCTTAAAAGTACAATATACATTTGAAAATGGCCTTTGCATTGTTAGTATTTTGTTTGAAAATATTCTGCTGAGCTGTTCTTTTGAATAAAATCTATAGCTAGAACACCTGGGTGCATAATTGACGAACTGTAAATATTTCTTGATATGAATTCCATTTTATAAGATCTGTCAAGGTATTTATAGGAATCCTATTTGTGTCTTTAATTAAATTTAATATACATATAATGCAATTTAAATAAATTATTAGTTGTCAGAATGTAAAATATATTGTTTATGATTCAGTTCCTTTAAGTACTTACACTCAGGAAACTCTTTTAACCTCATGACTAAGTAGTATTAAACATCGAGATGAGGCTTCTAAAGAGCGTCTGTTGCCCTTTGCACTCTTCCAATAATCTTAAATTACTACAACTTAATTATAATTTCAAGGCACTAAATTGAGATATTTTTAAGCATTATAGAAAGACTGGTAATGGAAAAAATTACTTAAAATGACAGAGATTTTAAAGTGTTTTTTTTTAGGGGAAGATATTCCTGCTATTAAAGACCTTATTAAATCCTGAACATTATTTTCACTTTTGGAATTTATTGGATAAATATTTTAGCAGTAAGCAAGTTATTTGGCATACTCATATATAAACATTCTTCATACAAAATATTGCGTATATATATATATATAATAACTTATCTATGAAACCCACAAAAATTAAAAAGGCATAGCCCAAATCTGTATTTTAATTTCAGAAGAACAGAGTTGGAAAGGACCTTGGAGGCCTTCTAGTCCAACGCCCTTCGCAGACAGGAAGCCCTACACCAGAGGTGTCAAACTGCCAGCCCGCAGGCCAGAAATGTCACGAGGAAATCGCGCAAACCCCATTGCAGGCAATGAGGGAAAAGTTACAATATGTTGCACGTCACATGATGTCATGAGTTTGACATGTCTGCCCCACACCATTTCAGACAAATGGTTGTCCAATCTCGTCCTAGAAACTTCCAGTGTTGGAGCATTCACAACTTCTGGATTTCATGTAATTGCCATATTGTTCTTAGACTTCATGGATAATAGTTACACAATTACTGAGTTACCTAGTTACCTTCCAGATGTTTTAGAAGTACAACTTTTATAATTACCTACTAGGATGTACAAGTCTATATTCAAATCCTGAAGCATTATTCTAATATCTTTTTAATCATGACTAATCCAATAATAAAACTGAGAAGAATTAAGCTTAATTTTTTTTACTTAATTTGAAACCCTCAATATTTTATTTTGTACATAACACCTTTTGAATTCTTCTTGCTATTCCCTGAACGATTAATTCTATTATTGTTCCAATTAAGAAATTATAGTTTGTAGCAATGTGTAGCTTGAAGAAGACATTAATCCTCACTAATTTTTCTATATATTATGAACTATACTCATCAAATTATTATCTTCACTACCAATCCAAGCAAGCAACCTAGCTAGACTGATAATCATGGCAAAGCATTAGGACTTCTTTATGTTCAGCATTCATTGCATATTTAAAATTGTTTGAAAATATGAGTCCCTTCTACTTTAAAAGTACACATGCTGAATTTTGCCATTTGACTACTCTTTATAATGTCTACATATTTTAATTACATTGCAGGTACTATCTGTAAGATAACAGTGACTAAAAATTGATGAAGAAAATAATATAACTGCAACAAAACAACAGTAGAGTGAGATTTAGAAAAAGGGTAAGAGACATAAAGGCAGTTTCCTTTGACTTCAAGGTACACTACAAAACAATAAAATATTGTCCCATTCAAAAACAGGTAAAGTAGTATCCTGCTATATTATTGCTTTGTAAAGCTATACAAGCCTGCGTGCAAATTATATATGAAATCTCGAGCTGTGTGAAAAAAATTCAAGTTCAGCGCAGTGAATTAAATTATAATTTAAGATCATCATGACAGCAAAAGACAACAGCAGCACTTATTGATACTCTATTTGAGTTTAAGCTTATTTTAGTACAGAATCATAAATAAATTACTTGGACTTCAGTAAGGCATTTGATAAAGTAGATCACAACCTACTACTTGATAAGATAGAAAAATGTGGGGTAGACAGAATCACCACCAGATGGATCGGCCGTACTCAGCGAGTGGTCCTCAATGGAACTACATCTATATCAGTGGTTCTCAACCTTTCTAATGCCGCGACCCCATAATACAGTTCCCCATGTTGTGGTGACCCCCAACCACTTATACA
The DNA here is from genome assembly GCF_016545835.1 of Crotalus tigris. Lineage (NCBI taxonomy): Eukaryota > Metazoa > Chordata > Lepidosauria > Squamata > Viperidae > Crotalus > Crotalus tigris. Next base: position 1,428,348 of record NW_024100599.1, on the reverse strand, counting down.
TCACCGGGTGCCAGGAGCATGGCCAAAGAAAAGGGGGAAAAAATGGCGGACAGCCTTGTTTGGCGACCCCCGTGAAATGGTCGTTCGACCCCAAATGGGGTCCCGACCCACAGGTTGAGAACCACTGATCTATATGGAGGGAAGTGTGTAGTGGGGTGCCCCAGGGCTCTGTTCTGGGCCCAGTGCTCTTCAACATCTTCATCAACGATTTGGACGAAGGGATAGATAGGGAACTCATCAAATTTGCAGACGACACCAATCTGGCAGGAATAGCCAACACTCCAGAAGACAGGCTTAAGATACAGAAGGATCTGGACAGACTTGAACACTGGGCACTAACTAACAAAATGAAATTCAATGGTGAAAAAAAGCAAGGTTCTACATTTAGGCAAGAAAAACCAAATGCACAAGTACAGCATAGGTGGCACCATGCTCAATAGTAGTAACTGTGAGAGGGACCTCGGAGTCCTAGTAGACAATCACCTAAATATGAGCCAGCAGTGTGCTGCAGCTGCCAAAAAGGCCAACACAGTGCTAGGCTGCATTAACAGAGGGATAGAATCAAGATCACGTGAAGTATTAATACCACTCTTCAATGCCTTGGTAAGGCCACACTTGGAATACTGCATCCAGTTTTGGTCACCACGATGTAAAAAAGATGTTGAGACTCTAGAAAGAGTACAGAGAAGAGCAACAAAGATGATTAGGGGACTGGAGGCTAAAACATATAAGGAACGGTTGCTAGAATTGGGTATGTCTAGTTTAACGAAGAGAAGGAGAAGGGGGGACATGATAGCAGTATTCCAATATCTCAGGGGCTGCCATAAAGAAGAGGGAATTAAGCTATTTTCCAAAGCACCTGAAGGCAGGACAAGAAGCAACGGGTGGAAACTAATCAAGGAGAGAAGCAACCTAGAACTAAGGAGAAACTTCCTGACAGTGAGAACAATTAATCAGTGGAACAGCCTGCCTCCAGAAGCAGTAAATGCTCCAACACTGGAAGTTTTTAAGAAGAGACTGGACAGCCATTTGTCCGAAATGGTGTAGGGTTTCCTGCCTAAGCAGGGGATTGGACTAGATGACCTCCAAGGTCCCTTCCAACTTTACTATTATTATTATAAATGTATACTATTATACTGTCAGACCATCATTTTGTAAAGTTTACAACATTTTGAAGGAAAAACATTATTGCATTCTATACATCATTGGACACTGGAGAACGTATTCATTAAAGTCCTATATATATATATATATAAAAAAAACATAGTTGCTGAAATCCTTTGCTGAGTTATGTTTTCATAGGTTTGCATATGAATTAAACTGTATCTAATAGCTGTTGTATTCATATAAAAGAATATTCAGCAGGTGTAATTTATCTTCCAAAGAAATCATTGGGAATTGCCATTAATTATACCCATTAACTTTCAGTTTAAAAAAAAGATTAGCAGAACACAAGAACATCAGTACCTATGTTCAATTTGGAGAAGTTCAACTCTTTTCCAAATATAAGACAACACGTTGGATTTCATTATTGCATTATTATCAATGTGCGAAAGTTCACATATAACCAATTAAATAAGTTTTTCACCTATAAACTGTACTGCACTTAAATTACAAAAGCACCTTACAAATAAGGTCCTGAAAAGAAATGGGCTTAATTTTCTTAGCAGAAATAAATTATTTTTATACTGGTTAGTAGGAATGCTGAAAGTAAGATTAAATTTATAGCTTTTTAAAGACATGCATGTTACATATTAATACAAATGACAGTAGAGCCGTCTGTATGTTTACTGTACATGTGCTTTATCAGATAATACACTGATAATTAAAAAAAACCTTTCAGTGTCATACGTTTGAAGGATTACAAAGGATGTATTTCAAGAGGAATATGTGTTTATTTTTTAATCATTCATTAATAGCCATCTATCATTTGTATTTCTAATCTACGTATACCTGCAAACGGGAGTTTTGTAATTTTTGAATTGTCTTTTGTAAAAACAGGAAACTAGTCTGAAAATAATAAATGAAAATAACATCACTAAAACAATCAACTACAAAAACCTTAAAATATTTCAAAAAAGTAAACACACACTGCAATGTAATCCTAGTAAGACTTCTCAAAAAGGAATCCCACCGGTTTCAATGAGATTTCTCTCTGATAACTGAATAAAGGAGCTTGCACTCCGAGTTTAATATAAGAAATAAGCCCTCAGAACATAATGTAATTTATTTCTGAGTAAATAGTGCAAGACTATATGGCAATTATGTCTAAAGCTATTTTTAAACATTCAAAATCAATACTATACTATACTATAATTAATACTTGCAATGTTTGGGAAAAAATATAATGCAACTTTTCATTTAAAAAAATCTAAGTAGTGATCAGTGAGAATAGAATGTTCTAGAAAGTCAAAAATTATTTCTTCAACTTTCTAAAACTACAAAATACAAAACTATTGCAAAATGAAACTATTCCAGTCTATAGAAGAATGCTTCTATAGCCTGGAAAATGTTGTCTTCCCTGACAATGCAGAGAATCTATAACCAAAGAGCTAAACTTTTATTTTCTGACCATTTTTATATATTCTAGAGAGCACAAGCATTCATCTTTGCACTTCAAGGTGTTGGAGATAAAAAGACAGTTGCACATCAGTGGAGCATAAATAAGTAATTCGGTCCAATCAGGGATAGCCTTTCTTCAAATTAACTAGTCGTTCAAATAATAATTAGGTTAAAAATCTAAAACCAATACAACACAGATAAGCTTTCCTTCGAGTTATCTTTAGATTTAGTAACCAAGTATTTGTAATTGTCCATTTCTGCATAACTGAACACAGAAATCTTGCTGCCTGATCGAATACTCCGAATCTTTCAGTGAAGCTGCTTTTAACGACAGCCAGGCAGCAGCTTTGTTTGATCTCTGCTGCCTTCCCTAATCTGGGTTGTCAAGGTTCACTTGTTGGAAGCTGTTTACTTTAAAAAAAAACAGTGACCCCCCCCCCCCATCCCTCCTTCATACAATGACTAAAAAGACTGGAAGGAAAGAATGCTGCCAATGTAAGAAGTTACAGCTGAAATACCTTTTTGCAATGAAATTGTAGCTGACACATTTTGAACAAAAGTGACAAGGTTCTCTCATTCTTTCATCCTGCATAGTACTAAAAACATGAAATTGAATTACACGTCTTTTAAAACAGTCCAAATTTCTTTACAATCCTCTTAGTTGCAATTCTTCCCCCAGATTCATTTTGAGCTTAACAGAACTCAGTGGCTATTTCCATTTTAAGCATGGAAAATCCTTGTTTCTTCTTCATAAAAAAAAATCATAAAGAATTTTAAAAGGTTTCCTTTCCTGTTTAGCATTGTACGATTAAAAGTAGAAGCAACTGCATAGAACAAATAGCATTAGCAGTATTCCTTGTGATTATCTATAATAGTACAAAACTTCTCGTGAAACTTTTGTGACTTCATAATATCAGATATAAAAAAATAAATGCTAAAACTACCAAGTAAATAGGAAATAAATTGTATGCATCTTTAAATGGTATAAGTCAACAACGTATGAACATTCTATGTATTAAACAAGCATACCATATATAAATTGTATCCCATTATGCATTCATAACATTGATCAAATCTGAAACTTCTAAGGGTTCTCATTCTCAAAGAACTGTATCTGAAAGCAAATCTATGCTTCTAAAAACAGCTCATCTGCCAAAGAAATGAGAAGGTTTCACTCTTTTTAAACAGAATCTATAGACATTCCAGAGATCATGTTGGGCATATAACTTCAATATTCCCACCCCAACTGAAACCAACGCAAGTTGGGCCACTGTCTTCCATAGTTGTTCCTGCACTTTTTGTCTTCCTGTATTCTATTTAAGAAAATGGGGTAAAAAAATTAAACCATGTCAGATGTAGACACTGTAAAATCAATACACTTAGTAATCAGGCTAGCAGCAGTATCAGAACACAATGACTTGGAAATAATTAATAGTTATCAAATGGGATGGGATGAAATGGGGAAGGAGACAATTGCCATCATCTTTTATGACAGCATTTATATTGTTTGCTAAACTCCTGAGCTCTAGTTTTAAACTTAAAAACAAGGACATTACATTTTGTATGCAACCCTTTCTTTCTCTCATTTCTATCGTTTGAAGCAAAAAAAAAAAATCTGAGCCCACACCGCTGGCAAATTGAAGGGGTTTTTTGTTCTTTAGGAATGATACACAATTGTCATCTTATAGTGGGTTTTATGCTTAAAGCCTCCACTGGTTCTCTTATACTTACCTATAGAAAAAAGCTCTGTAATGGTGTGATTGCTACGGTCAGCACCCAACTCCTAACTCAGGGGCTCTTGTTGCTCCTGTGATCTTCGGCAGGCAAAACTTTGTGTTCTATAGTCGAGAAGAAACCAAGGCTACTTTCAATAAATCTCCACAAAATAGATTTTGGTTAAGAGATGGGAAGGCTAAGACCTGGAAGAGGGAGGGGAAAATATGTGCTTGTGTCTAAGGGATTGGGGGGGGGTGTCTTGGAAAGCACTTGCAAGAAAGGAAATCAAGAACTCTGCTCTAGTAATAGGATTTAAAATTGTGACAGACACACAGTCTCCCTTTCACTCTCCTGTTTCAACGCTTCTCCACAATCAGCTGGAATCTGCTGGGGGAGATTTCTTTTCTTTTTTTTGCAGAAGTGATGCCCCAAAAGCAAATCATGGCAAGATGCTTGGATGTGGGGAACTGCAGGTCAAAAACGGCTACAACCGAGGAACTCAAGACGGGGATGCAGCCGCTGCCTGGACGGTGAGGTGGGAAGACGTGCTCTCATTTCCAAGCACAGGAAAAAAAGGAAAGACCGTGCTGGGATAGGGACTATCACGCTTCAAAATCACTCTAGCTCTGCCTGCACCGCAATTGACAAGTTGGAGGGGCACCGAGGTGCCCCCGGAAGGGAGTTAGGAAAAGCAAAAGGGCCCGGGTGCGGGGCTGGGACAGCTCGCGCCGCGGAGTTGCAGCGCCCCTTTCTAACTTTTCCCAACTCGCTGCGAAGACGTTCGGCTCGCTACAGCCACCGGAGGCGGCGAAACACTCGGCACGTCCGGAGGCAGCAAACCAGTATCAAGTACAGAGACCAGACCGAGGGAGTTTAGCGCAGGCACCGGGCTAAAGGGCAGCAATGCGAGGTTATGGTACTGTAGTGTGGGACTTTGATTGAAGGGGGAGGGGAGAAAGAGAGGGAGACCGAGTCAGTGATGCCGCTCGTGTGAAAGATGCGTCCATCCGTTGTGGACGGGTGTTGCCGAGCGCTTGGGAAATAGCACGTCTGGGGCTCCCTCGAGCGTGTCTTTCTGGAATGTGCGGCGGCCACTACTTGCTCAAGAGAAAAGGCGCGCGGCTCGTTGCGCGAGAAGTTTTCCTTATGCCCGACACCGAGCACGGGGCGGGGGAGAAATCTTCGACGACCCTTCGACATACCTGCACACATTCCTTACATTGCTTGTGTGAGCGGGAGCGTGTATGCGTGCGCGTGAACGTGTAAATTTGTGGCGTCTACTCTTGCTTTCCTTCCGTTGGATCTAAAGGTATTTCTATGCGTTTAAGTTATTATTTCTGCGCGCCTCGATTCCAATTGCGTAGCGTGGATTACCGATCACAGAAGCACTTGGCCGGTGTGGTCTAAGAAACTAGAGAGGTTAGTACTGTGTCGGCTTTGTCAGTTGTGTATCTCGAGTGTTTCTAACCTCTAGTCCGAAGGTATCTTTGTAATGAAATACGCTACGGTCAGCGTAGGGCAAAGGGGGAATTAGCAGTTCAATCGGTCTGATTGTTGTGTACCATTAAATGCAAGTCTTATATGCACGATTAAGTTAACGCTGGAGTGCACGAACTAGCAAATTGTTTTCTGTGGTTTGCACATTCACACAAAAACCCTCGGGATGGAAAGGTAGGAAAGGAAGTCTGGCGGCAACCGCGCACGCTCAACCAAGAGAAGAGCACAGAACTGTAACCCGTCTGCGTGGGTGTGCACGCGCGCGCGCGCGCACGAAAACCGGCGAGTTCAAGTTAAGTGAGCGGGTAAGGTGCGAGTCCCAAAGGCCTATTCATTGAAGTTCGCTACACGAAAGCAAGAGAAGGCAAAAGCATACGGGGCAAAAGTTTGTTGCAAGTCGACTAAAAAGTTCTTCCCCGTCTTCCTCGCCATAAAGTGGCCGGAGTTACCAAAGGAAGCGCACCCGCCCCGCCAGCAAACCCTGCCCGTGTCCGATCGCTCCCACCTCCCTTTTTCCCGCTTGAGGGGCTTATTTTACACACACGCGCGCACGCACACACAGCGATGGGGGCAGAGAGCAGAGGCGGCTTCCAACTTGCTAGGGTCATGTGTGCATCGTCCAGCGCGTGGAAGAATAGGAGGGGGGAAAGATGAATGAGGTGCACAGATGGGACATAAAGAAAGAGGAAGAGCCTCGGAGGTGAAAGACCCGCAGCTTTTTCCCATTGCGTTTTTAGGGCTTTATGCAAAAGCTAGGGCGCGGGGGGGAGAAGAGGGGGATGCCAAAGAACGTGAAAAGGTAAGGGAGGAGGAGGTCCGAGCCGGGGAGGGGGTGTTGTAGAGGAGACTGAAGGGTTTAGAAACAAACAAACAGGAGACTTAAAAGTGGATGAGAAAATGCGAAATGGCAAACTCACCCGCTGGAAACGGCCTGGTGGTGCCAGCTAAGGGGCTCCCCCCACTGCGGGCGGGTGAGTGAGTCTGTCTGTCTGTACCTCCCTTTACTCACTCCGTCCCACCCTCCCTCCCTCTCTCCCTTTCTAGTCTGCCAGCCAGCCCCATGCAGGAGGCACAGCGTGCAACACAGGCACACAATAAATAACAATAGAGCCCTCCGCTCGAGTCGGGAACTAGCTTTCCAAAAGGGGAGAGCAGCAGCAGCAGCAGTAATCAGGCAAGGCAATCCAGCAGCAGCAGTAGGGAGGGAGGGAGGAGGACGGGGAGGGAGGGCGATCCTCTTCGCCCACTGGGATCCCCCGCCGCCGTCCTGACTGCTCGCGCTGTGCTCCAAGCGCCTCGCGAGTCTCCACCGCGAGAGCGTTGAGCTTTTTTGCGCGGAAAAAACATGCTTTTGGGGAAGAAGAGTGAGGAAAAATAACACCCCGCGGAGGGAGATTTTGTTATTTTTTGCTGTTATGAGTCCCTGACGTCACATCCACCTGCTGGGTAAACAAGACTCAGTGCAAAAGGGGGGGGGAGAGAAATACATCGCATTTGCAAAAAGAAGGGAAATCGGGGAAAGGAGGAGGAGGAGGCAGAGGGGACGGAGCACGGCAAAGAGGTGTTGGAGCCGGGGGGGGGGGATCTGCCGGAGAAGAGTCGTAAAAGATGGGGAAAAGGGAGCGAGGGTAGAAAAGCCAAGAAAACTAAAGGGAGGGGGGCAAGAGGAAGAAGATAGCCCGGAGAAGAGCAAACAGAAGGGGTCGCGGGGGGGGGAGGGGAGAGATTGGGAGAGGTGAGGCGATTTCAATTAGATAGTCTTAGGCTCGCTTTGTTGGATTCTTTCGGGATCTCCAAAAAGGAATCTCAGGTCCTCCCCAAGCAAACAAACAAAACACAGACAGAGGCGAGTGAAAGGGAAAGAATGCAAAAGTGCAAATGCTGCGGGAGCCAATTCCCTCCCCTCTGCTTTCTTTCTTTCTCTCTCTCTCTCTCTCTCTGCACGCTCTTCTCCCTTTTCTCCCCCACACTTGCCCCTTGCACTTTACCCAATGAAAAGAGGAGAGTTCGGGAGGTGAAAGTTCATTAGAAGGACAAACGCATGTGTGCAAAGAAACTGACACGTCCACCATCTAAGGCTAACTCTCCTGCTTCCCGCTCGCCCGCCCTTGTGCGTGTTTGTTCTAGAGGTGAGGAAAGTCTTGGCTGGAAGGAATCTCGACATTCAACCCACAGGCTTGCTTTAGGATGGCTCCCGGAGGACAGAACAACAAAACTTCCTCTTGGTTTTGGTTTTTCAGAGTGGTGGGGAGGAAGGTGGCTGAGTATTTACATGCCTTCCCTGCTTCTTCCTTCGTAGAACGGTGGCCACAGACTACCTTGTCAATGTGATTTTAACCTAAGTTACCTGCTTCTGTATCCATTTTTTGGGGGGGAGGGGAAACACTTTGGAGTACAATAATACTCCAGAAAAAAGTTTGTTTTCATAGGAAGGAGATAAAGGGAAGAAACTTTTTCTTTGCATTCTTCAAACACCAATTCTGAACTTAACTCTTCCTGAGATAACCCCTAAAAGGCAGAAAGAGTTAACATTTGTCACTGCTTAGATGAGCTTGATAAAGAGTCACTTCTAGGAACAGACAAGATAGGCATTTTGCAAACACTCTGAATTCAATGTGTTTCCTAATGTATTAATTGTAGCACTAAGGCCTTCATTCTCCTAACTTAGCCTATTGATAATCTTTACAGGCTGAAAAAATGCTATTTCAGTATCTTTTCTAGTATATATGAATAATCGGCTCTTCAAAACTATTTCTGAAAGTATTCAAGCTAGTCCTGTAATACAGAATCATAGTCCATTATGTTTATAGATAAGTAAATCGGAACAGAAAAGATTATGTTACCTGTGTCAAGTTAACACAATGAGTCAGTGGTAAAGCTGTGAGTAATATTCAAAGCTGCTTCTGTTTCTGAGACCTGTGGTTTAACCACTAAACAATACACTATACTTGAGTGCATAATCTATTCTAAAGACTTACTCACTTATTTTGTACTATTTATAAATATGGGCTCCGAACAGATCCCTAATAAAACACTTTCATAGCCTCAATAATAAAGAATAGCCTATTCTTTCACCTATATTATAGGAGTTTTATAAATATCTATGCCCATTTTAACCCATTACAGGTAAGTATTAGGGTGAAATACTGGTTCCATTCTATGCAAGTTTTTAAAAGGCCTACAGCTTAATCTTATACATAAACCTTTCATGCCCAATTACTTTTGCCTAGTCCTTGGTTTTGCTTATGTAACTGTTAATTATATGGCCCTTTGTCTATCATATATAGAAAGAGATCCCAGTTACCAAAGTATTTGTCTTACATTTTAAACCAATTTTAATATTTTACTCATTTTTCCTTGTTTTAAAATTTCCACTGGAAATTTACAGCATTTAAGCATTTCCACAAATGCTTAATTTTGAATGAACATTGACCAAAGAATAGAAGGCAGATAACTTTGAACTTGGTAATTGTGCATAGAAGACCTAACCAGTTATAAATACATGGCTTTGCAAATGATTCCAGTCTAACTATATTATTAGCATTATTAAGTGTTTATCTTTTGGGGCAAAATGATAAACAGATTTAGCATTTGGGTTAGAATAAATTCTGGTCTAAATTGTTTTCTAATTAAATCTTAATTTTTTTGTGAATTCTCATGTATTTTTGGATTCCATATATCTAATACATTTTGATTACATTTCACAATGATTTGCATGAAAGAAGACAGAAAACCACCTGTACTGATCTTAGAAAATATCTCATCCTCTACAAAATGATTGTTTATTGTTTATTTAATTTATATACTGCTTCTCTTACCAAAGACAACTCCTAGAGGGATTGGGAATCATATAGGACCCAAATGTCCTCCATATAAAATTTTCAGCATTCTTAAACAAGGATAAAATTTGATTGAATGCATATATGTCTCTAAATTAGGCTTTTGGTCCAATTGTGTAGTGGCCTAAGTTGCAAAATTGTTGAAAGGATAGAATAATGAAACAAGTATATATTGGCTTTCCTGAACTTAATAGACATTTTTCAGTTCTATTGATACTTTAAATAGTTTTCCATGTTTCTTTTGCATGATGTCATATGGGATAGACACGTTAATTTCTTACATTAGTCAATACACTATATATAAGAAATCAAATTTAGATTTGGGTTGTAAAGCACACTACAGTTTTATATTTGTCCTGCCATCAACAAAGGTTACCTCCTAAAATTTGATGACATTTCCAGATCAATTTAATAGCTATTAGAATGCTTCATTAGTTCCATGATACATATATGTCACATGAGACTCTAACACTGTAAAATGCAGCGATTCTATGTACCATATTACCATGCTATTTAAATAATTTTTCTGCTTTAATATAGTTAATCAAATATAGATTTACTATTACACCTTTGTAAATTTCATAGATTAAAGAAATTATCGTACAAACTGAAAAATAAATATTTTGCATTTTCATTCCAAAATGCTCAGATTAGTTTTAATACTATGATGAGTGTTATAAAAGGAATTGATTCAAAATATACATGTCCAATGGATTACAATTAAAACAAAGAGTTTAGATTGAGTCTGAAAGGATACTGTAGCATTTAAGCATTGTTTTAGTCATTTCAGTTATGAAGTTCTGTTTTATTGATGAAAGCAAAAAAATTTTGCAGAAAATATTGTCATAGTATCTTTGCCTTCTGAAAAGGAAAATTAATGGATATAAGGATGCTAGAAGTTTCCATCAAGCTCCCTGTTTCAGTCATTTTTATTTTTTTTTAATTTCATTTCATTGCTTCATATTTTTCTTACTTATATTACTATAGATATATATTGAAAAATAAATCCACATGAATTCAAATGCATTTACTGATAAATCAGTTTAGTAGCTAGTAGAATATTAGTATTTTGCAGTAAGAAATACCATAAAATATTAAGTCTTTTTTTATGTTCCAGCATGAGATGTTACATTCCAGTATCTGTTCAACCAAAATGATGAAGGTTTGCATGTCCATTTGGTAGATATTAATGGGGATCTTAACTACAGCTTAACATATTGTTCATTTTCAACACTGTCACATTGCACTCATATAGAGCACATTTTAATTTCTTGATCAGTAATCAAATGGAAGTTTCTTTTGGCAAATTAAAACGAAGGATTTTTGTATAGAAGAAAGGATATGGGAATATGACGCCACCTTTTGGTGATAAAAGTAAACACTGCAGATTTGAATTCTTAAGAAAGACTTTTGAAACACTTTTTATAGAATAAGAACAAAGTACTTGTGCCTTCTGTAATTCATTATATTTTAAATAAATAAGAGGAAAATTATTAAAAATATTTGTATGGCAAAAGATAATTTAGATGTACTTAAAGAATAATCTCTAATCTCGGTGGATATTGGAAGAAATAATTTTGCATTCTATTATTACATGTAATATTACAGAAGATTATGAAAATGCAATGAAAACCAAAGACTTTTCTTTTTGGATTGATGGATAAGCATCTGGAAAAAAAATGGAACTGTGTTTCTATATATGACGACTCCAGCAAGACTAATATAGGTACAAAGGTGAAAGATTTGACTTTACCCATAATGGAGGAATGGTAGTGAAGATGATAGAAATTGTTAGGATGGCCAAATAGACTGCTTTAATTAGAGATAGAACATAGTCTAAATTTAAGAGTGATTAAAAACTTCTTATTGATTTTTTGCAGGAAACAAAAAATAATGTCATATGGTTTTGAAGATTCAAATAAAAATAATAGATTTTAGAGAAAATGTAAACAATCTGTTTTTTTATATTTATACTTACAACTGCTATAAAAGAAAATCAAGTTACTTTATATTTTTTCTTTCTGCAGTTTTGTCTTTGTTTTTTTCTTTTCCATTTTTTCCTTTTTTCATTCTAAATATTCTTGTTAGTTTTTTTTATTCTGTGTTAACAATTTTCATGAAATTTATTTTAAAAAATAATAATCTGTAATCATATTAAGAAAGCTATGCCAAAACATGTTATTGCTGAACAGACATAATTGTCTAAATTGTCAGAAAAAAAGACCAATAAAACAATAAGCTTCATGTTGTAGTTCATCTACCTAAAAATAAAATGAATCAGCTGTAAATATGTGAGACTTAGGATGGACGTGGAGACTTTTGTCAACCTGTTTTAATTTTCTCTTTGCCTTTTTCCCAGCTTTTCATTCCAACTGAAAGAAAAGGCATAAAAAATAAAAGCAAAAGGTTTAAAAAATAATTACGATAGGTAGAGATGTTAGGATTACTCAACCTTTTTTGAAAAAAAAAAAAAAAACAGGCAGGCAGGCATTCTGTGAAAAGCCAAAGCATTTGGATAAACATGTGTTTATGATTAAAAATATGGGCTGTCTTGTTTTTGCTGTGCTGATTTAAGCCAGTCTGCCAGCTCTATAAAATATGATTAATTCCTCTGACAATAATAGCAGTGGGATTTATTCCTTACCTCCTATGCAATTGTTAATTGCTCTTGAATTGTTTACTGCTGTAGTTGTTTTACAAGTGCAAAGACAAACAGAGAGAAACTCCTTCCCCTTTCAAATCTTAAATCCCAGGTGATTGAATACTTGGCAGATTTTGGTAAGGGTGTACGCAGGTTATGACTACAGCTTGCTAGTTTAAAAAAATGGAGGTTATGACGCCTCTATAATTATAGGTGTTACAGTTTTAAAGTCAGAATGTTTTTCCAGCCATTGCTCTGCCCCACCCCCTGTATCCTATGAGCTATGTTTCCTGGAGTCCTACAGATTTTAGATGTTTTGTGAGGATCCTTAAAATCCATCAACAAGCCTTTGTCAAGAGGAAAACTATGAAATTAATTTTGAAATTGTTTACCCATCATACACATACACACATAGCAAAATAATGCTATTGTTTATTAGAAAGGCAGTTGTTTTTATTTTGCCTTGTGTTTCTGAATGCAGTGCTTTGTAAAACTGAAAATAGGGTTTAAGGGGGGGGGAGGATTTTAATTTGTTCATTGCTAGTGCTTTTTTCTGAGCAAGGTACGTAACTCTTCTAGCAATTTGTCAAATATTCTTTTTGACATTGTAATTTTATTTTTGTTCTGTAATTGAAGCAAGCAATCTTGCATGTGTGGATATAATAATGGTTCATTTAAAAATACAATTAATTGATCTGTCACTTACTGCAAGCCAGTTACTTAATTCATTGATTACCTGGGCAGAATATTTTCTACTATTTTGAACCTGAATACCTTTTTAGAATTTTAAGCTGTTGGATATGTGCAGCTACTGAACTAAAATTATGTTAAAATTTTACTGAAGATGTGTTGGTTAACTTGGAGCTTTGTGGCTTAGTTGGTGAAAAAAATTGCTACAGCCTGCTATTGTAAAGAATTTTAGAGCAAATATTATTAAACATGTGAGCATGCTAGTTTAGTTAAATTACATAGATTTCTACAGATGTTAGATAGGCATTAAGATGTTATGGGGCTTATCCAGAATAGTCAGATTTAAAGTATTTCAGATGTAATAACGTGAAACTAAAAGTCTTCCTGTGCTTTCCCTGCCATTCTCATTTGTAAGGCTGGATAATTCTAATATATGCAAAGTCATACTGGTATAATAGAATTATTAAATGCCATAAATAAAATACATTGACCTCAGTGGAAATTTCTCTTGGAAAAAAATATTGATAGCTTGCATCTTAATCTCACAACTCTCTTTCTTTCTTCCCATGTCTTTAATGTCACTTTTCATATAAAGTTGCTCTTCTTGCATTTTGTCTGTAACAGGATATCGGAAAATTTTATCTGGATCTATAGGGTATTTCATTTAATAAAAAGACGAAGATATTCTGTTTATTTTTTAATAAATTATATTGGAAAAAGAGAAAGACTAAGTCACCACTGCTGGATTTATAGAAGCCCTTCCCTTTCCTTTCAAGATGAGAAAAAATGCAAAAAAAAAAGACAGAGAAATAAACTTTTTACTTGTGCTTGCTTCTTTGACCCAGTCCATGGTTTTATATTGGCTCTTTCTCCCAGTTTCACACAATAAAGAGGGAAGAGGGAGTCAAGCTATTCTCCAAAGTACCTGAAGGCAGGACGAGAAGCAATGGATGGAAACTAAGCAAGGAGAGAAGCAACCTAGAACTAAGGAGAAACTTCCTGACAGTTAAAACAATTAACCAGTGGAACAACCTGCCTCCAGAAGCAGTGAATGCTCCAACACTGGAATTTTTTAAGAAGAGACTGGACAGCCATTTGTCCGAAATGGTATAGGGTTCCTGCCTGAGCAGGGCGTTGGACTCGACTTCCAAGGTCCCTTCCAACTTTATTACTGTTACTATTATTATTGTTATTATTATACATAGGTACATTTGCTTCTGTCTTCCTATTTGTGGTGTCCATTGTGTGCCTCTAATTGTCTTTGGAGACTCTTTGTGTGGCTGGTTCAAGGAAGAGGGAAAATAATTATAATGAAATATTTTCTTCTGTTTTTAAAAGGTGGATGATGCAATCATGTTTCAAATAGATTTTGTAGAAGGGAAATAATGAGGTAAGACATCTATTCTTTGCCTATATCATATCACATAAATTTAAAAAATGGCTTGTTGTGGAAGGACATCCAAATAATTTCAAGTAGGAATTATTTTTGGGAAAAACTACATCAGAAGTAATAGAATTTCATATTCATAATGTCATATTGGAAAGTCATTTTAAAATTTCTCTTTAAGGTTTTTTTTAATGATTTTAAGAAAGGGTTGTTATATTTTATGTTTGTATTTGTGCTAAAGAAAGTAGAAGTTAGTTTTTTTCTATAGCTTTTTACCTATGCTCCCCAATTTTACTTTCTCCCTGTCCCTTCCCCCGTTTCGCTCTAATTTTGTCTTTCTCCTTTGCTATTTTACATATTTTTAAATGTTTAATGTTGCATTTATTCTCTATCTATGCATTCTTTTTTTTTTACAGGCTAGTTCATTTCCAAAATACCAATGCATATCCAATGCTTACTGATCTGTTTGTTTCGGTGTTAGCTAATTTCAATTTTTTTAATTTTAATTTTAAATCCTTACAATGGTTTATAAAGAGAACAGGTAGCTAGGGGATACTGATAGGGATCCTGATACTTTCAGGAGATGGGGATAATAAGGAAAAGTGGATGGGGGCTTAGAAACAAACAGCGTGAAAAAGTATATTGGTTAGTGTGCCTGCCATCCAAAACCCAAACCATAGAATTGCTCATGGTATTATTTTGAAATATCCTATATAGTAGGGTGTGAAGTAGCATTATCAAACGTAGAAGGGGGCATTAAAGGTTGAAAAGAGTCAAGGCAGCAATACCTAAATGTGTGCCACAATTCTTAAAAAAAAAAAAAAATCCTTGTACAAGTGGCTGCTTGGGCTCTTGTACATATTTGAGTTAGCAACTGTGTGTGACCAGAGAGTCTACCAGGCAGCAGATTGTAATCACACTCAATTGAACACTATTACATTCTCACTATACAGCTTCCCTGTCAGTGTGAGATTGGGCTGGGGTGAAGTATGCATTCTTATTGCCTCTCTACAGCCCTTTTACAAACACCCGAAGGAAATCTTTACAGTAATCCAAAGAGACGCTTTTGTGTGTAATGGTATGTGTCTGTGCACTAACATTCTGAATTTTAAAATCATTGAACATAATGGCCATTTTGAAACTTACATAATATCCAGAAGCAGAATGTCATACATCACAGTGGGCTACTCTACTCAAGGAGCAGGGAGGTATAAAAAATAAAGAACTTACTCATATGATTTCATCAGCCAAACACAGCCTGTTTTGCCGGGTCCTTTATTATTTTTAATAACCATTCTTCTTTCACTTTATTACACTTATTTTGTTTTCTTAGCCTGATAAGGGACATTGAAATCGGTCTATACCTGATCCAAAACTCTATTAAATATATTCCATTGCCTGCAAATTCTGTATCCTAAACAAATTAAAATCACAAGAAAAATTATATTTACTTCAGTACTTTGACAAACATTTTTTCCACATATCCTATATAGTTTTCTCAAATACTTGTATTCTGAATACAAATTTCCCAATTATATACATACTTCTAAGTAATTTTTTGAGTTACATAGATTTTCATTTTACTTGAAAGCCCTGACAGATTTTTTGACATCATTTCTTCTACATTTTACATAGAAAGTTCTATTGCTACTTTTCCTTCTTGAATACTATAGTTTTTAATGTTAACTAACATTCATATGTAAATCTATAACTCACAGTAAATTTTTTGTCTCTTAGGATTTACAATATAAAATAAACCATATCTCAGCTTTCCCATATAAATAGTTTTTATCCAAGGTACTGTTACTAGGAATGTAACTGATGAGAATAATTAAATGTCACTGATAAAGGATTGATGCCTAGAGCAAATTCTTGTTTAGTACAACAACATTCTTTTGTATTTTATTCTTCCAGACCCTTCTTAGATTTCCTGTAAACATATTCTACTCATAAACAACTATCATATAATTCTATTTCTTTGGAGAAAGTTTAGGTATATTGATGGATAGAATTAAATAGAGGAGCAGAGGGAGACTATTATCTATTGAATCTTGGAATGTGGGCTTGGATCAATAGCCTTTGTAGTTAAGAATCAAAATCCTTCAGAAGACTGAGCTAAAGACAAATAGTTACACAATTACAGAATGACCGGATTCCTTGACCAACACAACTTCTTTGTTGCTCATAATCCATCACCCTCCCCTCACTTTCTGGAAACTATGATAATAAGTTCCACAATTCTATTGCATCATTTTGGAACAGGATAGTTGAAGGGATTGTTGCTGAATTTCACTTGTTGCTGAAATACATTTAGACTCACCAAGGACGTGTATTGGTGCTTCAGCTGCTGTTTAGACCAGGGGTAGCTTAGCTGGCTCAGGAATTCTGGGAGTTGAAGTCCACGAGTCATAAAAGAGCCAAGGTTGACTACCCCTGGTTTAGACCATGCAGACAAATTTAAAGTAGTAGCAGCAACTTGTTCTAGTGGCTTTCTTTCGGTCTTTCAAAATGCAGCCTTCTAACTCCATTAAAGTGCCAAATCTGTATTGAAGTTAGCTTTCTAATGTGCATGTTTCTATCCTTAGAAAGAGGCAGCAATTGCCCATTTAGTCCATTATTGGTAGTGGAAATAACTCCTAGTTTAGCTATCTAATAGATTTTTAATCAAATTATACAAAATAGATCTGTGATGTTTTTCATGTAAAACATGCCTAAAACAAAGCAGAGCTATATTACTTTGAGGGTGTCAATGAAAGTCTAGAAGCGATTTATATAATCAGCTTGTGGTGGTGAAAATCTTCATCCTGGCCACACAAATAAAATACTATCACCACATGTTAATGTTGGATTTGCAGTTGAAAGGATGGTTATTTACCTGAGGCTGCCTAACAAATTAGTAGCAGTGTCCTAATTTTAATAGTGACATCCAGATTATCACATATAAATGTTATTTGTGAAATTCAGCATTACATTCCTTAATCTCCATTCTGCTTCAGTTCCTGGGTGTCCCCCAATGCCAACATCTGCTCTAGGAAATGCCTGCTATCCAGGGGAGATTATTAGATTTGGAAAAAGAGGAATCCTTTCTCCATCCTGTAGATGAAATCAGTAATTTTCTCACCCTTCCCACCAATGATGGGAAGAAGTGGATACTACGCTATATTGTCAAAAACAACTTTTAGTCTATTTATATTCAATATTTAGGATTCCAAACTAGGAATGTTAATTGTGGTCAGAGATGTACCAATTTATCTTGGAGTACCAAAATATATTTGTTACGATATTCTGCTTCCCTATTGGCATAACAGAATGTTAAGTTATTTTGGGATGGCACTGCTACGTAAAAGTTATCACTGATCAAAATAAAATCCAGTGACAGATATAATAGTATTGAGCGGCTCTTATCTATATGAAGATTTAAATTAAAGCATGATTCAGGTGAACATTTTGTCTTGAACTGCATTAGTATTTATATTCCTTTTTAATTCTATTTAAGCTTTTATTTAACATGCAGTGTGTAAATATAAATGTAAATATATGATTTATTTTCATCCCATCTGATTAAACAGAGATATTAAACTCTTGTGGTTACTTATTACTTTTCAAGCAAACCACTGAAAGGCAATGAAAAGATAGGTTTTTACAATTGGTTCTGCAACTTGCAAGGTTAAAATTTTTATTTCTAGCAATGGTCTTAGATTATTTCAGGCATGAGGTGAAAACTAGTTTAACACTTCATAACTATTCCTTATTTCAAATCTTTTCTGCTTTAGCGTGAAGCTTTTTCGTCCCCACCCCCAAGAAGTTTCTTGAACATGTTTAGGTGTGAAAGCTGGCTAAGTAACTTTGGGCCAGTCACTCTCACTTAGCTCAAGAAGCAATATTAAATACGTTCAGTGCCTTGAGCTACTTATTTTTTTTTTAAAAAGGTAGGATAAATTTAGGATCAGGAAAACATGAGGAGAAAAATAATTGTTGTTTCATCCTTTAAAAATTCTTGCCTAGATTTTATCAATCAATACGGTTCAATTTGATTTTAATATTTATATGCTACAAATATATTACTTATATTTTTACACCAAATATAATTTTAAAAATAATATGAAATATATGAAATAAGCAACCCACATCAGTTCAGATTTTTATTGATTTATTAGATAAGATAAGATAGCCTTTATTGTCATTTTTTACTGTGGGCACAACACACATCAAAACTGAAAATTAGTTGCCTGCTTTCAAAGTGAACACATACATGACACACACCTAAACATACTATATACAACATATACATTAATTAATTTTTAGTTATGAGGTAGCTATCTGGTTAGCTAAAAAGCAGAGAAATACTACTGCTTCTAGTATATTACTAAAAATTAATTATTCAATCTTTTTTTCTAAAGACTGAGTAAAATGAGATAATAAATTGGGAATTCCCCCACTCCAGGGTCAACCCTACAAGAGTCAAAAGGAAAGGGATGTAATAGAGGGTCATACAAAGGAGAACCATAACGAGAAGTAAATAAATACAGGTAGCCTTCATTTGGTGATCTCAATTGACTCCACATTATGATCACATAACTGTGATACTGTGATAATCATAAATTTGAAAATTGGTTGCAAAATTATTGATTTTTTTAGCACCTTCATAGCTGAATAGTCTCACTGTATGAGGCAGTCATTACATAAGGATTGCCTGTACATAATTTTGTTGATAAGGAAGCTTTCTCTTTTTGTCATTGGTAGTAGAACTGGATTATCCAATGAGACTGAAAAGTGGGGAACTCGGAAGAAAAAAAACAAAAGAAAAATCTTGGCTGTGGTAATGATCTATGGAATTCACCACCAGAAATGGGTGATAACCATGAACTTGAACATTTAAAGGTAAATTTGCAAAGAGAAGGCTGCTGGTGGCTTCTTGTAATATTGTAGTCTATATGTCTCTAAGAAGAGTCTTTGAGGAACATGATGAAGATGAAATTACTAAATTCATACCAAATTCAAACTAAATTGTTTCTAATATCATGACTTTTTTATGTTTATATTTTTTAAATATTTATTTGCTGCAACTTGTCAACCGTGCTGTCTTTCACACATTGCTACAAAGGTCTGTAGGTTGCTATTGAGCTAGTATTAAATACTTTTATTGTCCAACATACTGCACTCTCCATACATTTACATTTAAGCATGTATTCTTTTATTTTGTCTATGTAGTATGTATACCTATGTAATTTACTTCAACAGACAAAATTCCTTGAATTTTTAATAGAAAACACTTCTTATACTTTTCTTCAGTAGATAAAGATTATTCAAATGGGGGGGAGATGTGGCTTACTGAGGGAGGAACTGCTGGTCAGAAATTGTCCCCAACCCAGTGGTTCCAACCCAGCTGCATGACATAGAGTGAGCCTCTGTTGCTTGACCTCTAGCTCCTGCCCAACCAGCAGTTTGAAAGCATGCAATATTGTGAGTAGATAAATGAGTACCGTTTTGGTGGGAAAAACCTAACTTGTGTTTGTGGAGAGTGGAAGCCAGCGCTGGATCTGAGGCATTGCAACACAACGTAAGGCAAAGAGACCAGCGGAGGAGCCTGGAAGATCAAGCACCCATTAGCTAATGAACTAGCAATCTAGGCTGCCAGGACTGCATTGTGTCTAGCATATGTAGATTTCCTTGACATTGTATGCTATATGCTAAATAATAAATAATTAAAAACAATACTTTTTTTTATTAGTGGAAGCAGATTATTCCAGTCCTAATGTACTGAGTGGAAATATTTTCCTTGCATCTATCTCCAATGGTCCAAAATCCAACTGAGATACTTATATCTACACCAAGCAGATGAAAGTTTGGAAACAATAATAAATAATGTTTCCAAGAATTCTTTGCTGTAAAAGATGACCGAAAACCCTGGGGAAAAGAAGGAGAAATATTGTCTAATGCTTAGGATGTAATGATCAATCTTTTATGTAAGTAGTTTGAATAGTATCTCGTACAAAAATGGCATTAAGTTGTACCAAAATCTCACAAAGCCTGTTGGGGGAAAAAAGAACAAACAATAGTTGATAACTCATTTTTGAAATTGTACAGGAAAAAAACCTACTTCACTATATCCATCCATTTAAAAAGTTGTATCGTATGAAAATGTCTATTATGGGAGAAAACTTTAAAGTTGAAATGTGCAGTAGCTGATGATTCGTGATCTTCTTCGTTAATTATATATATATATATATATATATATATATATATATATATATATATATATATATATATGGCAAATAGATATACCAAGATTTATTTCCTTTTTATGTTTAATAAATAAAACAATAGCAAAAAGAACAGAGAACAAAAACAAGTGGTGCAACAAAATATAATAATTAAAATTATATATGAGAACAACCCACTGACATAAACCAGGAGGAAAATTAAGAGGAACATCATGACAAATATTCAGCAGGCTGGCTTCATAGTTTTTACTAGCAAATTCACATACCAATGGATTTCCATAAATAAATGAGAGATGGAGAGTGGGAAGTAGATCTAGAAGGTATATTTTGAGAACACGTGACTGGATGTTTTTTTTTTTCATTGCCAGTGTTTAATTGAACTGAAGGTAAAATCAAAATAATCATTTCCTTCTTGGATTCCCAGCTGACAGATATTTCAGGTTGATATCTGGAAATTCACCCAATGTATGTGCTACATTTTGGATGTTTATCAGAGTATTACTGCTCATTGATTTTCATAAACGTTTCGACACCTACTAAACTTTCACTATTATGTAGAACACAGAGCCAAGGAAGCCACAGTAACAGGAGTTCAGATTCTCACCTAGTTTTGGTTTCAAATGTATCACTTTTTTTCTTTCTGAATATTTGAAGATATATACCACTAGGGAAGGAAGAGTGGGTAGAGAAGAATCTGCAAATTATAATTGTTGAGTTCACTAAAAGTGGGTGGCTCTGGACTATTCTTAGTCTTTTCTTGAACATTTATACATACAAATATGGATATAGAAAATGTCAAATGTTTATCTCACAATATATTCGTGTTTATTTGTCTTATGTCTCTATTCAGTTTTCAAAAGATTAATATCAATACAGTGAGAAGGAACCATAGTGATTCACAATGACCTGCAAAATAATCCATATCTTATTTGAATGGAGACCAAAATATAAACTTGTTTTAAGGACCTACAATTAGCCTTGCAAATAAGCCCTCAGCAAGAATTACTCCTCAAAATAGATGTTAACTGTGCTTATCTTTTCCCAAAAACATTATTATAGACAGCCAAATAGGGGGCTGTTTATGTCTGGCCTTTAGTAGGAGGTATGGACAATACTGAATAAGAGGTTGATGTAAGATATCACAGGATTCAGTGTTCTTGTAATATCCGTATGAAACCAATGGTATGTGGTCAGGTATCGTCGGTAAGCTGATGAAAACTAGCCGTACATTTCAATCTTGAAGAAACCAAATGAAGCTAAAGAAGCCTTGTTCCAGTAAGTTAAGACTGGGCATAGGATGGGAAGAAGCAGGCTTAAACTCAATCTTGACAAAATAGTAATAGCACTTAGACGTATATACTGCTTCATAGTGCTTTATAGCCCTCTCTAAGTTGTGTACAGAATCAGCCTATTGCCTCCAACAATCTGGGTCCTTATTTTACCGACCACAGAAGAATGGAAGGCCGAGTCAATCTTGAGCCGATCAGGATCAAACTTGAACTCTTGGCAGTGGAATTCAGAGTTAGCCTGCAATACTGCATTCTAACCACTGTGCCACCATGCCTCAAGATCATGGTAGCTGCGGGGGGGGGGTTAGAGTTCTGTAATTACTTTCCATCTTTAATTAGTGTGTAGCTTCGGAGTCATCCAGAACTCACTGCTTTTGCCCAACATATTGGGTGCCTATATATTTGATAAAATAACTAAACCTGCTACTATACATCAAAAATACTTTTTATTGGTTAAGACCATTTGGCCATTTAATCTCTTCCAGGATGGAGTTTTCCTAACTCAGAAAGGCTTGAGAATGAGCTGGGACCTTTTACATATAAACCTGACATCTGCCATTAAGATATAACTCCTCATTAACATGAAGTGCCTTACCATGATCTCTCAAGATACAATGATTTACAATCTTCACTATTCCCAGCCAGTATAGTTAATAGCTAACCAGTGATGGGATTCAGCCAGTTTGCACCACTTTGGCAGAACCGGCAGTTAATTTTTTGTTGACCAAGCCCAGGATGGACTTCCAGAAATGGCATCCACACAGAGAACCAGTTGTTCACATACTTAAATCCCATCACTGTAGCTAACATCTGGAGGATATAAAGTACAGAAATATGCATTGAATTATGCATTTTGAACAGGTTAACATAAATGAAGTGACCATAATCTTCTCACTAGCCTTAACCCTAGAAGCTGATAATGCTAATTTTGGGGGATATTACTTCCTCTTGCCATGGATCTGAAAAACTTGCACTCTAAATTCTTTGATCAGAGACTTTGCCATTTTTAAAATGTTGTTTACAGTAACATCAATATTAGGATATTCAGTGAGGTTATATTAAAGAGTAGTAGTAGTGGCATTATCATCTGTGCATTAATGCTACTTTGCATAGGTATCCTTTTTGCTCTCCCAACATTATTACATTTTTCATCCTATTATTAAATTATAATATTTATCCCAAATAGCCAATCACAGAAAAGGAAGATTTGAAAATGGTTGTATCTTTGTTATCATAGTCTTATAACAGGAAAGATGATGTACTCATTGTTTGGTCTAGTGATTAAGCCAGTGATGGCGAACCTTTTAGAGACCGAGTGCCCAAACTGCAACCCAAAACCCACTTATGCATCTTCGGGTGCCAGGTGGGTGTGGCACATTGGCTGGGTGTGGCCAATTGGGTGGGCACGGCTGCAATGGTAACGGCAGACTGGGTGGGACTAAAAAGTTCAATCAATCAATTCCAACTTTACAAGATCTTTTTTTTCCCACAAGAAATTGAAATTGACTGATTGATTGAACTTTTTTTTTTTTTGCGCACGCAGCAGAGGCCTAAAGTGAAAAGGTTTTATAAAACCCAGCTGATGGCCTAGGACTGGGGTGATGGTGCAAGTGCCCACAGAGAAGGCTCTGAGTGCCACCTCTGGCACCCGTGCCATAGGTTCGCCACCACTGGATTAGGCTATGCTAGAAAGCAGGAGATCGTAAGTCTGCCTTAGCCATGAAAGCCAACTGGGTGACTTTGGGCCACTCACTGTCTTTCAGCCCAACCCACCCTACAAGGTGGTTGTGGGAAAAATAGGACAAAGAAGTTATGTTGGATATCTTCACCACCTTGAATTAGTTGTAAAAAATAATATAGGAAAAATACAAATAAATAAAATAAAAATACATTTATTTGAGAAAGAACTTGTCTTCCTTCCGGAAAAATACAACATTATGTTTGCAACTAAGAACATAATAAAATGCAGACATTCTTGAAAAAATGTATTCAAAGATGTGAATGCCTTATGCTGAGCCTTCCTTCCTCTCTCAGGTGAAGGACCCTACGCCTAGCTACAAGTCTAGGTAAGAGAATGCCGCTGGATTGTGATTCATACTTCAGTCTCCTACTGCTATACCCCAACACAATGCATCCATTTGCCTGCAAATTGAGAATTGTGTTCAACTCTCTGTGGTTCTGCTATAACAATATCTTCTTGCTGAGAAGCTTTTCTTGACTGCTGAGATGTACAACACTTAGGCTGAACAAAAAGCAAGTTACCAGCAGTAATTTCAATCCTCACCTTCCACCCCCTATATTCTCACTGAGTTCTACTATAATATAATGTTAAAATACATATCAGAAAGTATATTAGCCCTTGCAATGTCTACATTTGTGCTAAATGCAATACTTTGTACTGATATTATAACATGAAGTGACCCTCATGAGTTCTTAGGAGTCTTCAGATGCACTTTGATTATGCAGAACAACACATCTGCTCATTCTGGTAATTTTGTTGCTCTCTATGACTTCCAATCTTACACAGTAGAAAAATTGATATAAGATTGTAGGGGTCGTAATTAAATTAGCTCAGTTTTAACTTAATAAAACAGGAATAAAAAAACAAATGGCTTTTCTATTGTATACTGGGTCAGCATTGACTGAAATAAGCTTCCAGATTTTATGGCTAATGCATGCATACTATTTAGCGTGTATCAGTTATTTGGATCATGAAACAGTTATCCTTTTACGTTCAATGAGCTGGGGGTTTCAGGCTTTTGCTTGGCAGTGCAATGTGTGTTAAAATGCCAAGCCGGTGCTTTCGTGGTAATAACATGAGTTTCATGCTGCATTTTGTCAACCTGATCCTAAGCTCTTGCAGCAGGTATTGGCCTACAATGCTGGCATGAAAACATGATATTTGATTTTGTTTTGGAGCAATGTATGATAGCAATTCTTCCAGTATTCAGTTTAAGGAAAAGCAACATCCCTTAAGATTGGTCTGGTTATATGGCCCATTGTAGCCTTAGAGATAAGAGGGCTATACAAATAATCCTTTTCCTTTGTTCCTGTTGTGAACATTTTGATAATGTTCTGGCCCCAATCTGAAGAAGATCCTATCAACGTATTTATTTTACACAGACAGGAAAAAAGTTGAAAACTATCTGAGTGGAGAGAACAAGGGAATATGGTATCAAATCTTCATTATCCTCATAGTTCATTTGATAGTCTGAAATTTTTCTAATCTGCTTTGAAGTATTATTTTAAAGATAAAATAACCCTATATAGCAGTGGTTATCAACCTTTTTAATGCCGTGACCCCCAACCGGTCGTAAGTCAAGGACTACTCAACTGGTGCAGCACCATTTGCAGAATGGGACTTTTGGTGGGCTCAGCAGGGCAGAGACAGCCTGGACAATTCCTATTGGCTTTTGAAAGCCAATAGAATTAGACTCTATTCAAGAGAGTCTATTCTATTGGCTTTCAAATGCCAATAGAATAAAAGGGAGTAGCACAGCTAAGGAAAAGGGGAAAAAAATGACTGCATTGTTTGGCGACCCCCGTGAAATGATCGTTCGACCCCAAATGGGGTCCCAACCCACAGGTTGAGAACCACTGCTGTATAGGCTGATCTGATCTACGTAGATGAAGCCATGGTAGAAAGTTACTACTCAAATAATAAGACATATTTAGCAATCACTGTTTTTGAAATGTCATATAGATGATGACCTGAACATATCCTGGATCTACAGCTATCCTCAGTCCATTGATGAGGGAAATTTCTTTTTTTAATACAGTTTCAGAGTCTAGTGTCCAACATTATTTTGTCAACATTCCAGTGACTTATGGAAGATGACTTGGAAGAGTAACACTGAAAGAAAAAATTATGTTCAAGCACCATCAGCTGAGTATTTCTCTGTTAGAGAAATATAATATTGTGGCCTATTCCAAATTGTCTACAAATTTTTACAACTTTTGGAATAGGCCACAATATTGAAGAAGCAATATGAAACCCTAAATATTTAATACAGTATTTATCGTTGGTCAAGGAATGAAAGACAATTTGGTTTCTTCTTTTTCTTAGTCCCTTAAAATCAGTGACAGCTGATAGATATAAACAGATGGGACAATATCTGTGATCATCTCTCTCTGTCTTTTGCTCCCTCCCTCAGTCTCTGACTCTTTGTACAGCATAAGTATGATCCACTTATTGCTATTATCACTTTTGTTTGAAACCTTCCCTGGGAATATGTGAAACATCGCAAAGTCTCAGTTGTGCTCGATTCCTATGATTTCAAAATGTCCATATAACCTTTTTGTCAATAATACGGAAGTGATTTGCCACTGCCTTTTGTTTGGTTAGTCTAACCCTACTTAGCTTTTAATTTCAGTCAAAATTAGTTAGATGCAGGCCTCTAATGATAATATACATATAGATAGATAGATAGATATGTACATATAAACCCAAACATCATCTGCACTGTGGAACAGAGAAAGAAACAGAGAAAGTGTGTTATTTGATACCAATAAAGGAGAATATTTGTAGCTCATGGTTGAAATGAGGGGTCCTTGGCGTTCAGAACTTAGCTGTTTTATTGAAGACATTTCATTACCCAAACAAGGTAACATCAGTACTAGTGTGTTATTTGAAGCTGACTTCAAATAAGAGACTTCACTCAGTTGGTCCTGCACTCTATTCAACCAGCCTTAGTGCATACCATATTTGTCTGATGACCTCGTGTTCAGTAATCATACTACAGATTGTTGCAGTATCAACTTTGGGAACTATTTGTGAAGTAGAAATAACATTATTTCAAAGTATTGGCATCAACTCCCCATACATGCAGGGCAATCCAGAATAATATGAATCTAAAAAGTTCAGAAAAGATTTTCGGTGTATATGGCCTCAACCCCCTTTTCATGGCAAAAACATCTGTTTTGCTACATAATAATATCTTGGAGAAGATCTGAATTATTTTTGTGGCCTATCCATGATATTAGTACAGTTTTCAAGAATTAGTTAGAAAGTCTGCCATATTAGGTGCTACTTTCTTATAATAGCTTTTGTCCACTTGGTTTTATTCAAATTCTAATTTTGCTTTGAAGGCATATCTCAAAAGAGAGAGAAACTGATATCTGGAGGCTTAAATCAAAACTTGAACTCTAGAACTATTGTTTTTTTCTGAATGAAATAAATGGTTAAATTTAATTTTGCTCCACTTATTACAAAGAACTGTGTTTTAAAACCAGAGGCCATTTCAGTTCTAAACCTGCCAAAGAAAATAATTGGATATTTGGTACTTTGAAACAAATCAAGGGAACAAAATAAACATGTTTCTGATTACTCAGCACTAATGTTGTATTCTGTCATTATAGTAGATTGCTTAATTGTGCTGCTGATTACTTTTCCTGAGTTCCTCATAGCAATGTTATTTCTGCACTGAATTAGCAAGAAGAATGTTGCCTCACATCTTGTGTTGGGCTTATATACATGTTTCAAGGGTGAAATATATGGAATTTGTCTAGTTCTCCATTATGGCTTGTTTGTGTAACCCCTCTCACTTGCTATTCACTTCTCCTTGGGTACTGTCAAAAACAGAGCAGAAAGTTTGCCAAACAATCGAAACCTTCTTAGAACACAAGTAAACAATGTTGAGCCCATCCAAATAAGGTCATATGGTACCTTGGCTTTCCTTCTTATTCAGCAGCTGCATAGTTACTTCACTGGCTTCATGTTGTACAAGGAGAGACGATACCTGTTTGTTTCTCAGTGTATGCAAAGCAATGCTCCTCTAAACTGCACAGCTGCACAGCACAGTAATTGTACCTTGCACAATTTAGCATTACTTCCTTAATGACCCAACAGCCAAGCATAATTTGAGGCACTTTACCTTGCATTCTAGTCATTGGTAGGTCCTCTAAATCTGCTTGAGATTCCATTGCTGGAATAGGTTACATACATGCACACAAAACATGCAAACAAATACACACACAGACACTTTATACCAAAGACTTCAGCTTTGGTAAAATTAATTTGACAACTAAAAACATAAAATACCTTCCCATTAGGGTTTCCTGTTGATAGCCACCTGGTTCACTTGCTATACATGCTTTATTGTGCTGTCATTATTTTGTAAAAGGAAGAAGCACATTATTCATAACTGAGGAATGTAAATTGCAGTGGTCATTTATAGGAAAATTCAGGATAAAGACTGCACGAGAAAAGTACTCTGATTAAATAAAAAAATACCCTCCCAACTTTGAGGAATGAATTTAATCTTTCTCTTAATGGACTTAAATCTGCAAAATTATTGTGGGTTTTTTTTTAAAGATGTGCTTATGATTCATCGTTAAGATAATACCAAAAAAGATCCCTCCCCCAACTAGTACAACCTGTTTTCTAGTCCTTTTATCTGGGAGCATACGTTGATCAAGAAAAACAATTAACCATTCACCTCTAAACAGATGCAGCAGAATTTCAAGGGGCACCATTTTTTCCACCAGCGTGGGAAAGGGCCAATTGTATCCTAACAGAAATTTGGAGGAAAATTAATATAAATGGAGGAATACAACAGTAATTCCCATTGAAAGAACTTCTGAGCAAGCATTCAGAGCCTATGCATTCAGTCTTAGGGATCCTCTTTATCCATAGTCTTTCCCCATTGAATCTACGTGTCTTCATCTTTTAGCTGAATACAAAAGAAGTAGGAAAGAGAACTGAAAGAAGAACCTACTGGTAGAAGCTAAGTGCCGCTCGCTGTGCCATTCAGTAATCATTCAGGGAGCTAGCTCGGAAACATGGATAGCAGAGTCATATATTTTATACATAGTTGTCAAGGATTACCTAGCTGTCAAGTGTAAGGGTGCAACCACAGTTGCCATATAAACATCTGGGAAATTGGATCTTGACCTGATTTTATATAAGTTTAACAAGCAGAAGGGAAGAGTACCTTGTGGATAATTGTTATTCTCTACTTTCATTTTCTTAATGGAGTTCAAATCTAGGCATAAGGCTCCCTTTTTAAACATTTATGAAGGCAGTTGACTTTTTTGAGGATATCTGTGTAGAAGGATGGAGTAAGCATACTGAGTTGTATTATGGATCAGGAGCAGTTTGCACACTCATTCATCTGGATTCATCCAAAGCTTCCCACATGGTAAAAGGTATTTTACCAAGGTTTCATCAGTACATCAACACGAGTGACTTCTGTTATTGGGCTGTTGATTATTGTCTTGTGACCATGATCATTAGGTCAGTCTGCAGAGGATTGCTACAGGACCAAACAATCTAATAGTCTGAATTGGGTTTTATGTTAAGCAAACTATATCTTTAAAATATCCTTATTAGAAGATAAGAGGATTACAGCATTTGAAATGCAGAACTGTTCTTTCTATCAGAGTGTTCATTTACAAATGC
This sequence comes from Crotalus tigris, assembly GCF_016545835.1. Lineage (NCBI taxonomy): Eukaryota > Metazoa > Chordata > Lepidosauria > Squamata > Viperidae > Crotalus > Crotalus tigris. The sequence goes on along the minus strand of NW_024100599.1, from coordinate 1,399,104 downwards.
ATGTTTGTCCTCTAATTATCCCATAGAATATAGAAATTGTATGTGTAAAGATAGTGTTGTTTATTACCACAAGAAACATAAAAAATATACAATATACAAAAATATACAGATCCAAAGCACAGTTAGCATACTGGTAGTTGGTGGGTTACATTAAGAGTAGAGTTCCATACACACACACACACACACAGAGAGAGAGAGAGAGAGAGAGATGGCTCCACGTATCCACTCAATGTTCTACTCACAAGTAACAGAAATGCAATATATTATAACAAATATGGCTGTTATTTGAGGCCATTTGTGTTCATGGAACAATATAAGAAACCCTATTTTCAATACTAGTAGTCCTCAGTTAACTATGGCATTTGGGACTAGAATTGCCATTACCAAGGGATGCAGTTGCAACATGTGACCTCATTGACTATGCTATTTAGTGATGGCAGTGGCAGTTGCTGTCGCTAAGCCAGTATTATGTTATTATACAAGGATCTCACATGATTATGACTTCCAACTTCCCACTGGCTTCCCCATTGACTTTGCTTGTGGGAAGCTGGAAGGGTATGTTGGAAACTGCAATCACCTGACTGTAAGCACCAAGGATTGTGATTAGATGAGTGCATCACAATGGCCAGAACTACAAGGGCCAGTCATGCTTAACTCTTTCAGTAGCAGTGTAAGTTTGAAAGATGCCAAACAAGAGTTTGATAAACAAGAGTCAGCTGTAGATCATATCCTTCACAACATGTCCAGTGTGTTAGAGATGAAACTATGGCTATGGTATATCTTAGCACAAAGGAGCTAGACAACTCAGGTTGGAGGCATCTAGAAAAATGGATGTTGGATCTGTGATCTAGCCAGGCCAGGAGAAAGTTCACTCTCAGTTCCCCTCAGTCTCATTTTTCTACATTTGCTGCTTTGTCTTTTGTAGCTGAGATAATCTGAGACCCAATTCTCTCTGTGCCCAGCTGCCACACGGACATACTGTGAAGCAAAATAAGACAACAGAGATGCCTGTATGATAGGTGGGAAAGGAGGTGTTTTTTGTTTTTTTTTGCTTCAAGTATAAAATAAAGTAACTTAGATATTTCAAGTACTAATTTGAAGAATTGTAAGCACACACACTGAATATAATTACGCCCATCCTATAAGCCTCCCTGTCAATGAAGAAAAATGTCTATAGCAAGGGTCTTCAAACTTGGCAACTTCAAGAATTGTGGACTTCAACTTCCAGAATTCCACAGACTGCCCTGACTGGCTGAGGAATTCTGGGAGTTGAAGTCCACAAGTCTTAAAATTTCCAAGTTTGAAGAACCCTGGTCTATAGGAACAGGCAGGATGACAGTACATATCCCTTCAGTTAAGTGCAGTATTGGTTTAGAACCCCAAATTGCTTTAGTTCCACGAGCGAAAGTTTACTTAATTTGAATGGTTTATTCTCAGAATGACGTGTCGATCTTTGTAACATCTAACAACAATACCGTTTATATGCCACCAGCTCCCAGCCACTCAAATTGTTAAAAATTTTAAAACAAGAAAAGAATAAAAATGCCAAAAAATGATAACATTGGATGGGAAATAAAAGGAGGCTTCATTCACCCTTTCCAAAGGCCTGGGAGAAAAGCCAGATCTTCAGATTCCTTCAAAACAGCAGTTCAGATTTTGCAAGGAATCTCATTCCAGAATGTAAGCATTGCTGCTGGACAAGGTTCACTTCCTGAGTCCCAATAATGGCATTGTTTAATTCAGTGGTCTTCAAACTTGGCCCTTTTATGACTTGTGGACTTCAACTCCCAGAATTCCTCAGCCAGGCACGCTGGCTGAGGAATTCTGGGAGTTGAAGTCCACAAGTCATAAAAGGGCCAAGTTTGAAGACCCCTGGTTTAACTGAAGCAATCCAGAGCATGGCAACTCTACCAGAAGGGATCAATCTGACAGTTACTTTAGGAAACATGAGGTTCCCCAAGTAGCCTTGCCTTTGCCATTACCAGCCTTTATATAGAGTTACCAATATTTTGAATCATACCTAAAAACAAACTGGTAACCACTGCAACTTGCAAAGCATGTCCATCGCCTATCACTTCCTGTGCCTCTATATTGTTAGACCAGTGGAAGCTTCTGGGTGATCTTCAAGGGCAGTCCCATGTAGAAATCATTGAAATAGTCAAGCCATGAGATGATCAGGGCATGAGTGACTCTGAATGGTCCCCAGTCTAAGAAAGGGCACAACTAACACAACAGATAATAATAATAATAATAATAATAATAATAATAATAATAATAATAATAATAATAATAATAATAATAATAATAATATCCCAGGTCCTGGGTAAGGACTCGATAGGTAGACAAAATGCCAAATCCAGTCTGAACATCTGGCTGACTGTGCGATGATCGATAGTAATAGTAATAATAAAAATAATAATAATATCCCAGGTCCTGGGTAAGGACTCGATAGGTAGACAAAATGCCAAATCCAGTCTGAACATCTGGCTGACTGTGCGATGATCGATAATAATAATAATAATAAAGTTGGAAGGGACCTTGGAGGTCATCTAGTCCAACCCCCTGCTCAGGCAGGAAACCCTACACCATTTCAGACAAATGGCTGTCCAGTCTCTTCTTAAAAACTTCCAGTGTTGGAGCATTTACTGCTTCTGGAGGCAGGTTGTTCCACTGATTAATTGTTCTCACTGTCAGGAAGTTTCTCCTTAGTTCTAGGTTGCTTCTCTCCTTGATTAGTTTCCACCTGTTGCTTCTTTTCTTGCCTTCAGGTGCTTTGGAAAATAGCTTGATTCCCTCTTCATTATGGCAGCCCCTGAGATATTGGAATACTGCTATCATGTCCCCCCTTCTTCTTTCGTTAAACTAGACATACCCAATTCTAGCAACCATTCCTTGTATGTTTTAGCCTCCAGTCCCCTAATCATCTTTGTTGCTCTTCTCTGTACTCTTTCTAGAGTCTCAACATCTTTTTTACATCGTGGTGACCAAAACTGGATGCAGTATTTCAAGTATGGCCTTACCAAGGCATTGTAGAGTGGTATTAATACTTCACGTGATCTTGATTCTATCCCTCTGTTAATGCAGCCTAGCACTGTGTTGGCCTTTTTGGCAGCTGCAGCACACTGCTGGCTCATATTTAGGTGATTGTCCACTAGGACTCCGAGGTCCCTCTCACAGTTACTACTATTGAGCATGGTGCCACCTATGCTGTACCTGTGCATTTGGTTTTTCTTTCCTAAATGTAGAACCTTGCTTTTTTCACCATTGAATTTCATTTTGTTAGTTAGTGCCCAGTGTTCAAGTCTGTCCAGATCCTTCTGTATCTTAAGTCTGTCTTCTGGAGTGGTGGCTATTCCTGCCAGCTTGGTGTCGTCTGCAAATTTGATGAGTTCCTAACTCTTTGATGAAGCTGTTCAGAGGCTTTTCTGACATAACCACTACCTGCTCATCAAGAAGAAATTGTGAAATCAAAATACTCAACCAAGCAGAACTTTTCTGACTCATTATCTATTTCGATGAAGAAACAAACCAGTATTGGAGACGTTGCATATAGTTGCTATCCAGTTTTGCACACTTTCCTTGTTCTGGGTTATGGTTTATTAAAGAATATCTTCCTGTGCTAATTTCTATGCTGTTCCTTATCATGGCTGATCCTGTGAGGCAGCTGCAGTGCAACAAACCAGATTCCAATGTCTCTATATTACAGCTGTGTATTATTTTTTTATATAACCGTGTAGACCCTTAATTTAGGGTAGAGTCAGGGCGCCTGATGGAGCTGAGTGTTTATTGGCCAATACCCTTCCTGGTGCTTACGTGGAGTTCACAGCAGATTTTTTTCTTTGCCATCTAAGAGAGACACATCTGCCGTTATCTAGGATTGAACTCTCAACATTATTAGTGGGAGACAAGCATCTTCACCACTAGGCCTCCACATGCTATATTATTGCTGAAATAAGATATGGAAATCAGGAGAAAAAGCTCAGAAATCAGATCTTTTCCCTGAATGCTTATGAAGAACATTTGTAAATAATGAATTAATTTTGAGTGGAGAATTTATAGTATAACAGTCTAAATTTGCTAAGCAGCCCCAGGAAAGCTTATCCTTGTTTCGGCCTGCAGAACAAATTCACAAATAGCTGATCGTCCTGACAATCTGTTGCCAACTCTGAATACATATCCCTTCAGAAATTTTTGATTTTTTGATTTTTTATTTTTTGGCCTTTTAAATTACTCCTTCAAATAGTAATAGACAATAGCAGGTGGGTGTCCTTTAAACAATTCATGATTCTATTCCCAGGAGGTGGAGAAAAAAAGGAGTTTCACGGTTGCAATATTGGAACTGAATAATGCTTGGCTATATTAATCTGAAGTGCACAGTGGGGAATATAGTAATATTTCCATCCTCCTTGTTACATTACAGGTAAGAATTTTATATGCTCTTTTGCTGGCCTGGACTGTAATAATATGGGATGGTTCTTAATTTTCTTTATCCTTTCTTTAAATACTGAAATACATGCTATAAATGTATGTTAATTTAATTAGTATTTATTGTATTTTATTTATTTGTTAAATTTATTTGCCACCTATCTAACTGTGGGGCTAGTCTATAAATGACCTAGTTTGATAACATTTTGATTCAGGCTCCTTGTACTTCGAACTATTACTTTAACGTTAGAAGAAATGTACAGAGATAAAGAGGAAATAGCAATTGTTATTTTAAAGCGTGCATACATTGTTAGAATGTCTATACCCAGTCAACCTGTATCTGTCAAAATGTTTGTGGTTTTGCTAAAGGTAAGACAGGAAGGAAGAAGACGGGCTTTTAAAAAGACAATATTAAAAAAAAGGCACACATTGTGCAATATTTTGAAGGAAAGAAGAATTCTTTCATCAGATTTGGAAATCTCATCTTCTAATTTTTTCCAACTCATATTGTCCTCCTACAGACTAATATGTTGGAGGGCACAAACACCTAAAGTTAAATTAAATGCTCTGATACTAGATTTCTCTGGCAATTCCCAATCTGATGGTTGCAAACTGGGATGGCAAAGGAGGAGAAATAGAGTGATTCATTGAATGATTGATTGATTGAATAATTGGTCAATTATGTGTGATCTGATTTTTTTTATCCCTAATGATAGTTTTTCTCCATGAGAAATCCTTGCTAGTGAGGATTTATTAACCTCACTAGTGCAGATTTACTGTATATAGAGTCAAGTCCCAGTCGTGTTTAACCAGTGGAAAGGCTTGCCTTCAGAAGTTATGGCTGCTCCATCAATGGAAGCTTTTAAGAAGAAACTGGACAGCTATTTGTCTGAAATGGTACAAGGTCTCCTATTTGAGCAGGGGGTTGGATTAGAAGACTTCCAACTTTCCTTCCAATTCTGTTATTCTATGTCAGTGATGGCGAACCTTTTAGAGACCAAAAACACCCTTGCTCTCACCTTGTGCCCCCGTGCCGCCCCTTGTCCCACTCTACCCACCCACAGGGCCACCTACCACCTCCACAGCCCACCGATCACCCAGGTGGCCCAGCAACGCTATGGCAGCTAACCTTCCGCCCACGCCCCGCAGCATCAACTGCGCGTGACGGGGTGCGAGGGCAGAATCCTGTCCCCGCTGCTTGGCAGCCATGTCCTTGGCTATGCTGCTGTGTGCGGACCGCGCTTGGGGGCGACTCTCCTCTGGAGGGACTGCTGATGAGGGGGCCACAGGGGAAATCGGGGCTGAGGCGATGGCACATGTGCCCACGGAGAGGGCTCTGAGTGCTGCCTCTGGCACGCATGCCATAGGTTCACCACCTCTGTTCTATGTTCCAGTGTTTGAGAATATGGTAGAAAGCTTGTAACGTCTTCTACTCTGCTTTTTCTTACCAATCCACTTTAAAGTTGTTGGACATTTTTCTGGCATTGAATTTTGGAACCAGGGAGCAGGAAATCTTCTCAAACATTGATTCCTTTTTCAGGTTCTGAGTTCTTTTCTAAGCTTAGCATGATAATCTACAGTATGTTTTGTATTACATCTGAGTCAATGCCAGAGGTATAGGACTGCATGTTAAGATTATGTACATAACAGAAGGTAAGTGGGCCAGCTGCTAACATTGGAAGTTCTTGCTTTGACACCCACTTTCCCTCCAGCTATTGTCCCCATAAGAAAATTTGCTTGCTTGTTTTGTTTTACAAGCTCAGGATAGCTTTTGACTCAGAGCAATATATTTCAAGAAGGCTTATCTAAATAAACTCTATTAAAGAAAATAGGATTATCCTGGGATTTTATCCCTCTCTTCCCTCAACTACTAGATCTGTATTATTCAGATGTGTGTCAATTAATGAAAATAGGGGAGATCAAAATAGCTTAAAAATAATGTACCTACTGTGAATTGTGGTATTGGATCAATGTGAGACATGACAGTCAATTACCCTTTTGCTTTTTATTTTGACTTTTACAATTATTTGAGATCAATATTTTCAGTCTCAGATGATAGAAAATGTCAGCATGGTTGGCTTGATGTAGACCGACAACTACATTATGCTGGAGTAGTTATCAGAGTCTTTAACCATTGAATTCAATTCTGGTAGGCTATGCAGAACTGGTGCTACAAACATTTTCAGCAGGACAGCATGTCAACAGCCAGTTCAGCATGAATGGAAAAATGGATACAAATGTATTTCAATAATCATTAGGGCATTTGATAAAAATATTAATATTTTAAAATATAGAGTAAAGAAAAGAGAGGACCTAAAATAGCAAGAGTCTTGAAAATGTGGTTGTCGCTAATATTGAAGATACATTGGGGGAATTCTGAATTCTTCTGATTAGTGTAGCCCAGGGGTAGGCAACCTCGGCTCTTTTAGTGTAGCCCATGCAGAAATGTCTGGAAAGCAAGGATTCTCCTTCTGCTCAGTGAGGTTTAAGCTGAAGAACTTCTCTAAGATTGAACTTTAGGTTTATGCAAGATATCTATTTTATTTAGGATTAACCTTTATGGAAATATGATCCATGGATGCGAGAGTGCTAAATAGGATTTTAAAGGTGATATACAAAGATCAAAAGTAGAACGGTAAGGAAAAATAATATTTTAAATATATTTTAAAAATTAAAAAATGAAATAGACAAGAAAGATAATAAAGAGTTTGAACACACTGAAAAACTGCATAATTGTCTAAATACAAAATACAGATATAATGTATAACCCAAAAACATTTCCAGTTTGGTTATTTTTCTATAATTCTGGCTACATTGTTGTCAGCTACTCAGAGTCGCCTGAACCACAAGATGCAGACAGACAGATAGATAACATTATCAGCATCTGGACAAGAATTATGAATTGTATCTCTTCAGTTGTATATTGAATTAGCATTTTGAGAATAGATCCAAGCAGTTTTTAAGCCCAGGCATAAAGAGAATGCAATTTAAAAGGCATAACTCACATCAAACAACAAAATAATCATTATGGAAAAATATGACCCCATGTAGAATCAGAATAAACTGTAACTGCTTCTTCTATGACTTCTCCAAACAATATTCCAACCTGACTATCCAAGAGCCTTTGAAATATATTCTGTTTCACACTTGGCTTATTTTAATGTTCAGATGCTTCAGCCCTGATATTAATAGGGATTAAGCATGAGCAATCAGACAGTTATGTGGAAGTTACCAAGCATCAACAACTTGAGTTCATCTTACATTTAACAGCAGATCTTTCTTTACAAAGTACCTGAAGGCAGGACAAGAAGCAACGGATGGAAACTAATCAAGGAGAGAAGCAACTTAGAACTAAGGAGAAACTTCCTGACAGTTAGAACAATTAACCAGTGGAACAACCTGCCTCCAGAAGCAGTGAATGCTCCAACACTGGAAGTTTTTAAGAATAGACTGGACAGCCATTTGTCCGAAATGGTACAGGATTTCCTGCCTGAGCAGGGGGTTGGACTAGATGACCTCCAAGGTCCCTTTCAACTTTATTATTATTATTATTATGGATCATCGCACAGTCAGCCAGATGTTCAGACTGGATTTGGCATTTTGTCTACCTATTGAGTCCTTACCCAGGACCTGGGATAGGCAGATGTGGATGTTTGATGGTATTACAGATATCATCGCAGGATGGAAGCAGTTCCTAGTAAGACCGCCTTTTGCAATTGACTAATAGCAAATTTATCAATGCCAATGGTGTTCAAGTGGTGCTCCAGTTGTTTTGGGATTGCACCCAAGGTTATTCATTATTATTATTATTATTATTATTATTATTATTATTATTATTATTATTATTAATAATAATAATAATAATAATATTTTTCTATAAAGATGCAGCTGGCCAAATTGAGCTCCAGAGAAGTAATCTATTTAATTTAGGGAATATGGGTAGTCCTCAACTTATAACCATTCATTTAGTTCAAAGTTATAACAGCATTAGAAAAAGTGACTTACGAGCAGTTTTCGTACTTATGAAAGTTGGGTCATCCCCATAGTCATGTGACCAAAACTCAGATGCTTGGCAACTGGCGTGTATTTATGATGTTTGCAGTGTCCCAGGGTCATGTGATCACCTTCTGTGACCTGATGAGCAAAATCAGATTCACTTAACAATCACGTTACTAACTTGACAGCTGCAGTTATTCACTTAACAACTGTGATCAGAAAGGTCATAAAATGGAGCAAAATTCACTTAACAACTATCTTGCTTGACAATGGAAGGTATGGGTTCCATTGTGGTGATAAGTGGAGGGCTACCTATAATTCTGTTAACACCCTTGTCAATTTCTGTAGTTGCTGGTGTCATTGAATCATATCAGGCCCAAAAGGAGACCAATCCTAAAGTGTTACTGTTATGCAAATCTAATATACTATATTGATCTGTGAAATCCATTCTCACTGAATTATTGTGTGCCTTTATATATTTCCAAATAGTGAATAGACATATAGAAAGTATCCCCAATACAAAGTCTCTGTCTGCCTACCTATCTAACTGTCTCTTTCTTTTTCTCCTATGAGTTACTCTTGTTTGGCTATTCATCGTGCTATTATCTTAGAATTGTTGGCTCTGTATTATCCTGCCTTGTATTGGTGGGTTAAATAATCTGAACAATTATACAAAAAAGGAGTATGCAAAGACAAAGGAAGATAAAAAGTGAAACAATGTAATTGCCACCTATCTTTCCAACCATGCAATAGCAATTATCATTTGGAGAGCAAATGTAAATAGCAAAGCCTCTCTCCCAGGCAACCACCAGGATTTTTACATTTGAATAAAAGGGACAAGTGCTTTTCATGCCCACTGCTACCAAGCAAGTCCCTTGGCAATCTCTATTTTAGGTTAATCCAGAAATAAAACCATCATCTACAATTGCTTTGTTTTCTAGTGGCCAGGCTTCAAATTGCACGTTAATACTGTATTCCCCAAGCGTCAGATGTATTCAAGGATCCAAACTTTGGACCCACAAGAGGTTTTTTTTCTAATGAGAACAGACGGAACAATCTATGACTTTCACTAGGTTCGTGAATGGGTGAATCTGTCCTTTATTAATAATGATGTAAGTACGGATCTTTGTTCATGGTGCTGCGCCATATATCAGAGGACACTGCTACCCCTCAAAGTTTATGGTCATAACCTCCAACACATCAGGTATATTGGAAGACAGACGAGAAATGGCCGGAAGGAAGGAAAATAGGGAAGAAAGTTTATCATGCTTTGTTCCACTAGAAAGGGGTGGGGAATGATGGCCCTTTTATGACGTGTGGACTTCAACTCTCAGAATTCCTGAACAAGCCATGCTGGCTCAGGAATTCTGGGAAATGAAATCCACAAGTCATAAAGGGGTCATCATTCCCTACCTCTGTAATAGAATATGGGGACTAAGCCAAAACATACATAATAGTTTTTGAACGGGGCTGAAGGAAATAAAAGCAGTAGCATCAATGTTCTTGAATATACTCCTGACCTGAAGGGAGGATAGATGGCACTTTTTAAAGAAGCAAAACTATGTAACACACAAAAGTTAACAGAAGGGAAGCATGCACACCCATGCTGAGCAGTATGTTTTCTTCACCTCCATTACACAGTGGAATACAGTGGAGTGAGTGGATTACTGCCATAATATAGAGGAAGGGCTTTGTTTTGTTCTGTGCAGAATCAGTCCAAACCCGTTCTTTATGTTCTTCTAGCAGGAGAAAAAAGAGACTGGAGGTGTGTTCAGACACGTCCAATGTCACATTGCCAAGCTAGCTGTGACATTAAAAGTGTTTTTGTATTTAGCTTACAGTTTTTAAAAATGCAAATAGCATCCACCTGGGAGGATGTTATTTATCAGCTTTCTTCCCTGAGGAACAATCTCAATAGTTATCAGCCCCCTATTTGCATTTAAAATAGGACTGCTATATACATTTTAAAATATGCACATTAAACGCAAAAATGCATTAAAGATCACATGTAACTTGGCCCTTAAAGGACAGTATGATTCTGCTAGAGAAAATCAACTATGCAAACATAAGAGATGTAATTTCAACCATGCAGTAGAGGACTATTTAATTTCTATTTTAGCACCAAATGCACTAGTTGCCAGTATTTTAAACAGAAGTTCATTTACTGGCACCAACCCGAGAAAAGTTATTCCACCAAGTTCTACTAAAGTAAGTGGAGAGCAAGAATATAGCATTCTACAAATAATTATCAATAATTTCAGCAGTTTTTTAGCAGCTTGGACATGGAAGTAAGTCTCTCTGAATTCAGTGGGAGTTTATTGGCAATAAAAATGCACAGGATTGCATCATTGAACATGTCAAGAAGGATAATTGTAATATCTTTAAAACAGTTTTTTTTTCAGATTTGACATATAAAACACTCCAGTCTGAAATGCGACTGGAGATTACCAGTTTTCTCAGTAATCCTCTCATTCTCATTGCAAATTTTAACTTGCTTTGGAAGATACAACTGGAGCCATATAGCAAAACTAATACAGACCATCAAGAAAGAATGAAAACTACAGTAATATTTCTTACTCCATAACCCTGGAAAAAAAGATACAGTTGGTGATGTCAGAGGCTGCTGAAGAGTCTAGAAGACCCACTCTTTAATATTAGATATAAATCAGGGGTTTTCAAACTTGGCCCTTTTATGACTTGTGGACTTCAACTCCCAGAATTCCTCAGCCATGCATGCTGGCTGAGGAATTCTGGGAGCTGAAGTCCACAAGTCATAAAAGGACCAAGTTTGAAGACCCCTGATATAAATCATGGTCACCTTTTTAATTATTACTGGAGGATTTTTAAAGACTACCCAGAATATAATAATATTGGAAGAATATCCACCCCATTTTTGAAGGTTTCTAAAGGACAAAAACTGCTTAATCTTTTAAATAAACCCTATACCTATCCAGATGGACCAACATACTTATCCCTGCCTGTTCTGCAGATACCTTTGGATTATAACGAAAATCTGAGAGTTGCCTATAGCCTGTCGCTATAGGAGTTCCAGATTAGAAATCAGACTGAATTGGAGCTAAGTATAATTTTTTCCCCCAAACTTACTGGGGGAGTTGAGAAGCCAATTGACTTGGCAGAGAAATCCCCAACTGGACTATTGCAACATGCTCTACATGGGGCTACCCTTGAAAAGTATCTGGAAGCTTCAAAAGGTGCAGAGTGTGGCAATGCGAGCTATATTGGTTCCAAAGAAGGACACTTATAGCACCCTTGCTCCGTGAATTGCACTGGGCTCCAGTTTGCTTCCAGGTCCAATTAAATCTGTTGGTCATGACCTATAAAGCCTTACCTGGCATGGGCCCAAGCTAAGGAACAAGCTTCGCCCCAACACATCAGCCTGTCCCACCTGATCAGGCAGGGAAAGTATGTTGCAGACCCCGATAGTCAAAGAATTCCGACTAGTGAGGTCTGAGACCCTTCTCTTCTATTGCCCCCACACTATGGAATATCCTTCCCCCAGAGGTGACTTGGATCCCCATACTCTTTGCTTTGGGGGCACAAAGGACTATGCAGTTGTGTGGTTGGCTGGTGCCAACCACATCAGCCAACCACTTTTATTAACCAATTTTATCAGGATTAAAACTGCCCTCTCAAGAATGTTTTGTTTGAATTTTTTTATAATTTTTAAAAATTTAATCCTAAATTAACTTTAATATTTTAACTTTAATTTTATATACCAGTGTTTCTCAACCTCTCTACCTTAAGATGCATGGACTTCAACTTCCAGAATTCTCCACCAGCATAGCTTGCTGAGAAATTCTGGGAGCTGAAGTCCACATATCTTAAAGTGCCTGAGATTGAGAAACATGTTATACATTGTTTTATATGCTGATACTATACTGTACACCGCCCAAAGTCCGTCTTTGAGGGAGATGGGCAATCTAGAAATGCAATAAATAAATAAGTTTTAAAGAAGAGTTTTGCCGTGGGTGGTATTGAGTCAAACACATGTTTTGCAGGCTTGCTCAACTGTTTCGTAAACAGCTTCTGTTTATTTTCACTTTAGTCAGTGACTCCTTAGAAGATAATACTATCTTCACCCTTTTTTTAAAGAAAAAAGAAAATTTAAGTTCGGTTGACATGTTTACATTCAAAAGCAAGCCTCCTTTTGTTCTTTCTTACAACTGAACCTGATAGGACTCTGAATAGAACAGATCAGTTAATAGCAGGCAGGACTTCCATTTTATTTACGGTACATACTTTGCAATCCCCAGAAGCATGCTACAGAAAACTTAAGTATGAACAAGAAAAAAAAGTAGCTTCTGTTTCTGTGAGCAGCCACTAAACATCCACGCAGGATACACCATGCTGGTGGAAGACAAAAAGGGAGAACAACAGAACGTAGATATACCTTGTAAGATCTCTATGGCCCACATGAAGGGTAGAGAGCTGTAAAAAAAGTTTGTTCTACATTAGATTAAATTAATATTACTTATTTTGTGCCAAAAGTATATTGTTTTTAACCTGACAGGTCAAGAATGGTATATTTGGAGTTTTATGTCTATTGGTGTTTTGAACTACCCAGATATATTTGAATAGGCATAGTATAAATGCTCTAAAAATGCTGTAAAAGGTCATAATTCCTTTTGGATATTATTACAACCATGCTTTTCAAATTGGTCACACCAAATAATGGAAGGTGCTAGCAACAGATTCCCGGATTTAGGTATAAGAGATATTTCACAATCCAAAATAGCTTACTGGGATGAAATGGTAAGAAATCAGAATTATACTTACAGTGCCAATACTGTACTGTAATCCCCTTCATGGCCACAACAGGTTTTCTATCATCTGAGTCCATATTTAAAATCCATTTAAAATTGCTATGTGTGAACTAAGCTACATGAGAACTAACAGCTGACTTTATTAATGTTTTGTGGACTTCCACAAGTGCTCACTTACTGGAAAGAAACTTTCATAATTAAATTGAGGTATATGTTTCTGTGGGTGGTAACAACTGAACAGACTTATCCAGACTTGGAAGCTAATCAAAGGCTAAGTTAGTCTTAGATGAGAAAACATCAGGAAAATTCAGGATTGTAAATTAGCAGGAAGCTTTAAAAAATCCCCATAAAGCAACAATGGAAAACTGCTCATTTACCATGAAAACTACATTAATACATCTATAGTCATCAACAAGTTCATGTATGTGCAATGATTAAATCTTCAATCCAGAATGTCTGCTAAAGTATATTTATTCTATATAGACGATATAACTGTTAGGAGAGAAATTTTAAGGGCTGCAAAAATTCTAGTAAATATCCTTTAAATATCCTTGATCCATTTATTAAATAATGAACAAACAAAATGAAAAATAATTCTTAAAATTGTGCCTTTCTGTCTCTGAGACCAGAAGCTATAGGAAAGACACAACTGAATACAAAGGAAAAGAACCTTAACTTATTCTCAGTCTATTCCATTCTGCTTACTTTGGGTGAAGCCATTAGGATATCAGAAGAAATTATGACTGAACAAACTTGACAAAATTTTATTGTTAAAAATTTATTTTACTCATTTTTGTATACAATAAATGAATAAACAAACCTCTGTCTAAATAAGTAGAGTTATGTGACATCATAACAATTGTGTGTTTTTTTTCTTCAATGAACATGTTATCCTACTTTCTCCTGATCTAGCATTGCTCAGTATCTGGTTCTTTTGGCATATATTATATGTTGGAATTAGGTTGAAATTATTAGTAGAAATCAAGGTAAGGCTTCACAGAAGATCCATATTTTTTAATCCTGTCAATGAATGCTATATATCTGTCTTCAGAGTTTTAATTCCAGAATCTGAGAACTAGAAGAACAAGAGGAAGGAGGAAAGAAGGAAGACAACTACAAGTATGCTATGATTTTTCTGAGCAACTGCAATTATTTATATTAATGCTTTCATTCATTTTGATAGGTAATTTCCCCATACATTAGCTAATGGTGCCATCTTATGGTCGCTTCCTACCACTGTTTTATATCTTTTAAAGGTTTCAAAGGTATCTTCTTGGTGACTTTATTTACATAAAGAAGTTAGACAGAAGCGTAATAAAATCATTATAAGAAGAGTATTTTTAAGATGAATTGGGATCAATTGTTTGTTAAAGATGTTTGTGACCTTGACTATGTCCCAGTATTTGTAGTCTATTAGGAACCCCTAGGTCTTTGTGACTGTTATTGTTGTTTTGTTTTTTCATTTTTGAAGAAATGAAAAAAAATAGCCAAATAATTACAATATTTGAAGGGGAAATCCACACCTGATTTGCAGTAATGAATTGCTGACGTATGTCATCTGAAAAAAAAAATGAGGCAGGGATGACTTCCTTTCCTTTCAGGCAAAGATTTTCAAGATTTTCAGAATTTTTCAACTTTGGCGGTGTAAGGAGACAGCGGAAACCTGAAAGTTATGGGTTTTTTTTTTTTCAGTTATGGCTCAGCTGTACAGGTAATGCTCAACATAAAACCACAACTGAGCCCAAAATTTTCTGTGCTAAGCAAGGCAGTTGTTAAGTGTGTTTTGCCCCATTTTACGACCTTTCTTGCTACAGTTGTTAAATGAATCGCTGCAATTGTTAAGCAGGTGACACAGCTGTTAAGAGAATCTGGCTTCCCCATTGATTTTGCTTGTCAGAAGGTCACAAAAATTGATCGCATAGCAACTGTCATAAATATGAACCAGTTGCCAAACATCCCAATTTTAACCACGTGGATGTAGCAGTGGTTCTAAGTGTGAAGACTGGTCATAAGTCTCTTTTTTTCAATGCCGTTCTACTTTAGAACGATCACTAAGTGAATGGTTGTAAATCAAGGACTACCTATAATAGAATCGTCTCCCTTTAGACATCAATTTAGCCTAACCATGGTGGCCTTCGAAAAAGCAATGAACACTGTAGTTTCCAGGGGCTTTAAAGGGTAAACTATCATTTGGATGTAGCAGTATAATGACATGGGTTTTAATTGTTAATATTATTTATTTATTTAATTATCAAATTTATTTACCAAATTTATTGGCCACCCATCTTATCTCAGGGTAACTCTGTTACCCTGCAAAGTGTAGGGCAAAGTGTAGGGCAGCTGAGAGGCCAAAGATGGTGGAGATAGGTAGTTATATCAGCTTATCCAAATAGATATGGTAGGAAGGGCATGTTGCGAGTCCCATCAGCTAAAGACTAACCTTTTGTGGGTCCCAGAAGGCATGCCTTTTCTACAGTGGAGTCCACCTTATGGAGCATCCTTCCTCTCAAAATTAGATCAGCTCCATCCTTTTTGAAATTCCAAAAGGCCCTCAGGACCTACTTGTACTGGGTCTCTCGCAGTACTTGGAATCTTAATTGAGATGCCTCTGTTGTCAAGGTGGCCATTTTTATCCCTCTCATAACCTATGGTTTGTATCTTTGGTTTTTACATTCTTTATTAATATGGATTTTTTACATTTTATATTTATGGCTTTTTAAATGGCTGTTTTATCTCGCTGTTATATACCACCCAAATTTACATTTGGTAAGATGGGTAGCTATATAAATCTTATTAATAACAAATAAATAATAAATCCACACTAAATACATTCCCTAAATCTATGGAACATCCACATGTAGATCATCATCATGTGTCTCAAGGGAAAAAAAGTTGAAATTTCAAAATAACCAAGTTCCTACAAACTATTGATCTGTTTAGGATTTCCCAAACTTTCTGCCATCGTGGTTCACTAAATTAATGTTCAGTGAAATGGGAGGACATAACTAATAACCACACACATTTTCATCTTTCGGAGGACAGGAATTTCTAATTTGGAAGCCAATAAGATTATTATTATATAATTGCATTTGTAAATGTCTTCCCAACCCTTTTATTTTCAAAGGCCTTTTAAGAGTAAATTTTGTGCCAAGCTTATACCCTACATCAGGGGTATCAAACTGCCACCCTGCGGGCCAGTTACATCATATGGAGGCCGCACCCATTTTGTACCGTGCAAAAAAAAGTCATGGTACATCGCGGCACGTCACGCAACGCGGTGAGTTTGACACCCGTGCCCTACATTTAGTGAATTTAGTGAACATGAGCCAAGGTGGCGCAGCAGTTAGAGTGCAGTACTGCAGGCCACTTTAGCTGACTGTGGTCAGCAGGTCAGCGGTTCAAATCTCACCGGCTCAAGGTTGACTCAGCCTTCCATCCTTTCGGGGTAGGTAAAATGAGGACCCAGATTGTTGGGGGCAATATAAATATATATATACATTGCTTACTGGTGTACACCGCTTAGAGAGTGCTTGCACTTAAAAGCGGTATATAAGTCTCATAAATAAATAAATAAATAAATAAATAAATTATTTTAAGTATCCCATGCCACACACTCAAGTAGTGTTCTCTGTTTCAGTTTTTTGAGAACTAGTATTTACTTTCCTATTCATATTTTAACTAAGTTACTTCAGTGAACCAGTTTTCAACTAGGGATGCAATTTAACATAGTGAATGCAGTAGACATGGAATAGGAGGTGCTGAGGAATTGCTAGTCCTGCTTGTGGCAGCTAATGGAGACCACAGTGAACTCTGCAGACTACCAATGGTACATGGGCCATGCAAGGGCTGAATAAAAACTAATAGCTCCACCTCCATGGCTTTAGTTTAATATAGATATTCTAATAAATATCACAATAACACCAAAATAACCTTTGAAATGAGAATGTTAATCTACCTGATGTCATTGACTTATGACCACAATTGGAACCAGAACTTCTGTTACTAATCAAGGCAATTGTTAAGTGAGTCATACCCAATTTTACAGTCTATTTTTGCCACTAATGTTAAACAAATCGCAGCAGGTATTGGGATGCTGCAAAGGTCATAAGGACCGGTCATAATTTCCTTTTTTTCAGTGCTGTTGCAACTTTGAAAGATTCCTAAATAAATAGTTTCTAAATTGAGCACTGCTATATTTATTTTTCCATATAATAATCACAGTTCATTACATTCTGTTTCCTATACTGGATAAACATCTGAAAGCTCTCACAAAAGAATGTTAACACTTTGTCTCTTCAATCAGATCTTGACAGTCTTTTCAATTTCTTCATTTGAGGTGAACAAATGCCCATGAAAGCATTCCTTCAGTTTAGGGCAAAGAGGGAAGTCCCATATCACATGTATGGTGAATGTGGTAAGACGATGAGTTGCTTCTTAGATTATTGATGAGGTGTGAAGTCTAATATTGTTCTGTAGCATCAAAATTTCCTTCTTGTACTTTCAAAGTCTGCTCAATCATTGTGTCAAAAGTTTTGAATATCCCAGTGTAGTCTTCTGAGTTGATAATGGTGCCATATTCAAGAAAACTCATAAGAATAATACCAGCAATGTTCCCAAAAACTGTAACCATGACTTTGCCTGCCAAAGCCTGGGTTTTGAATATGCTTTGTGAAGATATTCCATGGGGTGATGCATAATGATGCACTTACGTTTGGTTGGTAATCATGATACAACAAATTCCTTACGCTCCTTTTTGTAGCATAACAACCATTCTTGAAGCTTTCATTTCTGCCATTTTCCTGCAGGAAATTAATCATACACAAACCTTCCATTATTGAAGAACATCAATAACATGATCCACTCATTTTTGTGAAACGCCAAGCTTGACACCAATTTCTCTCTGAGTGATCCACCAATATGTTCATTAGTTTATCAAGCTTTCTTGGGTAAAATCTTTTTACTGTCACAGGTTGTCCATGTCATTCTTGGACGCACAAATAAACTATATTGGTTCACCATATTTAGATTTTTGGGCCCAGCAGCACACAGTACAAATGTCAACACAATTGTCACTATAAACAACCTGCTTTTGTCTATGAATTTAGATTGAAAGGATTCCTGTACTCAAACTTGCCTGCACTTTCAATATTTATTGAAGGCTTCCATTTTATGAAAAACAGCCACATAATTTCTGACAAGAAGTTGTCACCAATTTAAGTGAAGGATGCGAAAGAACATACATGAGTTCTGGTGTGTCAGTATTGCCATCTGTAGAAGTATTGGAAGTATTACTTGTCATTCAATGCTCATAGTTTGAGAATCATTGTTTTAACTCACTGCAAGGCCAGACATTCTTAATCCCTAATCCTAAGGTTAGGTTTGTGAATAATTAAAACAAATAGTTTAGAGTAAATAACTATGATCATCTACATTCTTGCTTAAGAGCAGAGTTCTTATTTGATGAACATACAACACGTTTTACAAAAATCTGGACAGTCATGAGGCAGTAAACCAGCCACCCCAATAGATGTATTTGGACTAGAATTCACAGGATTCCCCAGCTGGTTTGACCAGCAAGCTGGTAAATCTTAATAGCCCAATACATTAGGGAAAAGGGGGAAGTCACATACCACATGTATGGTGGATGTGGTAAGACAGCCTGATCCAACTTTAGTGCCAAGCTAGGAGAAGCTAATCAACAATAACAAAAAAAAGTTTAATTTATTGCTCATATTGATCCTACCAACATGTACTATATGTAACAGTCATTGGTTTGAGATGAGTGTCTATACAAATCAAATAATTAAGCAAACAATTGCAAATTGTTTAATAATAACCGTACTGAAATAAATCTCAAAATAATATTCATACTAGATTGCTGAAGGAGATCAGCCTCAACTAGAAAATGCTTGGGTGAGATTGCCTGGCATTGAAGAAGGTGCATTATACACATCTGGAGCTGCATGTAGGCGAATGCTGATGTAATCATTGTACAGAATAAAGACAGGAAGAAACAGAACCAACTGTATTGCTAGAACTGGAATGTCTTTTAATAACAAATCCATGGTCACCAATACCTCCTACTCCACATTATATTTTTCAAACAATAATGTCATACAGGCATAACCCTAAGTGTCAAGGTGCAGCATGGAAGTCCCTTATTTTAACTCCCAACATCCAAGTTCAAAATGAAGTGGAAAAAAATAAATAAAAACAGCTTTTACTGGAGCTTCTTAATCTTTGGCAGACAGACCCAGATCCTCTAGCCAGAACCCTACAGAGTTAATGTGGCTTCTCTCCACCTCTCAGTAAATAGCCAGTAAGTAATTACAAAACAACAATGAATGCCAAGAACCCCGAGTAAGTTTAAATGAAATCCAGTTTCACCCAGTAGCCAAATGGGAACTATCAACAGAACAATGAAAAAGATCCATAGTGTATATTTTCAGATATGTCATCATACCAAATAGAAGAGAACGGTGATTTGAATTCTGATTTCTGTTTTACAGTATAGTCTAAATACACAAGGCTTCAACACAAAGACCTCATTGTTTCTATGAAACCTTCCTTTTTTAGTATTTAAGCTCCTAAATACAATGAAGGTAAAAGGAGTTGTGTAATATTTACCTGTTTGGAGACAATCACATTCCAGACTGGCTTGATGTCAGTAATCCTATTTCCAATTCTCCTTTTAAATGACAAGATATGGATTCCTGAAGGAGAAGTTGAAATTGATTGAACCTTTTTTTTTTTCGCACGGTGGCGGAGGCCTAAAGCGAAAAGGTTTTATAAAATCCAGCTGAAGGCCTAGGACTGGGGCGACGGCACGCGTGCCCACAGAGAGGGCTCTGCATGCCAGCTGTGAACATGTGCCATAGGTTTGCCACCACAGTCCTATACCATTTTAGATAAGTGGCAGTCCAGTTACTTCTCCGGTGATGGAGCACCCACAACTTCCATAGATAAGCCATTCCACTGATCAATTGTTCAATGTATTAATAAATTAATAATGTATTTATTTATTAAGCAATTGATAAATAAACACTTGATCAATCAATTGTTCTATTGATTAATTGAAATAAATGTGTTCCATTCTTAGGCAGAAATATGTGAGACTAAAGTAATCACTCTGTCAAATTCCTCAAACCCAGCCATTGATATATGATTTTGTTACTTGGCAAACTGCCAACAGGTCCACTTGAATCCTGGGTGGCAGGAACAGAAAGTTCACACACATCAAGTACAGGACAGATGCTCATGCTTTGTAACTTTCTCTTCTCATATGTTAAAGCATGTCTGTTCTGTTAAGCCTCTTCTAGCTCAGCCAGAAGCTATTCAAAACCTGCTATTTTCAGCTGTCCTCAAATGACTTACTGGTGTGGACTCTTCTTGTCAGCAGCTTTATTAGAAGTCCCAGCAGTTACTGATTCCACTGATATAGGTATATTTTTTGTTTTGAAAATGGAGAGCTCCAAGCACCATATATTTTTTTCAGTTCCTATTTTAAAACTAAGATTATGGAAAGGGAGGTAGGGGTAAAAAAAATGGGGAAGAATGTGTCTGCATGAGGTTCTTTAAAAATCCCTCCTGGATAAATATTCTTAAGACTGTTTTGAAGCCTTTAACATGATGGCTTACAAAATGCTGGTTGTGCATTGGGCTTTCCTTAGGTCTTGTAGATAAAGCTGAATGCGCTGGATGAATGTATTAATGCTCCTAGAAATGTATGGATACACACTGATCTGAAATTGTACTCTAAACATATTACATAAAGTACATCCTAGACAAGCTGAAGCATTTAAATTTAAGCTGCTCCAGGCCCCTTGACTCTGAAAGAATAAAAACAGGCTTATCTTCAGACACTCCTTTATTTGGTATAAACTCCCAGGTCTTTTAGAACATTACTCAGGATTTCTAGGAAGCAGCTGACTTTAGACCAGTGGCTCCCAACCTTTTCTATACCCTGCACCCCTAGAACGCTTATAATATATTCTTGCACTCCTTACAAAAGTTCGAAATAGTGGCAATGAATTATGCATATACACTAAAAGTTTGAAATTTCTAAACCCAAGTTTTCACACCCCCTGGAATATGTCTCACACCCCCAGTTGGGAACCTCTGCTTTAGACTATTTCACACAGAAGCATTTTTCCCTACATTTCCCATCTCTATTCCAGCTGTTGCCCTTAGAATCATCAGCAGGCAATCAACCCTCTCCTCCAGCCAATTCTTTTTTGGTTCTCTCATCTTCTGAGCTTCTGTCATCTTTTAGTTCTCCCACCATGCTTCTGGGAAAAAAAATCACTTCTAGCTCTCCATGTGACTTCCCTAATCCACATTTTCAGTACATTTTCTTTGAGAGGTATATTTGTGAGATGATAAGTCCAAGAGAACCATGCAAGGCATTGTTTCTATCCTCCCTCCCATTTAATATATCGCTTTG
The DNA here is from genome assembly GCF_016545835.1 of Crotalus tigris. Lineage (NCBI taxonomy): Eukaryota > Metazoa > Chordata > Lepidosauria > Squamata > Viperidae > Crotalus > Crotalus tigris. The sequence continues at coordinate 1,377,456 of NW_024100599.1, read as the reverse complement.
TTTCTCTGGTGGCTTTGTAGGATGGGAAACTACTTGAGTGTCATGTCATTTCTCATTATTAGAGCAGTTGTGAAGATGTGCCTGCCTTTGGAGCTGTGCCTTATTGGTATCGCTACCTCTTCTCTTCCATGGCCAACCCCAAATAGCCAACACAAATGAATTTTGCATTAAAGGATTGTGAGAACATAAAATGCATATATAGTAATTCAGCAATTACTGAATATTGTTTCTCTCCTTGGCCTGCCAGAAGGTGTGGTTCTACTTCCTAGTTGTACTGTCATTCTTAGCAAAAAGTATTGCTGCCATCAATGCCAAGTAGGCACACTGGTCTGAATCTATAAGTTAGTAGCCAATATAACTGCTTCTTCTGCAAGTCATATGTCATGCACCAGAAATTAGACAATGACTCTGAAGAAGAGCCTCCAAAAGAATCAGGAGACACAAAGCCAGGAATCACCCTGAGGCTGATCAAATACAGGGACCACCTGAACAGCTGGAGCAGTCAGATGATGATGTAAGGCCATCCAATCCATCCACTGGGCGAGTAGTGTGAAGAGCAGAGCAAAGACAAGCAAGGGAGTAACTAAACTATTTAATTAAAGGCAACAGGCTGCAGAACGGCTGCAGAATGGCCCATGAGCCCTTGTTGAAATCAACTATCTGATCTCCAACTCTTGTTCATGTGGATTCTGCCTGTGAAATTCTGACTTCTGGCCTAACAGCCCTAACCTTGATCTTGGAACTCTGGAGTGGATTTTGATAATTCTTCTGCATGCTTTGTTAAAAACAAAACCACTCAGCCAAGCTTCTCTCAGAGATTCTCTTGTATTACTTGACTGCTATTATCTTCTTGACCTTGAATAAACTGCTAATTTCTATAGCAACTGTGTGAGTGAATGTGTATTTGAAACCAATTTTGAACCCTTCATTATTCATCCTGACTGGATCAGCCCAAGTTCAATTATTAGAGCCCGGGAGAAAAATACCTTATGGATGATAATTTTATAGAGCTTTTATAATCCTCTATCATGTATCCCTTTCTAGTTTCTTTTATGAAATAAAAGTAGCAAATGTGACCTTTTCTTATTGCTCCAAGCCTCTTATCCTTTTTTAATTGTCCTTTCCTTTGAGACTTTAGAACTACATATAATATTTCAGAGTGCTTATTCTTTAGGTCTGTAAAGAAGCCATAGAATAATGGCAGATTTATCTTTGATCTTTCTTGTGGTGTTCCTTGGCTCTTTCAACAGCTCTTGCACACAAAATTGACATTTGACCTGAGACTACAAGTTCAAGAACTTTTTCTCATGACCAATTCATTAATGAAAATGTGATGTTAGAATTCAGTGCCTTGGTATCTAAGTATAGTTTCTGTTATAAAAGAGCTGAAATGAAACCATAGTTTAAAAAGAAAAGGATAAATTCACTATACAAAATCATAAAGCTATAAAGCAATTAATTCCATTCTAAATTGCCATCAAAGTCTTGTTTCCCCTCTATAAAGCTGTTTTGAAACGGACTCTACCCTACTTGAGGTGTGATAGATGGTTCCTTTAGAGGTCTTTGCCTTCATCCTTCTTTGATTCGCTGATTTATGGAATTTTATTGACAGCAGCTCTAGCTGAAACCATTTCTCCTCACCCTCTCCATCAAAGATAACATGTCATAGACACTGATACTGAACGAGACAGTTCAGAGGGGTTGATGGAGGAAATTAGGCATCAGTAAACCATGAAATACGTGTGGCTGGCTTGTCTATGGTAGAGCAGCTTAGGAGGGGCTGCAGTGTCATTCTATAAGAATACAGATCACTGCTCACTTGAGAGACATAAGAGCATTTTCTGCTCTTAACTACCATTTGTGGAGGATTAGCATATTTTTGTCAGTCAGAATTACACTGGCTCCTTGTCTATGTAGCACATGGAAGCCGTTGACAGTTACGCATGAGATGTTCAATCAACATTCCCTGTTTGGAAGAAGTGACTTTCAATGCCATAGATCAAAACTGTATTATTCATGCAGTCCTCCACTGATTCTAGTGAAGGGAGTCAATCCCAGAGAATCAGTACAGATAAAATCTGCTTGATCATGATCTAGCCATGCCATCCATGATATATTCTATAAAGTCACCAATCAAGGACCTTGCCAGGAAACAAATAGCTTGATTCTGAAGCATTTAAGAATAGCCCCCTGGTGAGATAGGGAGCAAATTTAATAATAATAATAAATAATAATAATTTCACTGCTTGGCATAACTTCCCAGCAATATCTCAAATATTTCCCTGTGTTGACCATACCATTTGAGCCATCTAGCATGACTTTTAGTGCAGTATTTAAATCAGATATAATTTAACCAAGCCACATTTTATTAAAGTTTTGTTTCATTGGCTGAAATTCCAACTCTGATGTCTCTGTTTTGTTTTATCCTTACAGCCTCAATTTGTTTGGTTTGAATCTTATTTTTGCTATTTATTTAGGGCACTTCTCTTTTTTTATCTGGGTAATACCATGTTTGTAATATTATGTCAGTTCTAAGCCTGATTTTGGAGTTGCTTAATCTCCAAGATCTTTCTCCTGATTTTTGCCTAGCTTTGCTCTGGTTCTTTACCCTGTTTTAAGTGACAACAACCTTTTTGTTGCTTGCCTAAAGGGATCTCTTTATATCATGCAAAAAAACAAAAACAAACAAACAAAAAAACAACCAACCCTACAGTGCAAAAAGGTACATTCAAGAATATCATTTAGGGATTCTACAGAATTTGCTAGTTTTACATTTATAACCCAAAGGAAAGAGACAAATAATAATGTCGTGCTATGTCCTTGTTTCTCTTATGCATGGAAAAATTATTAGGACTTCTTATCCTCTCATTCTACCCCTCTGGACTATCATTTGTGCCACTAAAACTTTCCTTTGACATACAACAATCTCTGCTTTACCATTTTCCCTGCAAATAGTAGTTTCATAAGGGTGTTTTGGGGGGGCAGATTTTTCCCTCTCTCTGTATTGTTGTTGTTAATTGCGAAGTCGTGTCCGACCCATCGCGACCCCATGGACAACATTCCTCCAGGTCTTCCTGTCCTCTACCATCTTCTGGAGTCCATTTAAATTCACACCTACTGCTTCAGTGACTCCATCCAGCCATCTCATTCTCTGTCGTCCCCTTCTTCTATTGCCCTCAATCTTTCCCAGCATTAGGCTCTTCTCCAGTGAATCCTTCCTTCTCATTAGGTGGCCAAAGTACTTGAGTTTCAACTTCAGGATCTGGCCTTCTAAAGAGCAGTCGGGGTTGATCTCTTCTAGGACTGACCGGTTTGAACGCCTTGCAGTCCAAGGGACTCGCAGGAGTCTTCTCCAGCACCATAGTTCAAAGGCCTCAATTCTTTTGCGCTCAGCCTTTCTTATGGTCCAACTTTCACAGCCATACATTGCAACTGGGAAAACCATGGCCTGGACTATACGCACTTTTGTTGGCAGGGTGATGTCTCTGCTTTTTAGAATGCTGTCTAGATTTGCCATAGCTTTCCTCCCCAGGAGCAAGCGTCTTTTAATTTCTTGGCTGCAGTCCCCATCTGAGGTGATCTTGGAGCCCAGAAAAATAAAATCTGTCACTACCTCCATTTCTTCCCCATCTATTTGCCAGGAATTGAGAGGGCCGGATGCCATGATTTTGGTTTTCTTAATGTTGAGTTTCAAGCCAACTTTTGCACTCTCCTTCTTCACCCGCATCAAGAGGCTCTTTAGTTCCTCTTCACTTTCTGCCATTAGAGTGGTATCATCTGCATATCATCTCTGTATTAGTACATTGAAAATGGTCCTGGCTTTCTTGAAATGCTAATCTAGTCCATTTTTGTTTTTGACAATGTGTATGAGGCAAATAAGTTATAGCTTTAGATTGGAATGATACATACATAACTGTTCACCATTTAGTTGAAGCTATTTTCAGTTCTGTAGAAATGCAGGGCATAAATCTCTGGCTTTATTTTGACTATCCTTCTATTTAAGATGTGGATTCTATAATACTATAGAAAAAAGGAAGATTGTGGTCCTGCGGTGGCTCTTTATTAACATCCCCTGGTTAGGATTTCTGTTTGGAGAATGTGTCTCCCTGCGTAGATTTATTTGTCTGGTGTTCTTTAGTCCTTGTTTCTTTGGAAGATTGCCTAGGAAAGTTTCATGTAAAGGTTAGATTAATTAAAATCAAAGCTTTTATTTAAGTAAAGCAGCTTAGCTTTCTACCTTGTATCACTTATATCAGCCTGTTTGCTGGGATTTCAGTTGTATTCTGGCATCCATCCATTTAGGCTAGTCTGATTGACACGGTCAACAGAAATTGTTTGGTATCTGGGTTAGAAGATTATTCCTATAACTGGTACTTGATACTTATTCTTCCCCACCTAACAGAGTATTGGAAAGAAATGGTGTAAAGGAACTTAGAGCCCTGTCCATCCACAGGATAACTCTTTAAAAACAAAATAGAATTGGGCCACGTTGGTAAAAAGTAAAGGTTTCCCGGTCCACTCATGTCTGACTATAAGGCACGGTACTCATCTCTGTTTCTTGGCCAAGGGAGCCAGCATTTTCCATGGTCATATGGCTAACATGGCTATATGCCAAAATGGTACCTATTAATCTATTCGCATTTGCATGCTTTTGAACTGCTAGGTAGGCAGGCTTACCCTGATGCGCAGTGCTCAGGTGTCAAACTCGGACTGTTAGCTTTCCAGATGACAAGCTCAGCTTCTTTTTAACCACTGAGCCATATGAGGTTCATACCATAGTCATATCAGGTGTGAGAGTAGAAGCTAGCAGAGGAGAGTCAGAGAGAGAGATAAAGTTAAAAATGGGCAAGCTCTGGATGGGGGTCTACAGAAAAATAAGTTCCTAAAAATGGATTCCTATAGAAAAGTCTGTGCCTTTAGGCATGGTGCAGAATGCTTCTCAACTACTCCATTTATGTGACTGCTGAAAAAGATATTTTAAAAATCCAGTCCTGCATGTTTCCCTACATTGTTACACTGGGTAATGTAATGGTTGGCCTCTAACCATTTAAAAAAAAAAAACCTGCTCTATTAATCTATTTCAGTAACTTAGACAAGGCAAAAGGTTAGACTCTGCCAGAGCTGAAAAAGCTAACAACAGATGTGGCTGGTATGTAATTAGGAAACCTCTAACAGAAAATGTGGATTATAGGATGTTTTTAAAAAGTATAGCAGAACAAGTCATTTCCATGCTGTTACCTGGAAAACAGCATTTATATATCCATGAAGCAACCAGGCTTATTAGTTAATATTTTGTAGGAGCCAAAAGTATTTTCAAGATTAACAAAACATTAATGGAATGCACCTCTATTTTGGTTTAGTTGTGGACATTTGCACGTCTTAAAGACAGTCCCCATCGTCTACTCAAATTGGCTAGTTGCATATTTCAAGCTGTATGAGATTTTTGACAGAACTTCATTCTTCATTAAGCTGTCAAATTAGAAAATTAGGAAATCTGTCAGGACTTAAGTACAGTTAAGATTGATGGTATATTTTAGATCAAAATTCTGGATACTTTCATTTCATCTTTTCTCTAATTCCTCCCTTCTGATCCTGAGAGAAACCATTACAAGTAGAAGATGAACTGTTTAACACAGAACACTGCTCATTACGCTTTTTCCCCCCAAGTAAAGAATAACCAGAAGAAATTTGACATTTTGGTAGATGTGAAAATGTTTACATGGGTAATTCCGCTGTGTTAATTACTGTGACAGGAGGTCCCCCTGCATTCAGAATTACTGGCAGTAAAACAAGTCTATTTCTGCATATACCTCTGTTCATTGCTTTTCAAATTGATCTCATGGCAGGAAAAACATTTCCAGTTATTTTCTTGTACATCTTCCAGTTGGCTTCCATTGACAAGGACATGGTCCCTGGGATGCTGTTGCTCCTTTGTACCTGCTGTGTCTGAAGTTAACAATTAATTAGCTGGCAATGGTAAAAGTGTATGATCTCTTAGGGGGTTTCCACTGAAGCAATTGGTAAGATGCAGAATTTGGAATACAAGTGAAGGAAACCATAGCCATTAATATACCAGCTCTCAAGCTTTTCAAAAGATAAATCTTATTTCTCAAACTGGGACATTCCAGGCTTAATGTTATAGCTCCATCTGGGTGTAGGTCAGGCTATTCATTACTGCTTAGCAGTAAGGCATTCCCAAACCAGATGTTTTTAACAGGCAACATGAAGCTGTGCGGATTATCAACTCTTGCTCCTGAACTGAGTTTGAAGTATATACAGCCTACAACCATACTAGAGCCAACTCAATTTTAGGAATTTTTTGCAATGGTCATTAAGCAAACACGGCAGTTGTTAAGTGAATGCGGTGGTCATTAAGTGAACACATTATCCACAATGGCCATTTCCCCCCTCCCCCCTGGAAATGGAGATTAACATTGGTTTCTGGCAAAAAAACAAACCATAAATCGCGATCACATGACAGCAAAATGCCATAAATGTGGTCCAGTTGTAGAGCATTCAAAATGAGATTACATGTCTATGGGAGGGGCTGTTGGAATTTTCCATCATAACTTTGGTGGAAGTCATAGGGCACTCCCCCCCACAAAAAAGAGGGGGAGAGGAAGTGAAAACTATTGAGATCGAAAGAGGAACTTGAAGGGAGCTACTGCTTTCTTAGGACCTCTGTAATTTGCATGGCATGGAAATGGGGTTAGTTGACTGGGGAATCAAGAACTGGCTTTGTTTGGGATTAAATCAAGTGTTTTCTGCATCAGTTGATAATTTATATGGGTTAAATCATCTGCACAACACACAATATGACCACACAACTCACAACAAATAATATGGACCAGGCCATTCCATGCAAATAAGACTCATTGATATATGTGTGGGTATATGTGAATGTATATATATCAGCTTATATAGGGCAATGAGAGGTAGTTATATAGTATAATTTTCTATTTCAGGTATGAGATGAAATCTTTATTTCAGACGAGACTTTTCAAGAAGAGAAAAATAGAAATAGCAAAAGTATGAATAAAATGAGAAAGTAGAAAAACCAGTAAGTTGGAGACTAGGAAAAACCTAAAATTAGAAAAGATCTGGCTTTATCCCAGAATCATATCTACAAATTATTTCTTTAGACCAACTATGTAATTACTGCTGTAGCAGCTCTTTTAATTAGGAGGCCTCCGGGATAGCCTTCCTTGTTAAGGGGAATTTACATTAAAAAGGCATTGTGTTAAATATAACACTGTACTCTGGGAAGCTATACAACCCTTTGAATAACAGAAAAATCCTATCTCATTGAGAAGCACAAACAAGAGGAAAGCACAAACAGAAAGACAGCCGGGCAAGAAGAGCTACTGGCATGAAATCTTATGAGAACTCAAGTATTGTGGAACTATTAACAAAAGAGGAAGAATCCTAAGCATATTTGTTTAGATGTGAAAGTTGGCAAGATATATTCCCAATGGCTCATTTCAGCTTATTTTCTGAATCAACTCCAATATGCCTCAAACTGTTAGTTGCTGGGCAACCCAAATGGGAAGATGCTAACATGCTTCTGCTTCTAAGGTTCCCTATAGATATTGACCACTGTGGAACAAAGCATTGGATTAGACTGGATTCTGGACTTATCCAAGAGACCATACAACATACTTCCATGCTTTAAGGGCAGCTCAGATGAGTCCAGACAAAATATTGTCAGAATCAGGCTAGCAGGGGTAGGCAACCCAAAACACTCAAAGAGCCACTTGGACCCGTTTCCCACCGAAACTGGGAGCCGCAAAACCCTTTTGATATCTAAAATGAAGATAACACTGCATATATCCTTTTTTACCTTTATTATAGGTGTGTGCATATATATATGCAGGTCTTGGTATATTCAGGTCTTTTCCTGTATAAGATTGAGAGTATCTTGGCGACATTTCAATGAGGTCCCACTCCCTGATACAGCTGACAAAGTGACAAAGAGCCTGTGGCCTAGAGGTTAATACAGCTGCCTAATATGCACACAGCCCAGGTTCGAATTTCAGAAGGGTATGTCTGGCTGAAGAGAGTTAAGAAGCTCGAAATAGCTATTCCAGTTCTCCCTTTATTCTTTGTTGGCAATCTAAAATGTATATGTAAATGATGTCGCAGTTGGCGACTGCTAACTGTGGATGGCTCTAGATTGAGCTGATACAGGCAAAAGAAAAAGAAAGATTTCTTTCTCCCATATTTGGGCCTACAGGGTGCATCAAAAAACAAAACAAAATAAAAAAAACACTCAAGATATAGATATATATATGTTAAAATCAATAAAAAGTCGATCACCAAGAAAATAAAAATATAGAAAATTTATTTACTGAACCTAGCTTTCGTCAAGAGCTCTTGACATTGTCACGGTGTAAAAGGCAGTTGTTGGGAAAGCTTATATGCAATCGCTAATCATCTGCACTCGGCTCCTAGACCGTGTCACGGGTCCCAGCTGAGCGTGCTGTAATTTGAGTGTGTGTCTTACATCAGAGTGTAGTTCTTTCTCACTCCTCTGTGCTCCATCGCGCATATCCCCATCACTAATCCAGGAGTTGGCCGGAGTCCCTTCGCTTCCCTCGTGGGTAGTGATTGTCTCCCTCCCACCAACCATCTGTTCATGGTTCTGCTTGCTAGGGGGTGTGTTGTCCCCCGTTTCTTCCTAGTTCCTCCGATTATCCCAGTCGAGTTACGGTCTGATCCCCCCGTCTTCTGCAATTGTGGTTCGAGTATTCCATTCCATTTTATGCTATGCTCCTTCCTGTCCCTTTCTATAGGTGTTTTCTCAATTTGTGCTTCACTGGGTTCATCGTCATTCCCCCCCCCTTTGTGGGAGAATTGCCACTTCTCTCCCTGTGCTTCTGAGTAGAACTCCTTGTAGATACACCGGTAACAGTCCGTCTGTCTGTTTGATTGTATCTTGCAGGGGGTGTCCCGTTCTTCTCCCGGACACAGACACCTTTTCAATATCGGACCAGGGCGGCACGACCTTAAATAGCTCTCCGCTAACAGCAGACACCCATCGGAAGCCTGATTGACAGCAACGGAGGAATTTCTTGATGAACAGAACGAACGGATGCGTTGCAACAACTAGACCACACCAAGAAAGAGAGAACAATTCCCCCCAACTGATCCGATAAGAGAACAAAGGTGTCACAGGTTCCGACTAATGAAGCACTTCAAAGAACTTTCAGGCATGTTTCCTAAAGTTTTATTTGCAGAGCTACAATTTTGCCGGTCACCATGATGGACGGGTTGATGCTTTGACAAAAGGATCATGAGACGGACCGTTACCGGTGTATCTACAAGGAGTTCTACTCAGAAGCACAGGGGGAGAAGTAATGGATCTAACAACATACAAACGGAGATGGTGACCATGGAGGGGGAGAGTGGACTGCATGATACGGGATGGAACATCTGAGCGACGACCACACATGCCGAGATCGGACCACCCTCCGACGAATGTGGCGAGCAGACGCGCAATGGTAATTGAACCACGTTGTGAGGGAGAGAGTGATCCCATGCCAACTGATCCGATAGGGGAGCAGAGAATTGGGAGCGGAGTGTACCCAGTGACACAGCGGAAAGACCTCCCAGTGGGGGGTGAGGATGGAGGATCTGGACGCAGTGAGCGGGGGACTGCCCAATTGCAAACTAGGCAACGATGGACCACTACTCGTGCAGCCCAAAGTAGTTGCTCCCAAAAACGAAGGGGGGAGGGAATGACGATGGACCCAGTGAAGCACAAATTGAGATAACACCTATAGAAAGGGACGGGAGGGAGAATAGCATAAAATGGAATGGAATACTCGAACCACGATTGCAGAAGACGGGGGGGATCGGACCGTCACTTGACTGGGATAATCGGAGGAACTAGGAAGAAACGGGGGACAACACACACACACCCTAGCAAGCAGAATCATGGACAGGTTAGTGGGAGGGAGACAATCACTACCCACGAGGGAAGCGAAAGGACTCCGGCCAACTCCAGGATTAGTGATGGGGATATGCATGATGGAGCAGAGAAGGAGTGAGAAAGAACTACACTCTGATGTAAGACACACACTCAAATTACAGCGCGCTCAGCCAGGGCCCGTGACACGGTCTAGGAGCTGAATGCAGATGATTAGCGATTGCATATAAGCTTTCCCAACAACTGCCTTTTATACCGTGACGATGTCAAGAGATCTTGACGAAAGCTAGGTTCAGAAATTAAATTTTCTATATTTTTATTCTCCTGATGATCGACTTTTTATTGGTTTTAACATGAATATACCCAAGAGTCATATTTTTACTTGTATAGCTGATATATATTTTGTTCTCACCATATATATATATATATATATATATACATACATACATACATACATACATACATGGTGAGAACAAAATATGATCACCAGTTCTATTTTTAATATATATATATATATATATATATATATATATATATATATATATATATATATATATATATATCTCCCATGTAAAATTGGAAGTGTCTTGGGGATGTTTCGACGAAGTCTCATTCGTCATCTTCAGGCTGGTGCTTTCGACTTCGTGCTTCTAGGAGCAATGCTTTCTAGGAGCAAAGCTTTTGGCTTCGTGCTCCTAGAAGCACTAAGCCGAAAGCACCAGCCTGAAGATGACGAATGAGACTTCGTCGAAACATCGCCAAGACACTTCCAATTTTACGTGGGAGAAAACCCGAATAACCAAAGACCTACATACAAACACCCACGAAAACCTCAGAAAACATATATATATATATATATATATATATATATATATATATATATATATATATATATATATATCATATATATATATATATATATATATATATATATATATATATATATATATATATATATATATATATATATCCTCTCCCTTTTTCTTTCCTCTCTTCTCTCTCCTTCTCTCTCTCGTCCCCCCCCTCCAATCTTCTGCTCACCTGGCAAGCTGGCTTCAAACTGACACACATTCTTATTGAGGTGTAGAGAGGGAGAGGGAGAACGAGAGGGAGGGAGGGAGGAAGGAAGCGCAAGTGCTTCTCAGCAAATGGCAGAGGCTAGGAGCTGCAGGGGAAGGGTCAAAGAGCTGCATGCAGCTCCGGAGCCGCAGATTGCCGGCCTGTGGGCTAGGAGGAATGACAATAGAAATACCTATTCTTCCTATTACAGAAAACACATGACCCAGGATACTTCAACCATTGTTAAGTATGAGCCAATTGCCAAGCACCTGAATTTTGTGACCATGAAGATGCTGCAATGGTCGTGTGAAAAATGGTCATAATTCACTTTTTTCAATTCCATTGTAACTTTGCATGGTCACTAAATGAACTAAGTCAAGGATTACCTGTATATTGGGGCCAAGTCTACAAGATGCCAAAGGGCAAAATAGTCCTGTGGCTTAAGGCTATTGCAGATCCCATTCTCCAGAATTCCACTTTTTATCCAGTTAAGTAGCCCGAGAAAATACTTTGCCCGATGGTATTAGAAGTCACTAAAAAAGTCTTCTTCAAGCCTACATTATACAATAATCTATCATTATTAGGGCAACCATGATCGTTTCACTGTTAAGAAGATGGGCCAATTCTGCATACAAATTGTTTGCATAACTAGTGTGAAGGCGCGGTCACTGCCAAAACACTTCATGAAGCAGAGAAAGTTTGAACTTAGCCAAAATTTGGAATGATCTTTAAACACATGCTTGAATCATTCATTCTTCCCTAATTCCATGACTCAGCAGGAAAGCAAGACAGACATCATGTGGGTCATTTCAGGGACCCTGTGTATTCTGAATGTGATCAAGAAGTTTCTGAAGCTTCTTTTACCTTGATGGGCTGAAAAATAACTACGGCATCACTCTACATGAGAAAGCAACCATTCTATATTTTCCTGTATTACCATGGAGAGTAAATAACATGAAGGGAAAGTTGAGAGTGGTAAACAGCTTGTGAATGTCCTAAATGAATCATATTTCAATTCACCTATCAATAGTTTTTTCCAATGTTGACAAATATCACTGATTTTTTTGCCATTTTAATTATACCTTCTTCGGCTCCAAATTTTATTAGTAGATATAGATATATACAGCACTAAAATTCTTGAAAGAATCATGAATATGTATGTTTGTATGTATGTTGAGATCTGAGAAGCCTTACATTTCTAAAGAGTGAACATTTAATGAAATGTAATTATTGACTATACACATGAATTTATAAAACTTTTAATAAGGTTTGGTAAATGCACAAATTTAATTCATAAATACAGATGAACTAGTACAAAATTAAAAAGAGAAACTCGATTCATAAATGTACTGAATTCCAACAGCCACCTTCTTATACGATTAAATGTGAGTTAATATCAGTGCAGTCAGAACAATTTTCAAAATACTAATACTAATCCAGTAATTCTGCTTAGATGGGAATGAATATTCCCTCTAGCACATCGGCATCCTCTGCTGAGGAACTAAATAAATCTTTGGCTTTGTAATAAAAAATAAAAATGTATTGCAACCTCCAATAAATTAGTATGGGGAGGAAATCACACAAGCTAATTTGAAAACTTCACATTCATGCTTTAAAATATAACTGACTTCTCTCTATGCTGAAAAGTGTACTTAAGGTGTTATAACTTGTAACTACACAAAATTGTACTGATTATGTTAACCATATACTATTCATTTGATATTGACCTTAAAGGGTAAAAAAAGTATCTTTTGTTATCATAATGAGGATGATGGGGGGGGGAGTATATTATTATAAGTGTGACAAATAGACATGTGAAGTTTTGTATTTTAAGTGAGAACCTAGTAGAAAGCATAATCTGTTTTTAAGAGATACATAAAATATAGTGACATATGAAAAAAAATCAAACAACATAAGAAATAAAAGCTGTAGGGTTTCCCGTTGAAAACTTACTCATTCTTCTACGTAAGATTTTTGAAATAGCCATAAAAAAGACATCGACTAACAACTGACTGCTTCACGCTTGATTGTAGTCTTTGCACTAACAGCACAATTGTAGCAACTCAACTGCTGCTACTATCATAGAAATCACAGTAGATACATAATCACAAATAGTGCTTCTGTCTAAGCATTGTCTAGCTTAGAATTTCAAGAATGGGGGTGATTAATGGGTGTGAACTAGGTCAATCTTTCTTAAGGGCTTTCCCCCCCTGACTTTGTCAAAACAGAATCGTATTCTCAGTTTATAGGCTCTATTCAGTGATTATTAAAACATCTTTACAGCATGAGCATTACCAAGTGCAAAAGCTGAGGGTGCTAAGAAGCAAGCCAGATAACAGAGGTGCAATGAAAGCTCCATTTGTTTAATGAGATTGGGCAGAATTGGCATGATTCAATTTGTCATTGAGGTTTAGAACAGTGCACATTTTGGGGGTAGAAATCTACAGCTAGATGTGAACATGATAGGAATGTCTAAAAACAAATTCCGAAAACATTTATCTAGATGCTAATCTAGAAAAAAAGCAGCATATCATGCTTGTGCACATTTGCAGTTCAAGCAGATACTGAGAATTGCTTAATTGTAGTCTTCTACCTTAAAAAGAAAGGAATACTAAAAGAAACTGATTTATTGAGTTGAGAAATCAAAACAGTATCAGCTACTGAGGCAGCAGTTCTTGCTTTTCAGTACCAGCGGCTCAAGAGGAATATGAAGATCTAAAAAACACACTAAAGGGTTGTGGTGCTTTTGTAAATGTTTTGTCCATCTTTCTGTTATGGTGATCTTAGAAAAATCTTCCACATTCTGTCCTGTTAATGTCTCCCACGTCTACCTTCAAAAGCATGATGTTCTTTATGGGCTGAAAGGCAAGATAGCTTGTGAGTCTTAAGAAGATTTTGTTGATACAGTTGATAAACATTGCGCTCTACTTACATTGCCTGCAGAGACCACTTACGTTTATAAAAAACTGCTTTAAAAGATGTCTGCGGCAGAAGCTCATGGATCTTTTCTAAAACTGAAGCTTCATTTGCTAATGATGCATTTACATTCCAGACTTGAACAACATCTTCCCGGTCACGAACACTGACACTAATACCAATTACCTCATCATCTGTTGGGAAAAAAAACAATATTATTTTGCTTTTTAAAGACTTTGCCCAGGCCTTTGGCAAGGATGACTGAAGCCTCCTTTGGGCTGTGCAGATCTGTTCTTTTTCATTCCTATCTGCTTTTGTCATCTTTGCCAACTTTGACTTCTTTATTTTTATTTACTTTGGTACTGTTTTCAGTGCTTTTTACCAGAGTTGTTGGAAGTCAGGTGATATAAATATTTTCAACTTAATACAGAACTCTTACTCCACAAACAGAGACATGAAATGACCTTATTAAATCAAGTGTAACAATCACAATGAAGAGACACGTTTATATTCTTTGACATTCAATGCTAAAAATTCTACCTCAAAATTTCTGCTTCAGAGGGTGCAGTATTGTATAAGAGAAAACAGTTATACTAGATGTGATACTAACAGGGAAGCCTTAGTCAAGGAAAAGAAAGCAGCCATGAACATTAGGAGAAAAGTAACTGTAGCACTGGAGGTCTTGATTTTAAGAAAAAGTAAGGCTCGGAATAGTCAGCTGTGTATTTTGGATTCCAAGCAAGAATGAATCCATGGCAGGAGAAGTTAATATGAAAAGGAGCTGAAAACAGATGGGAGTTCCTAAAAAGATACTAAATGCTAATGACGGGGAAAATGGATGGCAACAGAACCTAATGCACAAATATATATTATGTGGGAAGAGAGGCAGGTCATGAAGGAAAAGTACATACATATAGCTATCAAATGTAGAAATAGTATCAGCAAAGCTAAAACTCAGAAATTACATCCTGTGGTATTGAGGGAACAAACTATCTGGCCAAACCTTTTTGAAGAATCATGTGAATTAATACAGTGCTAGGCGACTAGAGGATTTTGTCCTCATTTTCAAAAAGAGAAAAAAAATAATATCCAGTGAACTACAAACCAATGAATATAAATCAGTACCAAGGAAGAATCTACTACAAATCATAAAGATAATATTTGTAAATGTCTTGCAAAAAAGTATGACGATTACAAGACATCAACACAGATTTGTCAAGAACAAGTATTATCTTTATTCCACAGAATATGGAATGATGGAGATGGAACATATATTGATTTTAGTAAAGCAATCTGATGAGATTTTCCCTGATTTGCTTTTTAAATTAATTAAGTATGGGATGGCTGGTAAGGCATGACAATTAAATGGATATGTAACTGTCTCAAAAACGTACAAACTGCTAATCAAAATCTCCTTATTACAGTGAAGGGAGATACTGTGACTGAGTGGGTACCTCAAATATGGGCTCTGTACTCTGTATTTTTATTAATGATTTTTATGAAGAGGCATAAGGTGCATTTATCAAATTTGCAGGTGAATATATTTAGATGGGGTATGGAATATATTAGAAGAAAAAAATCAGAAATGATCTTGATAGCTTAGGAAAAATAATAGGATGGATTTTAATAAAGATATATGCAAATCTTTTCACTTTAGGAAACAAAAATCAAATATTGGAAACCATATTAATAAGATACAGACTTGAAGGTATGTTGCAAAAAGGGATTCTAAATATGAGTTGATTGCAAACAGAATATGAATTAGTGGTGTACTATGGCTGCAAAAGGACAAATGTAATTTTATAATGTATCGTTTCCAAATCATGCAAAGTATTTGTTCTGTGATATTCTTTGTTGGACAGACCCCGTCTCAAACATTCTGTCCACTTTTGTCATTGCACTTTAAAAAGGATTCAGAGAAACCGGGACAGGTTCATGATTTCAATGAGAATGATTGTGGGTAAAAACAAAGCCCCATACATTTAAACTGAAAGAA
Source organism: Crotalus tigris (assembly GCF_016545835.1). NCBI lineage: Eukaryota > Metazoa > Chordata > Lepidosauria > Squamata > Viperidae > Crotalus > Crotalus tigris. The sequence continues at coordinate 1,361,557 of NW_024100599.1, read as the reverse complement.
CATGGTATGTTTGGTCAAGAGAAATAATATATGAGGGTATAAAAATAGAGTAAAAGGGTAGATAAATACTTGAAAGGATGTCACCCAAGTGAAGGTTGTCTCAACGGTAAGAGAAGTTTGACAATGGGATCAAGAAGGTGAGTTCCATTCACAACCTATGTTCAAGCAGAGATGAGACAGCCTCATCTGTTGGGGATAGTTTAATTTAGATTCCTTCACTGATTATGTATTTGACTCTATGACCTAAATTTCTCTTTCTTTGTTCTGACTTCGTCAAGAGGAAATGCTCTCTTTCTAGTCAATAAGATACACACCAGGATGAAGGTCAAGCTTTCCATTCTGTTTGGCAACAGTGCTAGCAGATAAAGCGTAGCATTGTCTTTTCTAAAGTCTTATTTTTTCTCTCACCCCATCTCTGGAGTGATAGCCTTGTTTCCATTTTGCACCCATAAAAACCAGGTAGGTTTTGTAAGCTAATCCTTAAAAAAAAAAAAAGCTAACCCTGACATGTCAAACATATGTATGTATGTACGTATATTTGTATATGTATACATATACACACACACACACATACACACACACACATATATACACACACACACACACACACACACAAAACTACTGTTTGTCTTGGCTTCACCCTTAGATAAAGTTTGAGAAAAATCAGTATATGTACCTTTTACCACCAGCTGACTCAGGCCAAAAATCAATCCAGTACGAATGTGAAAGTCCTAGGCCAGCTAAATTAAAACGGTCATCTTAAGCAAGAGATGCTCACAAGTTAAAGCAAACATCAAATAATAAAAACATATTCTTACTTGTCGCACAATGGTCTGTAAACTGTTCTCCAATAGTAGCTAACAGTAACTCTTTCCAAACTGCAGACTAGCAAAAAAAAAAAAAAAAAAATTAAGATGCTGATTCTGCCACAGTAATAATTACATATTGTTTGACCTGCAAGATATTTTTTGCAGTAACCATGTTATTTTAGCTGTGCATATTATTATAACTTTGCATTCACAATTGTTTGCAGAAAAAAATATTTATGGATTGGAAGCTGCTGAATTAAACAGGTAAAGTAACAATATCCTTTCAATCGTATTTTATGAAAACATTGCACATTCCTAATTGAGGGCACAGAGAAAGAGGATTCTTTCTTGTAGAAAGAGGATTTGGTTAGATTATTACTCCTGTGACAGTTTTTCTGCCCATTTTGCACAGAATTCTATTCATTTGTCTACTTATAAATCCCATGAATGGTAAATTATGACTACATTTACATTTATCATTAATACATCACCTTCTGTCTGTCCATATAGTACAGTTCTGGTAACTGCTCACGGGGTTTGGAATTCCCTTTCCTAGAAACTCAAAGTCTAAGCCTAGATATCCTGGCAATTAATGGCCAGACACAAAAAAAGAAACAGAGTGGTGGCATGGGTTTTATCATTGAAAAACAAAACTTTTAATTTAATTATATTTGCAGTTTCGTGCACTGAACTAAGCCAAAACTAGAAGAATCTGACTGTGATAAGCAAACTTAAGAGTTACAACTCTCAAGATAAGGCAAGCAAATACGTGTTCTCTTGAGGAGTGTTGGCGTGCCCTTTAAACAAAGAATATGGACACAGAGAAGATGTGCAAAAAGAGAGAAAAGGAAGGGAATTCCTCCTTTATGAACTGTGTTTTTTTTTTTACTTATGTGACACTAAATAATGCTTTTGTATGTTCCAAGTTATATAACTCATACAATTGGAAATATGATATGAGCCTCCCTACATTCATATACTTCAACATAAAATTATACGCACACTGAAACAACATACCGTACTGTCTTTGGGAACCTTCATTTTCCATACACCTCCTTTGGCATTGCTTTCCTCTTCCCTAATTTGTGAAAAAAAAACATAAGATTCACTATACAGTTTTATAATAGTGTGAATGTGGAGGTACGTTTATTCCATAGAAATATCATGAAAAAAGAGAATTTAGTAGCACACACAAGTCAGAAGCCTAGAATGTAATTTCATTTAAATTTTCTGCTTCTCCTGAGTTATGTGGCACTGATTAAGAATAAACTTTTTCCTTTTCAGAAAAAAGAGAAGGAGACCAAGTAGAATTAATGATTATCAATAAGCTTTAGGTTTAAAACTCCTGTTGAGTTCTTTATTTTGTCCCAAGACCAACAAACCAAATTAGCAAAATAATTACATACATAAATTGTCTTATTTAACTTGCTAATCCTACCACTTACATGCAGAATCTTCTCAGTGGTGATTAAGTACTGTCCTGCATAAAATAATCCTCAATGTGATAAAATATGAAAGCCTACTTGTAGCACCTCTAAATTTAAAAGTTAGGAAAAGGCTGAATGGATGGATGGCAAACCTATGGTGCCAACTGATACAATAGGTACCAAAAATGTTAAAACTCAAGATTTGAAATATGATAATTTACAGATTTCAACCAGATGATAGTTAAGATCCCTTTCAGCCCTTGTATGCTTAGGACTATAAACTTTCTCTATCACATATTGGAACAGGACATCAATAAATGCAGTTGATTAATTTATTTATCATATTTACTATCTTTGTGTGCTGCCCATGAGATTTATAAACTATAAATATATTTATAAACTACTCAAGGCAGGATTTATCAGCAGAAGAATTTGAATAGATGACCAGCACTGAATGTGTCAGAATCCAACATCCCCCAATCTGGCATAGTTTAACTAACTAACTAAACATTCTGAAATAATCACCAACACTTCTATTTACAATCAGGGGAACATTTTAGACAATATAAACAAGTTTCAAAACAAAGGCTTCACTTTACATAGTAAAGAACAACCACAGCGGGAAATGAAATTATATGATGATGGTATTTTTTAGAGAAGTGATGATGAAATTCATGACCCTTCTTCATTTGGGGAAGGTTGCATTTAAAGTAAAACAGCTTACAACAAGATAACATTTTACTATTTTACTTGTTTTTCTAAAACTCAGTAAATGTCACTATTACTCTTTGCCAGTTTGCTACCAAAATTTAAAATGATTGGGGTGTGTGTGAGATGAGGAGCCACTGTAGCAAATGGGGCCTACAGGCAACTGATCTCTGATTTATGATAGGATGCAGATGACATAACTATAATTGCAATTGCTGATACAGCGTGGACTTAAGAGAAGAACAATAAACCATTACATGAAAAAATGGGTCCACTAGTCTATCATTCCAACCCCAAAATTCTCTCTGATTAAATAAATTAGTACTTCGGTTCAGTAGATTTTGGCTTTTCAACAGCATTGTTGCAAGCATTCATTAGTAAAGTTCTACCAAAATTTTGCAAAGTTTGTTTTAGTTCAAATATATGCAATAGACAAACATTATATTGCATAACATGAACTTTTAACCAGCACAATCCGTGAAGCTTTGAAAGACAAACATGAATCATCTTAATGTAACGCCCATATTTATTAGACATAGTAAAGGTCTCTAATATTCTTCTGTTCTTTGTTTCCCAATGTCTTTTATATTCCTTTTTTTTCTAACTAAGAAATACAGCAGATTCCCAAAACATATCAATCATTTGAATATACATACCACAGTGGTCGTCTTTCTCCACGCATTAAATGATAACTACATCTCAGTGGCAGGCTTGTCACCGAAGGAATATTATTATAAACACTCCAGAAGATCTAAATGGATAATTATTTTATTAATTTACACATACTAGCAAACAATATGAAATTATTTTTGTTTAGGAAAAAAGATCACAGCTCATTTATAAAGCACCTGATTTACATACACAAAAATTCAGCTGCACTGAGTAGCTTTTTCAGCTAACATAGAAACTGCCTGAAATACTCTTCAATCACTGGCAGTTAAATGCAGTGACACCAAGTAAAATAGTTGCAGTCTCCTTTGGTTTAAGAAACCTTCCTTCCTAAAATTTGAGACCATCATAATTTTATATTCCATTATATAATTCTCATGCTTAGCACAAGTTTTTACCTGTACAGTTTCTACCGTGTAGATCTTCTTCAAATTTGATGCACACTCAGCTGCTGTGGTACCGGGAAGGGACCTTAAAAAGTTAAAAGAAAACAACTGTATAACAAAATGTACTCAATACACATCAGAGGGGGGAAAACAGTGATCATAAAATCAATGCTACACACATAACAGCAGCTTACCCTAAATGCTAACATTATAAAAGGTAATTCTTTTTTTAATCTTCAATGGCATTTAATATTATAACTGATGCAGCCTTTGGGATGTTTGTAGCAAAATAGTGGCATGAGTGTGGCATTCAAAATAACATGCATTTCTTTTCAACTGCATACAGAACATGAATGTGAATGGCCAATATTTGTGTGCAATAACAGACCATAAAAAGGGAATTAGGTAAAGCTAGTTCCTACTACTACGATTTAGGTTCTGTGTTTTCCATATCCAGTTTAATTTTATGCACACTGGATAGTATACAAGAGAAAAGTTGTAGTTGGGTGGGACCTACAAAATTATGAGTTGCTAAAAGCATGTTACCGGTTTTAGTTGAAGTGATATATGCAGTCTTTCGTGAATTGGGCTGGTTATTGCACTAATGCAGTGTTTCTCAACCTCGGCAACTTTAAGATGTGTGGACTTCAACTGGCTGGGGAATTCTGGGAGTTGAAGTCCACACATCTTAAAGTTGCCGAGGTTGAGAAACATTGCACAAATGCATTAATAATTTCAGGACTAACTTATTTTAACACATTTTACATGGGGATCATCTCTTAAGGAGCCACTGCAAAATGCCATTGCTAAATTACTCAAGGGATCTTTATCAAACACAATGTTTCTGCGATGAAGGACTGAACATCAATCAGTTACCAAGCCAGATCCAAGGCTTCAGATCATGTTCAGTATATACCTACTTCCATATATACCTATCCGCACTTTGCATTCTAGAAATGTCTTGCTGGCAAAACCACGACTAGCTGGTATTTCATTAGCTATGATGTGGAGATTGGCTTACTTATAAACCACCACATGAAACAAATTCCTTATGAATATTAGATGGGCACATACTGCAAACTTTAAATTGAAAATTTTATTAATGACCCAAAAATTTTATGTCTATTTCTAACTTTTTACTTTTCTGCTAATTATTACTTGATAATGGTGGTATTGCTTTATCATTTTGTACGTTTGTATTCTGTTATATAGGATAGGCACAGCTTTTCAGAGACAATGATTTCATTGTTTTCATGATGAAAAAACAATGTATAGCTTCTATAAATAAATGCAGAGATACATACAACCACAGTGATGAAGGAAATCCACAGTGGAAAAAACAGGGAAATTCACATACTTTCCGTAATAAAAATGTGTGAAGTCACAATCTTTCTGTTAGCCTATTTAAATCACAAAGTATTCAAAGCTACTTAAGCAGGTTAGGCTGCAATTCTACACCCACCTAACTTGGACTAAATCCCCAAAATAAATTGCATTTATAAGTAAAAACTATATACAACCCCATTCAGATACTGAATAAAGACAAATTGGGAAAAATATTTGACTATTGCAGTAATTATATACCTTCTCCATAATTTAATTTTAATTCTAATATTTAGTCTCAGCTTTTATTTTAACACAGTGGTATATTTTTTATATCCTGCATTTTCCCAGGGATTAAATAGATGTTACATTCATTACATTCATGTTTTGACGAATTCTTTTATTCAACTCCTATTTTTACCACTAGATGGCAATCCACTATGAATTTACTGTTTCAAGTTAAATAATGATTACGGTACTTAAATCTTACTTCAACAATAACCTAATTTCATTGGAACTACTTCAGTACATTCAAGTACTGAAAAGCATCAGAACCTGGCACAGTATAACACAGCATGATTGTTTAACCATAAATGTAAGTATTATACATTATGTTCTATTCCACAATTAATCTACCAGCAGCCATTAATGCTAATGCCATAGTATGTACCCAATATGCACTAGCAATTTGTTTTGGTGAAACTGTAACTGACAAATATTACAGTAAAATGGAGAAGCATGCCAAGCATGAAGACTATAACAGCCAGGGCAATAAAATGACAGAATGTGGGATTTGATTTGAGAGTTATCTACACTCATGCCTTTACTACTTGTTCTATCAATGATAATCTTATTTTATTCATGCATTTTGTTCTGGGAATAAAGAAACCATAGATCAATGTTACCATACACCTTATTCTAAATATTCTATATTAATGAGAAATGACAACATGTCATCTTTGCAGCTTTGAAAGTATACAGATTGTTAAACTAAAGGAGATCCAGTCTAAAGCAGAAAAACAAGCTGCATGTATTTTTATAACTATTGACTGATAACAGTTGCATAAACTTTAAGCATATTGAACAAGGACAACGATTCCATGCACCCCTTCTTCATTGTTTGCTGTTACCAGGTTTAATAATTACAGTTGTATTTTCTTAAAAAGTAAACCTTAACGTTGAAAGATTTGTATTTACTTTGCCATACAGAGAATAGGCAATAACCCAATGTCACGCTGTCAGTGTGACAGTTGCATTCCTTAAAGCAGCAACACTTTTCCTCCCAAACTTACGCAATAGCCCCAAAACAGCTTACAATAATGAATAGAATAACAAATGCTATACTAACACAAGATCTCAAATACTTAAAACATGCAGTCTTGTTGTTGTTAATTGCGAAGTCGTGTCCGACCCGTCGCGACCCCATGGACAATGTTCCTCCAGGTCTTCCTGTCCTCTACCATCTTCTGGAGTCCATTTAAGTTCACACCTACTGCTTCAGTGACTCCATCCAGCCATCTCATTCTCTGTCGTCCCCTTCTTCTATTGCCCTCAATCTTTCCCAGCATTAGGCCCTTCTCCAGTGAGTCCTTCCTTCTCATTAGGTGGCCAAAGTATTTGAGTTTCAACTTCAGGATCTGGCCTTCTAAAGAGCAGTCGGGGTTGATCTCTTCTAGGACTGACCGGTTTGAACGCCTTGCAGTCCAAGGGACTCGCAGGAGTCTTCTCCAGCACCATAATTCAAAGGCCTCAATTCTTTGGCGCTCAGCCTTTCTTATGGTCACTTTCACAGCCATACATTGCAACTGGGAAAACCATGGCCTAGACTATACGCACTTTTGTTGCAGTCTTAATACAGACATAATAGTGAATAATAGCATCAAACGGTTTCTTTTAATTAATATTTTCAAAGCTTCAGATCCATCAATGTAGGTTTAATGAAGTTAGGATTATTTTCTCCCAAAGTATATCACTTTTCAATCTCTTTTATGTTTTACTATTTTGAACATTTTTTGTACTATCCACAAACCTAGCCACCTCAGTGCTTACTTTACCTATGAATCAAGATAATTGATAAACAAGTTACACTGGCCACAAAAGGATCCTTGGGGGATTCCACATGTGATTTCCTTTAAACTGCCCATTTATTCCTTGTCTTTTTCTTTTTAACCAATTTATGTGCCATTAAATCAGAATCAACTCTTAGCAACCGCCTAAATTTTCTTTAGGACAATCTGTCTCCACGTTGGTCCTTCAGATCTTCCAACGGTATCCACTGCTAATAATAATAATAATAATAATAATAATAATAATAATAATAATAATAATAATAAGAAGAAGAAGAAGAAGAAGAAGAAGAAGAAGAAGAAACAACCAACAACAACAACAGTGGACAACTTGGTAAGCTGTTGCAAGAAGATTGCATAGACTGACTACAAGCAGCGGCATGACAAAGTAGCAACAATGGTGCATTGGAAGATCTGCAAAAAATATCATATGCCTGTAAGCAAAAACTGGTGGGACCATAAAATAGAGAAAGTCATAGAAAACGATAAAACTGCTCTGGGACTTCAGAATTCAAACAGACAAGCACCTGCAACATAACACCCCAGACTTAACAATTGTCGATAAGAAAGACAAAAAAGTCTGGAGAGTGGATGTGGCACTGCCTGGAGACAGCAGAATAGACGAGAAAGAACTGGAGAAGATAACAAAATACAAAGACCTACAAATAGAAATAGAAAGACTGTGGCAAAAGCAAGCAAGGGTAGTACCAATAGTAATAGGTTCCTTGGGTGCAATCCCAAAACAACTGGAGCACCACTTGAACACCATTGGCATTGACAAATTCACTATTAGTCAATTGCAAAAGGCGGCCTTACTAGGAACTGCTTCCATCCTGTGACGATACCTGTAATACCATCAAACATCCACATCTGCCTATCCCAGGTCCTGGGTAAGGACTCGATAGGTAGACAAAAGGCCAAATCCAGTCTGAACATCTGGCTGACTGTGCGATGATCCATAATAATAATAATAATAATAATAATAATAATAATAATAATAATAATAATAATAATAATAATAATGGCTTTTCCAAAGAACTAGGTCTATGACTAATGTGTCCAAAACATGATAATTTAAGACTGGCCGTTGTCTCAAATGAGAGGTCTGGATTGATTTGTTCTATCATCTATTTATTTATTTTCTTGGGTATCTATGGCAGGCTCAGAATTTCCAGCACCAAAATTCAACAGTATCACTATTGTTTGTTTCTTCAAAAAAAAAAAAAAAAAAAAAAAATAAATCTTTGCTTCTATAGTCACAAAGAATACAATGGCTTGCATAATTATGATCTTTGTAGATATCGATATAAAGGTAGTCCTCAACTTACAATCACAAATTGAGCCCAAAATTTCTATTGTTAAGTGAGACATTTGTTAAGTGAGTTTTGCCCCATTTTACAACTTTTCTTGACACAGTTGTTAATCACTACAGTTGATAAGTTAATAGCCTGGTTGTTAAGTGAATCTGGCTTCCCCATTGACTTTGCTTGTCAGAAGGTTGCCTGACCGCAGGACACAGAAACTGTCATAAATGTGAACCAGTTGCCAAACTTCTGGATTTCAATCCCATGATCATGGGGATGCTGCAAAGGTCGTAACTATGAAAACGGTCATAAGTCACATTTTTCATTGCCGTTGTAACTTTGAAAGGTCACTAAACGAATTGTTTTAAGTCAAGGACTACCTGTACTCCCACATCTCAATATTTTCCCCAAGGTCTTCATTGCTGTTTTATTATTCAGTGCTATTCAGCAGCATATTCCAACTGCTAATTCCCTTGCTGTTGATAAATAATTCTAAAAGGCAAAAACTTTTTAACTAGTTTTATATATAGACAGGCATTTTACTCTATAGCTGCTAATTTGTTCCAGAGTTTTGAACTTTGGCAAAGGCTTTTAAAATATTCATTCATTCATTCTTTCATTTGGCTGTCCATTTAATATATGACATTGGGTGGCCGACAATAATAAACAAAAAACAAAACAAAAATAAATCAGATTTTAAAAGGCCAGAATTGTTGTGTCTAAGTAATAACAGTTTAACACAGACACAAGATAGTCTTACCCAACGTCCTGATCCAATATCCAAAGGGAGAGATATGTCTTTAATGTTCTATGCAAAGCCAAGAGGATATATACACTATATAGATATACTGCAGTATATAATATACCATTGAACTATTAAATATTAGTTTACAGGCTTACTTCCATCACATGCCTTTTGGCATTTTCAAAAACTCAGGAAGATGAATAAGCTACCTATTTGCTTTGCTAATTTGTGCCTTTCCTTCCATAAGGTTACTCATTGAAATCCCTTTTCTCTTTATTACTTTTTTCATTAACTTATCCAGAACCAATGTTACCCTGGCCTAAATTTCCCAGATCTTCCTGAGGCCTCAGGTTGATTTGAAAAATGAATTACCTACTTTTGCTGAGATCTGCATTTTCATATTTGTTTATTTTTAAGGTATTCTGCAGAATCGCCATCGGAACCTTGTGGTTAATCTGTCAAGATTAAAATTTGTTACCGCAACTTGTTTTTGGTGTCCTGATTTCCACCTTGACAAAGTAAATATAGGATATCCTCAACTTACAGCCATTCATTCAATGACCATTCAAAGCTACAATGGCACTGAAAAAAAATCACTTGATTGTTTTTCACACTTACAAGCCTTTGCCAAATCCCCATGGTCACATGATCAAAATTTGGGTGCTTTGCAATTGGCACATATTTACGACAGCTGCACTGTCCCAGGTTATCTGGTCACCATTTGTAACCTTCCCAGTCAACTTCTGACAGGCAAAGTCAATGGGGAAGTCATACTCTCTTAACAACCTCATGGTCTACTTAACGACTGCAGGGATATGCTTAATAACTATGGCAAAAAGCTTACAAAATGGAGTGCAGAGGATAACAAGGACAATTATGTATTAGTAAAATTAGTAATTTTGTTTGATTTTAAAAACATTTTAAAATAAGTATTTATTTGAATGTAGAAAATGCAGGAAGATCATAGATACTACTAACAGCATCTTCTCCTTGATACCAAAAAGGTTAAAGGTTCTAATCCATATGAAAAGAACACAATGTATATTATTAAAGTAGTTCCAATGTATAGTTTTCCTTGATTGTGACCACACTTGAATCTTTCTTCTCTTTTCCATATACTGCTTTCTGTGACATTTAACTCAACCAGGATGCTAGGAAATTCAAATATTTGCACATCATTTTTGGCATTACGGGGTGGGGTGGGGGGCATCCTAGTAACAGTACTGCCAACTATGGATTGTGTTTTCCAGTGAGTTTAAATAGGCATTTTAGGAGAACAATACTGTATACTGCAAAATATGAACAGAAACTTATAGTACAGGCAAGAATGGCAGAATAACCTTGTAAAACCAAGGTTATTCTATGTACAGTATGTATGTACAAGATATGTAATCCAATACAATATTCCAGATCCAAGATATCTCAGTTTTGGGATGCTCAAGAGGATACACTAATTATGAAACTTGGCAACAGTAGCATCTGGGTTGCCTACTAATTACTGTAACACTTGGGCAAACCATAGTTGTAGGAAAAGCACAAGAGGAAGTAAACATACATAGTAGCAGAATCTTATAAGCTCATGTCTGATTTATAGAACTTCAGGCTGGTACAGAAGCAAACTGTTAAGGACAGGAGATACAAGAATGCTGATATTTCAGGGAGTAGATATGGAAGAAATCCAACAGCTGTCAAGTTCAAGAAATGGGTCAGGGAAAATGTTGCAATATTCCTAACATCTGCTTGGAATACTCTGAATGCACCAGCTTCAGTAGACAGCATTAATTAGTAATGAACCCAAAGTAATCAGCACAATATTTTAATCTACTACTTGAAGCTTTTAAGATTTTAGGACAATAATCAGAAAACTATACACAGGTAGTCCTCAACTTGTGACACTCATTCAGTGACCATTCAAATTACAACAGCACTGAGGAAGGGTGATTTACTATTGGTTCATGAAGCTGTGGCCATCACAACTTCAGATCATGATCTGGGAGCTCAGGAGCCCAGTCACAATTATGACATTGCAGCGATTATAACAGAAATTATGATGTCACAATCTTCCTTGCTTGTCACATGCAAAAAAAATGGGGAAGTCAGCAGGGAAGCCACTGTTTCTCCCAAGGAACTCTGGGACTTTCTGTAGAATTCGCCCCTGCCAATACTCCATTATTATGTACACACCCACAGCATCATGCCCACTCCCACTCTATAGCACCTCCACCCATATGGCAACCCCACCCACCCACATTCTCTAGCGCAGGAGTGTCAAACTGCCGGCCCACGGGCCAGACGTGTCATGACAAAACCGCACCCACCCGATTGCCGGCAATGGGGAAAAAGCTCTGATACGTCACGCGACATCACATGATGTCGCAAGCTTGATATGTGTGCTCTAGTGCCTCCCTGCAGCACCCGCCATCTCCCATGGCATGCCCATGCTCAGCAGTGCCTGTTTATAGCACCCCTACTCCATGACTCCTACATACTGACCCGCAGTTCCTTCCCACCTAACAACATGCACGGTTCTGGGATCACAACAGCAACAAGGACTGTCAAGATTACCATCACTAAGCAATGCGGTCATATGGTGTCACACTTTGCAACCGCATCACTTTAGTGAGGGAAATTCCAGTTCTAATTGCCACCAAGACTATCTGAATATGGAGATTATTTTAGAGTATCCTGTTAATTTCAATATTACTATGACTATCTTCTCTGATATTATTTGTAAGAGTATATTCCATCAATTTTGTATATATTTGCTAAGAATCTAATTAATATAAAACAATATATAAGCAGTTATTTACTACAAGCAGTATTTTTAATAGTCTTCTAGCAAATATGGTTATTCTCAGGAAATGTACATGTACCCTAATTTTAGAAAGTATTTACTCAACTATCTATTACAGAATTATAGTCCAAAATGGGGGTTATACTTTAATTTTGGAAACTGATGTCTATTTGCATGTTGTTCTACTTAATTAAAAACCTTGAAAAATTCATGTACAGTAGAGTTTTCTGCAGTGGCTTATTTGCTTTCATTCCGCCTCTCATGTAGAAGAACCCCACTCTTCATTTTAACGAGAATCTTAAAATGTTTTAACTATTCACACTTTTCTACTTCTCTTGTTTAATCACTTCCCTGTTTAACAACTGTTCAAACTTAGGACAGTGCTGAAAAAGAAGATTTATGGCCAGTTGCTAAGGTTACAAAAGCTTCAGCATCCCTAGGGTCAATCAATCATGATTTAGGCACATGGCAACCAGAGCACATTTACAATGGTTGCAGAGTCCCATTGCCATCTTCCTAGGAGTTTCTGACAAGCAAAGTCAATGGGGGAAGCCACTTAATGGTACACTTAACCATGGCAAAAAGGCCGTAAAAATCAAGCATGACTCCCTTAACAATTGCTTTTCTTAGCAGTGGAAACTTTGGGTTCCAGTGTGGTCATAAGCACAGGCCTATTTATAGTATGTCAAGGACTACCTATAGTAACTTTATGCTTAACAACCGTGTTTCACTTAATGACAATAGTAAAATTGGCCTCATAAGTTGGGTGTGGTCATGTGTTGTTTCATGTAAAGAGTGTTCTGCTTAGGAACACAGTTGCTGGTCCCAATTGTGGTTATTAAACGAGGACTACTTGTATTGTTTTTGATGTTAGCATCTGTTACCCTCCTCTCACTGGTTTTGATTCCAAAACGGCATTCTAAGCAGGGTATTTATTGTACTCCTTTATTTTTTTTATCAAATCAGTGTTGCCTCTTAGTGACCACATGAAGAAAAGTTCTCCAGGATGAGATTGTAATAATTTGTGCTTAACTGCCTAATGAAGAAGCCAGAATCTAACTAAAAAAAAGGAAGGAAGGAAAACGGAGTACAGAATGCTATCCCCTGTACACTTACATTCCTAGTACTTTTAACTGTTTGTGATACTTCAAAATACCCAGAGACTTTCACTGAGTAAAAATCAATATCTATGGGAAAATAAGTGTCATAAATCAGCACTCCAGACTTATATAACCCCATGCTGAAGTCAGATTAAACTCCTTTTTAAATTTCAAATGGGAAACAAATCATCTGGTTTTGTCCTTAGCATTTTTATTTTCACAAGCTCTTCAGCTTGCAAAAGAATGCTAATAAAATATAATTTGTCCTAAGAACATTTTAGGCCAGAGTGCCTCAGAGGAAGTTGTTTATTCCTTAATAAACTCCTTTCTTTCTCAGGTTACAAGTCCAGTTCTGTAAAGAAACTAAACTACTTTTTACATGATCTGACTGGACAGGGAGTGAAACAAGTGTTAGAATATCAAGGAATTAGAAAGGAAAGAAACCACAATCATTTGATTCAATACAAACAAGTATATCTGCCTGATTTTGGAATAACTGACATTATTTTTGATGGGAGAGCGTTTTGATCTGGGGAAAGGTCAACATGATTTATAAATGTGCCACAAAAAATACTTTGTTATTTTTAGAAATGATTATGTTTGCAGCAAAATGGAGAGGGGATACAAGTTATGTGGTTTTTCCGTGTTTAATAACATAGATGTAGGGAGTACAGATTCTCAGGTAGCCCAATTTTAAAATATTGAATCAGAAAGACTGCAGAAAGAGATCAAGTTACAAAGTATGGGATAGTAAACAATTTATAAAAAGTTCAGCTTGAACTAAAGTGATCAGGTTTATAAGATAAAGCATAGCAATACAATGCTTAAACAGGGAGGAATAAGATTCAAAATTTAAATTCCTTCAAAAAGGCTTTGGCCTGTTCAAGTAACAAATTTTATCTGGAAGCCTTTTATTTATTTATTTATTTATTAAAAATACTATAATGAATCAGGAGTGGCAGCGCCTAAGCAGCATAAGACTCTTTAGGGTATAGACTTCTTCTTAAAGATAATTATGATTCAACTTTTATATTTTAGAAAAAGCAACTATTACAAATGCCCTGAAGGTCTCCCTTGTGTTGTTAATTAAACCAAATCAATCCATTTAACATTCATCTTAAGTTATCTTAATTATTTGGGTGAGATATAGACAAAACTTTCACATCAAAACCACTTTAAACAGCATTTCTAAAACACTTTTTCCCCCCCAGCCAGGGAATCCCTATCTTAAGGCAGCTTTCACTTCTATGAAACCCTCCAAAATACACTGGGTTACAACTGCCATCAGTAAACTTTTATCTTATTTATTTAAATATGCAAATACCTACCCATCTTATGCCAAACTCTGGGTGGCCCAGAACCAAAAATTAAAACAACATCTATCCACAATTATAATAAAAAAAAACCTTCCATTACAAATACCCTTATAAGGATGATAGAATTTGTAGTCCAGAACATGAGCTACTTAGGAAAAGGTTGGTAGGTCATGGATCTATCTGAAAAGTGTAACTAATTAAAAAAACCTCTAGAAAAGATAAATTAAATCTCTAAAATTGTATTAATGTGATGCTTAATATTTAGAATTCAGAAGCAGGCACTCAAAAGATCAGTGAAATTGCCTAAGAATTGAAAGTCAAATGAACCGTAGAATCAAGTCTCTTAAGTCAGGACTTGTTTGAATCAGAGTTTCTTGGGGGGGAAACGGTAACCCAATTCACATCTAAAGCTAAGCCATAAAAGATGAATTAATGGTAGCTTCACACTTTCTCTAAACTACACAAACAAACCGCACAGTTATGTTAGAGCGAGGCACTAACTCAGCCAGACTTGCTGCCATTTTTCTGCGTGCTTCCAAAACTCTTGTGGGCATCCGAGGGAGGTGCACTTGTTGAGTTTCTGCCCATTTTAAAGTCTGGGGGGGGGGAGGAAAAAGTGGTCAGCGGAGAGTCTCTTCACACACACACACACACACACACACACACACACACACACACAAAAACACGCGTTTTGCTAACGATAAGAGCCCCCCTTATTCCCAACATCACGACAGCGGCTCCGGCATTGCCAGAAATACAAGCAAGGAAAACATACTAGACTGTAGCCCGAGGGCATTTGCAAGTAAGCAGACTTGGCGCCGAGGCGAATCCGGCTGAGGTCCAGAGACGGAGCCACGCGTGGGTGCCCGAGATGCTCAGCTAAGGGGAGCAAGAGCCTCCGGTTTGCCGGGCTTGGACAATTCGCGCTCCTCGCCCTTGAAAAGGCGAGAACTGCCGGCGCAGTGGGGGGAAGGGCCGAGGAGAAAGCCAACAAAGGCCAACTCTTCCCCCAACCGCTCGGCGGGCCATGGGGGGGAGGCAGCGCGGGGAATCCGGGAACCACGCCCGCGCGCCCAGCCCGCGCCCCACTGCCGAGCCGAGCCGGGCGCAGGCAGGGCTCTCCCTCTTTCTCGCTCGCTTCCCCATCCGGTCTTCCCGCCCGCACTCACTTGTCGAGCCAGAAGGTCCAGGGCGAATGAAGCGGGATCCCGCCGGCCTCGGTCTCCAGGCCGCGCAGCTGCTGAGGGTCGAGGGCGGTCTCGGTGTCCGCCTCGTCTTCCTGCTGCTGGGGCGCCGGGCACGGGGGCTCAGGCGGGCCCGGCTGCCGCTCGGGGGGGCTGAGCGCCATTGCCCTGCGCTTCCTTCGGCCCTGGCTGAGTCAGCGCCGCCTTGCTCGGCGAAAGCCCGCCTTGCTGCATTGCCGGCCGGCGGGCAGCAGGGGGCCCTGTCTGGCTTACGCAAAGCCGGTGTGTGGAACAACCAGCCGGCAGCCGTGCGCACATGCGTGAGGCTCTCCTCTCTCTTCAACGGAGAGTCGCTGTGTGCGGCGCTTGGGGGAGAAGCTGGCGTCTTGCAAAGCGGGCGCTCTGAAATGCAACCCAAGCAACAATCGGGGCGGGGTGGAGGGGTGGAGGGGGAATGACGGTGGGTAGGCAAGGGTGGCGCGTGAATTTGAGAATGGTGCAATTCTGTTTGCGTGTTTTTTCCCGTGAATGCAGGGCTGTCAATCAAGGAGAATAAATCTGAACGATCACTAGATGGCAGTAGGTTTCAAGCGTTTTCTATACCTGGTGGCCCTAAATTCGACTAAGGCCCATCTTCTATCTAGGCGAGGCCTTCCAAATGTGACGGGGTGGCTGGCAATTCTCCAAATGGATGCCAGTGTTTTTGGAGAATTTTTGGAGTTGCAGTTGGACTACAACTGGAGGTCACTAGATTGGGAAAACAAAATTGGATTTACCTTTAATTTAAAAAAAGGTAGCTTAGTATTTGTTTAAGTTCAGTGAGAATATATCAAAATATGCAATTATGTACTTATGTAGGGTTTTCTGTGAAAACTTTTATTGTATTTAAAGAAACTCAAATACTAGGTGGATGATACAAGGATAAATTCAAACCTATGTATACTTAGCCTTTTGGTTCAGCCTCTCTTCATCCTATCTTCAGTTTTTATTGAATCGTCAATATACAAGTATTCAGCAAACATGTACACAATGCTTTAACTATTCATACTGGAATTTTAAGGTACTCCCAATTATCCTGGTGTAGGCAGTATTGTGGCAGAAACAATACTGCTTGATTGACTCTGCCTTTGAAAATGCCATCCACAACTGCCAGCAAAACAAATACCCAAAAGCTTATCATTGAATACTCCCAATTATGCAGCGCATCTTGCTAAATTCACCGATGGCACCATAGTATTAGTATTCCTGTGTTCTGTATGAAAGATGCTGTTATCTGCCACAAGCTTTAGTATCAAAATTTGTGAGGTCAGGCAAAACTCAAGCAGTTTAATATTTAGGAATTGTCCCTAGAGAGTTACAGTTTGGACATAATCTGCTGGAGGGTTGGTGGATTGCTTTGGGCAATTCTTTTCTCACTCACATCATAGTGCTGTGCTAAGGGATGGTCGTTTACAGATAGACTCTCTTACTATTCAGGTATAGGAAAATGAGCATCATTATTGGTATATGACACCAGAGAACTTGTCTGAAATATATAAATAAGGTGACCAACCGTCCTCCTTTAGGGAGGACAGTCATCCTTTTGTGAGTTCTGTCCTCCCTCGAAAAGTGTCCTCCTACATGTCCTGCTTTTCGATATTTGAAGACTAATCTGCAGGGCTTTTTTTTTCTCATAGAACACTCAAAACGGTGTTCCGGCACCTTTTTTTGATGGTTTTTTTTCAACTTTTGCATGAGCTGTGCTACTCCCCCTATTGGTTTTCAAAAGCCAATAGGAATTGCTGCTGAGCGGGCCAAAACACCCGGCCAGCAAACTTTGCACATGTAAGTTGTCTACAGCGAAGGTGAATTGGCAGGAACTTTGCACCCCTCCCTGCTACCCAACTAATCTTCTAGTTAGTCCCGAAGATACCTGGAGGAGACTGGAGCGGCGACGCCACGGTAACTTTCTCTTGATCTTCATCCCTGCTAGGACAATAATGGCTGTGGGCGCAAGAGGCAGGGACAGTGGGGTTGCTGCGGGTGGGAGTGTGAGGGGTGGGGGTGGCTGGCCGCCCCCCGTGCTGTGGGAGCCGCAGGGCCTGCTCTACACGGGGCTGCGCAGGGTAGGCGGTGATGCTGACAGGGCGGTTGCAGGTGGTGTGTGTTGATGGCGGGCTGCCCCCCGGGGCTGGAGCTGGCACAGCTGGTGCTTTGGGAGCCACAGCGCCCACTCTACACGGCGGGGCAGCAGTGCTGGTGGGGCAGCTGGGGGCAGGGGCGCAGCGCGTAAGCATAATTACAATATAAAATGTTATTGTTACAAATGTTTTTATTATGCATTTATCATATTATAGTGTATTCTGTATTATTGTTGCAATGAATAAAATGTTTCTTTTATTTATGATATTTTTTTCTTCAATTTACTTGTGTCCTCCTTTTCATTGTAAAAAAGTTGGCCACCTTAATATAAAGGCACTTCAAACTTATTGGAAATGTGAACAACAAGAAGGATCATTTTATCATTCTTGGCAGATGTGCAAAAAAGCTAAAATAATTTTGGATTCAATTACACTGATTCAAAGAATTTTAAAGAATCTTCCTCTTGGGACTAATGAGACAAGCAGTTGGAAAAGTATCATGGTTTTATGTATGATAACCACAGCAAGATAAGTATGCACAAGGATGGAAAGATTTGGCAATATCTACAACAGAGAAATGATGGATGAAAATTATTGAACTTGCTGAGATGGCCAAATTGACTTGTTTGATTAGACAAAAGTCAATATCTACATTTATAACTGCCTGGTAACTCCTTATTGATTTTTTGTATAAAACAAACAAATAAAGTTATGATTTGTGATTTTGATGATTAGATAGGATCGATGAGAAAAAGAAAAGAGTCTTGATCTAATTTTATAAAAAGAGATAAATTTATACTTGTTCTTATAAGATCGGAAGCCTCTTTGTATCTTTTTCTTTTTTCTTTCTTGCACTTTTAGCTTTCTTTTTGATTTATTTTTCTTATTCTATATTCATTTTTATTAGTTTTTAATCTTTGTTTTTGAAACATAAAAAAGTTTTGAATTAAGCTTAAAAATTAAATACAGGTTGTCTTCAACTTACGACTTTTTGAAGTTATGACCTCCCTGGCAGTATTTATGACTGGATTTGAAGTTCCAACAGCATTTGCTTTGAGCATTTGGCAACTTGATCACTTTTATGGCTGTGTGCAGGCTTCTGCTGTAACATTTTACAATGGTTTTGCTGAAAACTGGCATTTATTTCCAGGTTTTGGCAATACCTGACCATAGCAAACCACAGATTTGCTTAATTTATTTATTTATTTATTTATGAGACTTATATACCACTTTAAGTGCAAGCACTCTCTAAGCGGTGTACACCAGTAAGCAATGTATATTGCTTACATTGCCCCCAACAATCTGGGTCCTCATTTTACCTACCCCGGAAGGATGGAAGGCTGAGTCAACCTTGAGCCGGTGAGATTTGAACCGCTGACCTGCTGAACACAGTCAGCTAAAGTGGCCTGCAGTACTACACTCTAACTGCTGCGCCACCTCGGCTCTTAATGACTACAGTGGCTGCTTTATGACTGCTGTATTTGCTTAATGACTGTTGCAAAAAAGTTGTAAAATCAGGTTAATCATAGGTTGACCTAATTTACAAGCATTGCAAATTACAACTGTGATGTGGAGGCTCCATTACTATCAGAACTCAAGGACTCTCTCTCTCTCTCTCTCTCTCTCTCTCTCTCTCTCTCTCTCTGTGTGTGTGTGTGTGTGTGTAGTGTGTTTGTGTGTGTGTGATGTTTACAACAAACTTGAGGCAATTCAAAGGTTAGGGAAGGAGGATTTGGGGAAAATTTTTTCCTGGCTTCTAGTGCTTTTCAAAGCAGAATGTATTCTAATAATTAGAATTCTGCTACAATTTCTTGATCCAATCTTCAGCCTGTTTTCTTTTTTGAGTTTCTCTGGTAAGTGACTGCTATATTGCCAGATTTGTTTCTAGTGTTTTGCTATCTTCAGAGAGGCTTTAGAATCAGTCACTGGGGACTCTGTACATTTTTTGAGAAATACAAGATAATTGGAGGAATAGATGAGCAACTTCAGCCTAGCTGTGGCCTGGGATTGCATTTGGCAGGAAAGAAGAACAGAAAGCACGTGGCTGAAAAAAAAAACATTCAGCTCTGCTTCTCAGCTTTTGGATTTTAGAATTAAAAAATAACAACACAGATGCATGAAACTTTCTCAGACTCTGTTTTATTTATTTTTTATGACCTTAGGAGGATGTGAAAACCATGAAAAAGGGGTAGAGGTGGGGATTGCCCAGGGTCAAGAGATTATGCTTTAGCGCTCCTCCCGCTTTCCTTTTCTCAGCCATTACCATTGCAATAGACATTCTGCTGGCTGACTAGAAGGATGTTAGTGGGAGAAAACAGCCTCCCAGCCTCTCTTCCAGATGGCCAGGTTGTTCACAAGTGCTCATCTCAAACCCTCTTCCTGTGCGGTTGAAAAGACTGAGGGAATGAAAGAAAATAAGAGTGCCTGGTGAAGAGAAATGGAAAATTGAGACCGTCCTCTTAACAATCTCTTATTTAAGCTGAGGAATTCCCGAAAACAAACAAGTATGGGTAAAACTGAATCAGAAATGAATGTTTGATACAAAGGAACTGTTTCTTGGGTAAATGTAGATTAATATCCAATGAGCCAAGATTATTCTTTATTTTCTATGCGCTGGTCAAGGTCTTGTTTTTACATGTGACTATTTAAAACAATACAAGATTGTTTACTTTCTCTTTTTCCTTTTTTAGAATAATGTTTATTCCTCTGAGGTTCTCTGCCAAAGGAGAGGGGACTAAATTCCCTAGACACAAATCTCATGCTACACAGCCAGGAAGTGGCAACAAATAATATACAGTACTTCATTTTGATCAGTTGCATTTTTCTGTTACTTGTTGTAAGGCACGGGCTGTGGGATTCTTGTCTACCTCACATGGCACGGTTAAGCAGGAGAATCCCAAATAAAGGCACAACTTCAATTGCTTATTTCCCAGGACGATGCTTATTTCTGGAAAATAAGCAATCATAGCGGTATTACTAAGCAGTTACACAAGAGTGTGTTAGTTCAGGGGATTCTGCAAATGAAGATTTGAGACCCTCCCCTACTGTTTCACGCTGTAGTTTTTCCCCCTCCCCCATCCAAAATGCAGTGAGAAAGGCTTTGATCTACGCACATGTAACTTGTAACAGATGGGTATTATGCCTATTTGTTTGGGTTTGTATGCTGCCTTTATTATTTTTATAACACAAGGTGCTGAACATACCCAACATATCTTCCTCTTCCTATTTTTCCCACAATCCTGGGCTGAGAGAGAATGACTGGCCCAAACTCACCCAGTGCTATCTTAGCTAAAACTGAACTTGAACTCACAATCTCTCACTTTCTCACCTGGTGCCTTAACCACTAAACCAAATAGGCTCTTGGAGAGTCAGCAAGTCAGTAAATCAAATTTTTGTTTTATTTATTGACTGTATCCTTTCCTGTGGAGGCTTATTGGTTTATGCATGCTGCTTACTGTGTGTATTCATAAGGTTTTATTTGTCATCTAAAATGACTCAACTGTGGACCTCTAACTTGAAGCAGAGCCAACAAATGTTACATACTGGAATAAGCCTTTTCAGTTCAATGGGATGTACTTTTGAATAGATTGCACCATAGATCAATATCTTTCTACCTCTTAGACTTCGGAAGAAGGCAATCAATACTTCTGCCCACTTCTGTGAATTCAGTTTTACTATTTCTGATTGAATCATCACCTTTACAGCTTCAATTCCAAAAGTGTCTAGTAGGAGATTGTGCTGAAGCTAAAAAGGAAAGAGTCCTTAAAAACAAACAGTTGGGCAATGGAAGGATCCCATTAAAGGCCTATCTAATAAATGGAGTCTTATTCCTTCATGGAAGCATTTAAGGGAAAAGATTTAAGACCTTCAGTGAAAATGGACTCGCTAACAACAGAAGGGTAAAGGTTTCTGCCTCAGTTTTCAAGATTCAGAATCTCTTAACTCCTAATTCTTGGCATTGAAACTTATTAAAGAAAGTTTATGTGACTCTTGCTTTCTTGATCATTTGTGTCAATCTTGCTATACCAAGGACTTCACTGTAAGACAGGTGTCTCTAACCCCCAGTTCGTGGACCAGTACTGGACCGCGGCATGCCAGCAACTGTTCTGCACAAAGAAGGAAAGTCCCATCTGCAGGATGCAGGCAGCACACAAAACCACGCCCCCTCTGGTCCACAGTTCTCTCCACATAACCGGTCCCTGATGCCCAAAAGGTTGGGGACCTCTGTTGTAAAATACAAGATTTCCACATAGTGGTTATCATTCCTGAAATCTCATAATCATTTACATTGGGTTACCTTGGCCTTTTTATGACTTGTGGACTTCAACTCCCAGAATTCATGAGCCCCAAGTCATAAAAGGGCCAAGATTCCCAACCCCTGAATTACATAATAGCCTGTTACTGTTCTCACATTGTCACTGAGAACTCTGGATAAACTAATCACAGAAGTTAGTGCCCTGGATCCCCATCTTTTCTACTTGCTTTATTGGGAAGAGGAAAGCTGGGGGGGGGGGTTGGTTTCCACATCCAGCTGTGATTGTATTGCCTCTGAGACTGATTTTTTGGTAATGCTAGTTGTCCGGGGAAGATAAACTTTTAAATTGTGTTCTGTTAGAAGTTTTTTCTTGATTTTACATTGCCTAAAAGGATAAAAAAGATGAATAACAGCGTTGTTGGCAAAAGAAAAATGGAAAAACCACACTCCAAAAGTATTTTATTTTTGTTTGTAATCTGGCTTTTAAGTATGTAGTTCTGGAAGCTGTTTCTTTCTTTAATGCAATATTTGCTCCCTTTATAGCACTTTGTGGTTTGGATCATACAGAAGGTTAATAAACAGGGAATTGAGATAAAAGTCTGGGAGAAAATTTTCTTTGTTAATTTAGCAGTTTTTCTTCTACTTCTAATAACCACTTATATTCTTTCCTGTCTTATTACCTGCCCTCCAGATGTATTGGACTTCAGCTTTGATTATTCTTAGCCAGATGTATGTGGAGGCCAACTAATGACTGTATTATTTATTATTTCTGTTTCACTTTAATGTATAAAACATAATCAGCAAGAGAATACAATATAAAAGGCACTAAGGGTCAGGTAAGAACCACAGTCTAAGCTCACTAGGATATTTGATCAACAGTAACTACTGTTGAGCTGTAGTGGAAAGGAAGCTTTTGCATGTGAGAATCCTAGCCAGGCAGACCCATAGTTTTTCTATACTACAGATTTATTTGGTGTCAACTCACTTGGTGGGGGAAATATCATTTCTCAAAGCAGGAATAATCATTGGCTTGATAAAACTGGTTTGTACACAATTTTCTGTGCTATGGAATGAGTTGGGAATACAAAATTGCATGGCATTTCCTTATACAGAGTTCATAAACATGATGCCTGGAAGATACAGAAATATAGAATAGAATAGAACAGAATCAGAGTTGGAAGGGATCTTGGAGATCTTCTAGTCCAACCTTCTGCTCAAGCAAGAGACATTATACTATTTCAACTATCCAGTCTCTTCTTAGCATTTCACTAATTTTTCTCACTGTCAGGAAATTTCTCTTTATCAAGCAATCAATTATAATAGAGCTGGAAGGGACCTTGGAGGTCTTCTAGTCCTACCCTCTGCTCAAACAGAAGACCCTACACCTTTTCAGATAGGTGGCTGTCCAGTCTTTTCTTAAAAAACCTTCAGTAATCAAGCACCTACAACTTTTGAAGGCAAGCTCACTGTTTTTTTTCTAGGTTTATTTTCAAGGTTGAATCTCTCTTTCATAAATTTCTATCCATAGAATGAAAGTTAAGCATAAGAGCATTTACTATGATTATGAAGGCAGTCATAGGCTTAAGAATCACTCCTCCACGTGTAGAAGTATGTATGTGTCTATGCATGCAGTGTACTGTATTTTACAAAAGCATGTTTTACTTGTTTTAGGCTCCCCATTCAGGATAGATCAGCTAAGCTTCTTAATGCTTGTTGCTATGGAAACTGAATTAGTTGTACTGATAATAGACATAAATGGGGTGCAGTATGCCACTATGTGATAGATTATTTCTATTGCATAAGTTAATGATAACAGAGTTTACATGGTTTCAGCAGTACTGTATTCCTCACATATTGTTCCAAACGGTAAATCTTTTCAGTCCTGATGTACTATATCAGTTCTCAAGAGCGGGAAGAAATGTCCTATTGATTGAGATTTGCCCTCAGTGTCTCTTGCAAGGCAGAAAAAGGAGGGCTGAAGTGCCTAGGGAATGTGGCTAGAACAATAAAACTTTCTGGTATTTTTTCCCTTAGTTTGGGTGGAGTTTGCTCTTTATTGCTTTTTGAAAAAAGAACTTCTGGGACAGTTTCCATGGAGAAAGGTTTTTCCACAGACTGGAGAGGGTGTGGTTTTGTGTGCTGCCTACATCCCATGGATGGGGCTTTGCTTGTTTTTGTTGATTGTTGGCCCGGTACCGGTCCACGGACTGGGGGTTGGGAACCCCTGTCCTAGTAAACAGATACTGTGTATTTCTGGCTTCAAAATACAGGTAGTCCTTGACTTACAACAGTTCATTTAGTGATTGTTCGAAGTTACTGAAAGTTGCTGAAGCCCTGGAAAAAGTGACTTTTAACACTTTTTCACACTTATGACCATTGCAGCATCCCCATGGTTACATGATCAAAATTTAGACATTTGGCAACTGAATCATACTTATGAGGGATGCAGTGTACCAGCATCATGTGATTTCCTTTTGTGGCCTTCTGACAAGCAAAGTCAATGGAGAAGTTAGATTCACTTTACAACAACTCCAGTGATTCTCCCAACAACTGTGACAAGAAAGGTCGTAAAATGGGGTAAAATTCACTTAACAGCTGTCTCACTTAGCAACAGAAATGTTGGGCTCAACTGTGGTCATAAGTTGAGGACTACCTGTAATGGGGGAGAAATCTGTTAATTTGCACCAATTTTGGCTGGAGAAACTTCTAGGAATCACAAAGAAGATATTCTGTGGTTAGCTGTGTGATCTTACGTTGCTTATTACTGCTCAAGCATATCATAGACCAGGGGTAGGCAACCTTGGCTCTTATATATGACTTGTGGACTTCAACTCCCAGAATTCCTGAGCCAGCATGGCTCAGCTTAGAAACCTTTCTTTCTCCTCAGCAGGCTGGCTCAGGAATTCTGGGAGTTGAAGTCCACGAGTCATAAAAGAGCCAAGGTTACCTACCCCGTCATAGACAAATGTACCTTCCAACAGAGGAAGGTGGAATTGTGTATAAAGGTAGTCCTTGACTACATTCATTTAGTGACCGTTCAAAATTACAACAGCACTGGCTTATGACGATTTGTCACACTTAAACGATTGTTGCAGCACGGTCAAATGATCAAAATTCAGACGCTTGGCAATTGGTTCATATTTATGATGGTTGTAGCATCCCACTGTGATCACATTTTTTGATCTTCCGACAAGTAAAGTCAATGGGGAAGCCAGACTGGCTTAGCGACTATGTGGCTAACTTAACAACTGCAGTGATTCACTTAATAACTGGCAAGAAAGGTCATAAAATGGGGCTTGCTCAGCAATGGAAATTTTGGGCTCAGTTATGATTATAAATCGAGGACTAGCTGTAATTAGTATTCTCAACTAGTTATGAATTAGATTGAGAATAACTGCGACAAAGACACTTTGTGAATTTCCATGGCTAAGGGTTGACTTCACAGTAAGTACGATTTGTATGGTTTCTCCAGGTCTTTGATATTAAGTATTCTTAAGAAAACAGTCAGAGATTGGTCCTGACTACATGGTAAGCTGCAAAGCACATGTTTGTCAAATGTGATCTGTTTATTTATTCAATTTATATGGCTGCCTATCTAACATTCATGAGGCTTACAATTACAGTACCAGAAAAATCAAGAGTGAAAACAGCCATGCAAACATTAAAAACAATTAAAAGCCATACAGTGCTGTGGGAAGCCAGCCCCGCAGAGAAGGAAATATTAAAAGGCAGAAAAATATATTTCCTCAAAGGATCTTAAAGAGGCAGAAAACATGCCCAGTTTTTTTTCTTAATATCCTCAAGTCTCCCTCCCCCAAGCAGAAACCAGCTCTGTAGAAATGCAGATGTAAATAATCCAGGAAGGTTGGAGACCCCCAGCTAAAAGATTAAGAAGACAAAGACACCTAAAATCTAAGTACCCCATCCAAACTCTAAGACAAGACATAATATGATTAACCCACAGATGCCAAAGGGATACAGGACAAAATACATGACACAGGAAATACAAAGCCTCAAACAAGAACAGGAAACAACCTCAAGAGCCCCAGAGGGTATAAAAACCCATTCCCTACATGTGCTTTTTTCTCCTTTTTCTTCCAGAGCCATCTTTCTGTCTGGCTCTCCTCTTCAATAAACTGCAACCTTCTTCCTAAAGCAGTCACCATGTTGTTTATTCCCAGTTTGGACTGAACCATGATGAAGATTTTTCCTTCAACAGTGCAGTACGGTGAGAATAGAAACATTCAAGAACAATACATCCATTTTATAGGCTTCACACCACTCTCTGATCCCCAAGCCAGATGGCAAAGCCAGGTCTTCAGGCTCTTCTGGAGGGCCAGTGAAGTTGGGACTATCTGCACTCCAAGAGGAATGATAGGATGGGTACAGCATCAGAAAAGGCCCTCCTCTGCGTCCTGCCAGATGCCATTCTCTAGTGGAAGGAACTCACAACAAATCTCTTCTGCTGGACCTGATGGGATGGATAGATGTTACTGGGGAAAAGTAATCTCTCAAATAACTTGACCCCATTGCCATGTATGGCTTTATAGATTATTATCAGCACTTTGAACTGGACCTGGAAGTAAATTGGTAGCTAAAGTTGTACAGCAAAGGTGTAATATACACAGAACAAGATGCATACGTAATTCCCTGTGTTGCTGCATCCAACTGGATATTTTTCAAAAGCAGCCCCAGCAGCAGTACTGTAATAGTTTCCAGTTCTCAACTGTGACCCATCTTAATACAGATTCCCCAGAAAAGGGTTTTAATGGTATAGGCCAGGGGTAGGCAACCTTGGCTCTTTTATGACTTGTGGACTTCAACTCCCAAAATTCTGGGAGTTGAAGTCCACGAGTCATAAAAGAGCCAAGGTTGCCTATCCCTGGTTTAGGCAGAAAGAAAATATTTTAGGAGTAGAGGTCAAACCACTTCTCCCATCATGTTTTCATCCATGTGTGGAAGAAGACCCTGGAAATGATCACTGTGAGCCCATCCTTCCCTGTTTTCTTTCTACTTCCTCCTCCCTCCCTCTCCCTCCACCAAGACTTTAAAGCAGCATGAGGAGCACTGGACCACCTGAGGCTCCAGCTATATAAGCGAAAGAGGCTTTTGGCACCTGAGTGTGGCAAAGAGATTGCCATTGTGTAGGAGAACAGAAGAAGTTGCAGGTAAGAGCAGAGAAACGGATACAGCACAGCAGGCAATTGGCGGTAAAGGACGAATTGGCAGGAATGCATAGAGCCAACAACTGAAGAGTAGAGAAGAGGGAATGCAAGTTGGCAGTCACTCCTTCTCTACTTCCACTAAAGAGCCTGGCAGCTCACAGCCACCAAACAGACCCTCCCTTTCCCAGTTCCCCCAGCACCAGTGCAGAATGAAAGATTGTGCAAAGCCAATGCCTTGGGAGCAATTCAGAAAGGCACCACTGAGCTGATGATGACAGAAGGCGGGTCAGCAATAGAAGCCAACTAACTTTAAGGTAGCTAAAGGATGGCTCAGGCAAGCATAGAAGAAAAAGGAGATAACTGTATATAGGACTCTTAAGGATTTAGATACATTATGCATATAGAATTAAACACATAAAGAGTATAGATTTAGGGATAGTTAAATGAGAAAAAAAGAAATACGTAGGGTAATAAAGTTTGTTTGGCCTTTGTATTTGGCCTTTTGTATAAGAAATCTTTTCTAGAAACTCTACTCTCTTTATCAGTAATCTCTACTAAAACCCCACTAGAGTTCTCCAAGTTTTAAGGAAGATATTTTTCATATCCTCTGCTACCCATTCCTCTTTTTTTTCATCATGGGAATCTTTAAAGTAGATATCGAGTTTCTACTTCATTGAATATAAAGGGATATTTCAAGAAACTGCAGGCGATTTTCATATGCTATGGCTTTTTTATATCACCAGACTGCAGTCACATAAAGCTGCATTATGATTTTTCAGCTATGGATACATTATCTCACTCCTATACATTCAAATTACTAGTGTTACCACATTTCACTACATTTCCTCTCCTTGTCTCATTGCCATTCCTAGCCTATTTATTTAATATTTGTTTTCAGCTTTTGATCAATCAACCAGTTTATTATTTGGATTGCAAATTGTAATAAAATTACAAGGGAAAAAATTATCCACTCAGGGCTGAGAGAATAACATTGATAAATAAGCTGAATAAGAGTAGTGCTACGATATAGCTTTGTTTCACCCCATTAAGAGTCAGAATATCGTGTGTTAAATGGTGTACTAGAATAAATCTACCCAGAATTTGAGCATTTAGGCTCATAACATCAGTGATCTTCTGTCCAAATTTAGTGCTCCAATTTAGTCTAAAGTTTATTTCTATTAATGGACTCGAAGGCTTCACAAAAATCAACAAAGACAGCAAATATTTTCCTTTTCTCATACAGTATTTTACATACTTATTGAATGAGCCAAAATGAAGCAATGACCAATTGTTATCTGCTCTAAACCCACTCAGTTATTCTGCAAACACATTATCATTGATTACTTAATCCTCTAATTTGTAAATTAGATTTTTTGCATAAATTTTGGCTATGATGTCAATCAGGCTAATCGATCTATATTTTTCTGGGAGGCTTGATCACCTTTTTATAAATTGAGATAATAACAATAATAACAATAGCAACAATAACAATAATAATAAAAAGTTGGAAGGGACCTTGGCGGTCATCTAGTCCAACCCCCTGCTCAGGCTGGAAACCCTACCATTTCAGACAAATGGCTGTCCAGTCTCTTCTTAAAAACTTCCAGTGTTGGAACATTCACAGCTTCTGGAGGCAGGTTGTTCCACTAATTAATTGTTATAACTGTCAGGAAATTTCTCCTTAGTTCTAGGTTGCTTCTCTCTTTGGTTAGTTTCCATCCAGAAGACAAACTTAGGATCCAAAAAGATCTTGACAAACTTGAACAATGGGCCCTATCCAGTGGTAGGATTCAGCTGGTTCGCACCACTTTGGGAGAACTGGTAGCTAATTTTTTGTTGCCCAGGCCCAGAATGGACTTCCGGAAATGGCATCCACACAGAGAACTGGTTGTTTACATATTTGAATCCCATCACTGGCCCTATCCAACAAAATGAGTTTCAGTGTGGAAAAAAGCAAAGTTTTAAATTTAGGCAGGAAAAATCAAAGGTACAAGTACAGATTAGGCGGGACCTGGCTCAAAAACAGTAACTATGAGAGGGACCTTGGAGTCCAGTGGATGATCACTTGACTATGAGCCAGCAGTGTGCAGCAGCAACCAAAAAAGCTAATACAATCCTGGGTTGTATAAACAGAGGCATACAATCAAGATCGTGCAAAGTATTAGTACCGCCTTATAAAACCCTAGTAAGACCACACCTGAAATACTGCAGCCAATTTTGGTCACAAAAAAGATGTTGAGAGTTTGGAAAAAATTCAGAGAAGAGCAACTAAGATGATCATAGGGCTGGAGACCAAAACATACAAAGAATGGCTGCGGGACTTGGGTTTGTCTAGTCTAAAGAAAAGAAGAAACAGGGGAGACGTGATAGCAATATCACAATGTTTGAGGGGTTGCCACAAAGAAGAGAGGGTCACGTTATTCACCAAAGCACCAGAGGGAAGGATGAGAAACAACGGTTGGAAACTGATCAAGCAACCTGGAATTAAGGTAGAAACTTCCTGGCAGTGAGGACAATTAACCAATGGAACAGCTTGCCTTCAGAAATCGTGTTCGCTCCATCACTGGAGATTTTTAAGAAGAGACTAGACAGTCATTTGTCTGAGATGGTATAGGTCAGAGGTCCCCAATCTTAAGGGCACAAGGGACCAGTTATGTGGAGAAAGGTTTTTCTGCGGACCGTATGGGGTGTGGTTTTCTGTGCTGCCTGCATCCTGCAGATGGGGCTTTCCTTGTTTGTGCAGCCCGGTACTGGTCCACAGACCGGGGGTTGGGGACCCCTGGTATAGGTTCTCCTGCTTGAGCAGGGGACTGGATTAGAAGACTTCCAAGGTCCCTTCCAGCTCTATTCTATTCTAATCAAGGAGAAAATGACCTGAAGAACTGAAGTTACCTTCAAGTGCAAAACTGTTTTAATTAAAAGAAGAATTTATTTAGCTTTGTTTCCATTTGGAAACCACTTCTGGATTTTGTATTTGGAAACTGAAACTGAAAAAAAATAAAATTCTAATTTTAGGTTTTGATGATTAGAATGATTGTGTTGTTATAGCAATGGCTTAAAATATTTAGAAATGTAAAGCTAAAGGTTGAGGCTGTAATTTTTTTTTTACTATTGTACTGCACTGAAAAAATAGAAGTCACTTTTTCCTTTTTTACTTCTTTTTTCATTTTTCTTCTTTTCTTTTATATTTTCTCAAGTTTTGTATTTGCATCTTATCTTACAGTAAACATTAATAAGAACTTTAAAAAAAACCCCTGATGTTATCAAAATGGTTTTCCATCAACAGTTTTCATTTTTAGTAAATTTCCTGGGATATAATATTTTCCATGGATTTTATTGGAAATTAGTGCCAAAATTCTTTCTTCTTGCTTCACTCCTAACCATACAACACGCTATTTTGCATTCCCCATCAAAACAGTAACTCTGCTGTGGATCAGCTAGCTTAACTGTTAGGCTATATGTTGATAGTAACTTAAAACATCTGGAGAACTTGAGTCAGCATTAATCAACTTTTGGTAAATACTGCCAGATGACTTGAATGTAAAGTGACAGTGATTTTCTGTGCCAAACTTATGGATCATCTCATTTTTTTTTTAATTCAATAAATCTACTTCAAGTAAATGTTCGTTGTAAACTTTAAACTTCCTATTGGCTTCAGGCCCAATAAGTTGGGAGGAAATTAACTGATTAGCATTACAGCCTTTCAAAATGACCTCAGCATTTGAATTTTTCCTTTCTTGGCAGAGGAGATAAGTTACTTTATGCTCATCCCGTTTGTTGATATATAGGTGTAATTGCTAAACAAAACCCTGGGCTGAAAGCCATTCTAGATTTGATACATTAATTTATAAAGTAAATCCAAGAATTTATATCCTGCTGGATTTATTTTATTATCCTTAAGATTCTAAGGAAAGGTAACAGAGTTCATCAGGATCACATTTCAAACATTTTGCTATTTTGGGTTAATCATCCCCTGTTCTTGCATTAAAAGGTCATACTAATTTAATAGTGTTTCTAGAAAATTGTGTTCCAATATATCTATTGTATTTCTAGTGTTGCCCACTGGTCCTGTTTTTGAAATTTGGCACATATAAGGAGCACACAAACAGTTATATAATTAGGACAGATTTATTCATTGTTATTAATTTAATTATCAGAGAAGGATCACAATCCATTTAATCAGAACTATCTCCTATTTAACAAAATACTTAAAGCCTTAAAAGATGGTGTATGAAATATATCTTCCATGCTACAATAACCCATGATCAGAATCCTGCTAAACAGATTATATCACTCTATTCTTTCTGGGAACCATGTTTTCTTTGCTGGAACCAATCTGGGTCAGTCACTGGGACCACAGGTTTAGTCTTCCCAGCTTTTGGACTCACTGCTGGAACCCATTCTTAGGGAATTTCTCTCTACTGCAATGAGACCAACCCAGATTGGATCCTGGGACATGTATATTTGCCTTCATGTTTTCTTTTTTAAAAAACACAGTACCATGTGATTTTAATCACTGTAAGCAATCCTCATCAACAATTTGAACATCCACCCTAGTATGTTCCAAACCAGGATGGATAAGTTGTCTGAAGTAGTATGGCTTAATTATTAATAACAAGAAAAAAGTCAAGGAAACTGTAGGCCCACTAAAGAGAGAAGATGGCAGGGAAGTAACAGGCAACAGAGAGAAAGCAGAGTTGCTTAACTCACTCTTTGTATCAGAAATTATAGCCCAACATACCCAAAAAACCACGGCAAAAGAAAAACTAGAAACAAAAATTAAAACAAACAAGAAAATGGTAAGAGAACACCTATCTGACCTTGACAAATATAAATCACTGGGATCCGACAGATTACATACATGAAGGACCTGGGAGATGTTATCTCAGATATTGCACCATATCTTTCAAAAATCCTTATTGCACCAGGGAAGTACCTGAGGATTGGGAAAGGGCTGATGTTCCCACCTTCAAGAAAGGGAAAAAAACAGACCTAGGAAACTACAGACCAATCAATCTAACATCAATACCTGGGAAGATCCTGGAAAAGATAATCCAAAAACAGATCTGTGAACTAGAAACAAACAAAATTATAACTAGTAGCCAGCACAGGTTTGTTAACAACAGATCATGCCAAACCAATCTTATTTCATTCTTTGATAAAGTGACTAAATTAGTAGACCAGGGAAATGCTGTGGACATAGTATACTTAGATTTCAGTAAGGCATTTGACAGAGTAGACCACAACCTGCTGCTTAGTAAGCTAGAAAAAGGTGGGGTAGACAACATCACCACCAGATGGATTTGTAGCTGGCTGACAAACCATAATCAACGAGTAGTCCTCAATGGCACTACATCCACATGGAGAGAAGTAAGCAGTGGGGTACTACAATGCTCCTTCTTAGGTTCAGTACTCTTCAATATCTTCATAAATGATTTAGATTAGGAATAGATGGGGAACTCACCAAATTTGCAGATGATACTAAACTGGCAGGAATAGCCAATACCCAAAAGACAAGCTCAGAATCCAAAAGGATCTTGACAAACATGAAAAATGGGCCTTATCCAACAAAATGAATTTTAATGTGGTAAAAAGCAAAGTTTTACATTTAGTCAAGAAAAATCAAAGGTATAAGTACAGATTAAGCGAGACCTGTCTCAAAAACAGTAATTGTGACAGGAATCTTGGAGTCCTAATGAACGATCACTTGACTATGAGCCAGCAGTGTGCAGCAGTAGCCAAAAAAAGCTAATACAATCCTGGGTTGTATAAATAGAGGCACAGAATCAAGATTTCGCAAAATATTAATACCGCTTTATAAAACCCTAGTACAGTGGTTCCCAACCTTTCTAATGCCGCGACCCCATAATACAGTTCCCCATATTGTGGTGACCCCCAACCACTTATACATCACCGGGTGCCAGGGGCGTGGCCAAAGAAAAGGGGGGGGGAAATGGCGGACAGCCTTGTTTGGCGACCCCCGTGAAATGGTTGTTCGACCCCAAATGGGGTCCCGACCCACAGGTTGAGAACCACTGCCCTAGTAAGACCACACCTGGAATACTGTTGGCTTGTTTGCTAAAACCAGGAGGTGATCTTAGGTCTCCTGCCAACTGAACTGCATTGTGGTTAAATTTTAAGGATGTAAATTCAGGTAGCTGAGGGAACCCTATATGTGAAAGAGAAGATGCTGTATGCAGAGTGGGGATATAATGAATTATTTTCATATAGAGCTAATATCTGCTAATTAGTATCTGCTAATCTCTGAAACTGTTCCTTACCAAGATTGTAGGCTCTACATTGTTTTTTCCCCTGAGAGATGATTATTATACACTTCACTACTCTGCTCAATGTTGCTAAGTTTTATCTTTGCAGGCCCAATTTTTGGATTCTCCTTTTCTCCCCAAACATACCAATATGTAAAGCTCTACCAAGCAAAGGAAATTTTAGAATATGGACTACTAGAGCACCAATTGACCATTAGAGGGAGCTTTAACATTTTTTGAATGTGAACATTCCTGCCTGCTGTGGCTTCCATCAAAAATATACATTGCTTGAAACAATTGTAAATCAGATTTCAGAATAGTAGATTACAAGCCCTAAAATTGCTATCTACTTTGTCAGATAAATAGCAACTGTTATTACATGTAAGCTTACATAAAGTATGAACTGTATATCATGCTCATTTCACACAAATACATTTTTGCAAATGATAAAACTGAATTTTGCAAAATGTCCAAGATTAAGAAGCAGTCTTCTTTATCATATTTTCCTCCTCAATTGCTTTACAGTCCCGGTTGGGCCGGTAGAAAGGAAATAGCCAAGACTTGGCCAAACTCTTAACATCTTTTGTATATGATTGTGTATGTATTGTGTATGTATTTCACTCCCATCCATGCCTCTCTGGCTATGCCTTTTTTCTTCCTTACTTCATATGTCATATTGATAAGTAGTTGCCTAGCACTTAAATGCTCCCAGAGCTGATGAATCCATTTAGTCTATGAATGTAATCTGTACTTCAATGAAGGAATTTTATATATCTGATATATAAAGATCCTGTTTTATCAATTTAGAAACACTTCATCTTTAACTCTTTTAACTCAATATGCTAAGGACATATTGGCTCTAGAACTTTCTATATGTAAAGTAAGTGCTTCATTTTACTTTCAAACTATGTTTTCTTTTCCATCATATCGCTTTTTAAAAAAACCTGTGGGAAAGGAAAATAAAATGTACACTTTTGTGAAAAAAGTACTTTATCTGACTTTCTGAATTCATCCATCTCTGTCAATGAATGTTTATCAGAGTCATTTCAGCTCTACTTATACATAAAGGGAATGAGCGAGCAGACAACACTAATTTTGAAGGTTTTCATTTATTTCATAAAGAGTAATCAAATATGTGTTCCGATGTGTCCCCCTTCATTTAAACGGAGAAGTAGAGGCAATTATGTCTTATCTATTACTCACAAACATTGGCTTCCACTTCTCAGTAATCACCCTGTAGATTTCACAGAGTGATCATGCCTGCTAAAAATATATTTCTGAAGGGTTCTATCAAAAAGCTCATGATGCTATCAGCCTGGAAAAGGTTACAGCACTATTTCTAAGGTTTTAGAGCTCTACTAATCCATAATCAGTCATAAATTTGAAATGAAAAAAAATTGGAATAATATGCATCTTTCCAATAGTAGTCAAAATTGTCCCACAAGTGCAGCATCAAATTGTCCAGGATGTTACAAAGAATCCAAGTACAACATCCAGAAATCTGGAGGCTATTCTTTCCTAAAAACAGTGTTCATGACTGTGTCATCAAAAAAGCACTCAATAGATAAAAATTGGAAGAGAATAGCAAGAAGAAGCAAGAACACTCATGTTTGTGTTAAATTTTCCAAAATGCACGTAGATAAACATTCAGACAGGTGGAGGAATTTTATATAAGCAGATGAGTCAAACGTAGGACATTTCAAGTGACATGGTATCATTACATTTGGCAGAAACAAAGCTTTGAATTCTGCAAGAACCTCATATCAATTGTCAAGCACGAAGGTAACAATGTCATGATTTGGGGATATTTAGTTGCTTCAAGACTCTGTATAACTTGCCATCATTGAAGGAACCATAACTTCTGCCTTTTTATCAGAGAACGTCACAGGGGAAAAAAAATCAGTCTACTTGTACATCAACTTAAGCTGAATCTGAAGTGGTTCAGACAATGGACGGTGATCCCAATCATCTAACACATAGGTTGGCAACCCGTGGCCCTGCAGCCGCATGTGGCTCTTTGAGCCTTCTACTGCGGCTCCCAGTCTTCCTCTGCCATTTGCAGAGAGAGAGAGAGACAGAGACAGAGAGAGCACTTGTGCTTCCCTTCTCTCTCTCTCTCTCTCTCTCTCTCTCTCTCTCTCTCTCTGTGTGTGTGTGTGTGTGTGTGTGTGTATATAAAAAAGAGAGTGGCCTCATGCTGTTCTCCATCAAGCTGACAAGCTTATTGGGCAGGGCTCCTGCTTTGCTGCATTTCCGCAGGAAGCAGCAGAAAGCATCTCTCTCTCTCTCTCTCTCTCTCACACACACACACACACACACACTTTTACTTATTTAGTGGGGGAAGAGGACTGGCAGACCAAGGGCAGAGAGCCAGTCCAATAAGAATGTGTGTCAGCTTGTCGGAGAACAGCGTGAGGCCAGCTTGCCAGGTGAGCAGAAGATCGGAGAGATGGAGAGACGGGGGGGGGGGGAGAGAGAGAGAAAGGGAGGGGGGAACAGAGAACTCATGCACAGCAGCCTTTATTTCTTTTTAATTAAACTCTTAATCAAGCCCCCCCTCTCGTGGGCACGGGTTTTGTGGCTCCCAGTGTTTTCTTTTCTGTGGGAAATGGGTCCAAATGGCTCTTTGAGTGTTTAAGATTGCCGACCCATGGTCTAACAGAATGAAGAGCAACAGATTTGAAGTTTTCAAGCAATAAAGTTGAAATCCAGACCTAAATACCATCGAAATATAGTGGTAAGACCTTAAAAAAGTAGTTTGTGCTAGAAAGCTCTCAGATGTTGCTAAACTGAAACAGTTAACCATGAAGAAATAGGCCAACATTTGTTTACAGCAATGTGCAGCTAAACCAATGAATAGAAAACACTTGGTTCCAATTATTGCAGCCAAAGATGATACACTTATGGAATCAAAGAGGTCAATTATTTTTTGACAGTGACTATTTATTGATCTGTTTGTTAAATAGATTTCTACAGCCACAGAACTCACATTAGTAATTTCAATATTGCATGTTGGATTACACTGTTTATGAAATAAAAAAAACCAAATTTTGTTCTTGTTGACCTATATTCCTTTTATATATCAGGAGGGCCCATAATATAAAACAATCAGCAGTAAAGTTGCAGAAAGACAGAAACTCTGAAAAAGGACAATTTTCTTTTCATCAAACGATAAACAGATCTATATTTTACAATGTGAGCCATCCTTTTTTAATTTATATTCAGACTCTTCGGACCTTAATAATATGTGAGATAGACCATGGGGAAAGAATGGAAAAAATCTACTTTCCTATGATATACTTAAGTACAGCTGTAAGATGCTTCCAGTCTGGTGTTCTACACATGTATAAGGTAATGAAGCACTTACTTAATTACAAGATATAAAATGTTCACCTCTGGAGGGGATTTTAAAAAAAACACAACTTGAGTCAAATAATACAGTAGCTTTAGAGCAAAGAAACGGTGATCTCCTGAATGCTAATTACAACTGGATTGAGAAGTTTACTACGTATTAGTATCTCCCCAAGCTCATTAGCTTCACTGTGTTGCTTTTAGGAACACAAGCCAGTGATTTTTAAAGCTGTTAAAATAAGCATGTAGAAAGGGCCTGTGGGTTACTCAAAATTTAAGAAAACTGTTGAAGGAGAGCAGCAATGAAAGAAGAGGATTCTAGTGCAGGCTAGTAAATAACCAGTTTTTTAAGATATCCAAACTAAGATGCAATAACCAGAAAAAACCTGAATGGTTATCAAAATACATTCAAAGGTAAAGCTGGCTGTATAGTGAATTAATATGCAGTCCTGTGTTGCTACTTAAGAATGAACCATTTAAATGATCCATTTATAAACACCATTTAGTGAAATAATGTCTATCTTAAACTACAATAGGGGAATTGTTTTGGAAATGAAAAGAGTTTACCACTACAATTCAACATGATTCAAATTATCGAGTGCCTTCAAATAGTTTGGCATATGGATTGGAAGTGACAAAGATTGAAATCTGAATAGCAACCATGGTGTCCAATTAATGCAGTGGTTCTCAACCTTTTTAATGCCGCGACCCCCCCCCCAACCGGTCGTAAGTCGAGGACTACTCAACCGGTCGTAAGTCGAGGACTACTCAACTGGTGCAGCACCGTTTGCAGAATGGGACTTTTGGCGGGCTCAGCAGGGCAGAGACAGCCTGGACAATTCCTATTGGCTTTTGAAAGCCAATAGAATTAGACTCTATTCAAGAGAGTCTATTCTATTGGCTTTCAAAAGCCAATAGAATAAAAGGGAGTAGCACAGCTAAGGAAAAGGGGGAAAAAATGGCGGACTGAGTTATTTGGCGACCCTCGTGAAATGGTCGTTCGACCCCAAATGGGGTCCCGATCCACAGGTTGAGAACCACTGAATTAATGTTTGAATTACAAACATGATGTCAGAATTTTGCTTAATCTTAATTGATTATGTTATGAGATGAACTAATTCTGAATTGAACAAATCTAGAATTTATCCTGGTTTTGGAAAACGACTTCACTAACATTAAATAAATATAATTGATCACCAGTTAAATATTAGTTCTATGATTGAGATACTGAAAATGGGTTATTTAACAGAGCATTTGTAATAGAAAAGTACTTTGAAACTGGAAGAATGTTACTCTCCTATTCTCTTTAAATTTGCCCAATTACTATGTATTTTTTTCTGTAACAGAAAATTGATCCTGGTTTATATTTGTTGTCTTGTGAACCTACTTCCTGGTGTAATAAATCTAAAATAAATAAAAAAACACTTTTGAAACAAAGGATAAAGTGATCTTTAAATGCTCACCTCCACTAATTTATTTATTTATTTAAAACATTTATATAGCTGCTCATCTTATACAGGCAGTCCTTGACTTACAACCACAACTGAGCCTAAAATTTCTGTTGCTAAGCGAGACAGTTGTTAAGTGAATTTCACCCCATTTTACAACCTTTCTTGCCACAGTTGTTAAGTGAATCACTGCAGTTGTTAATAACATGGCTGTCCTTAAGGATGTCTGTTATGCATGTACAAGATAAACTATAAACAGGAAAATTCAGAAGATGATCAAAGATGGAATAATGTATTATACTAACTATACTATAGCATGATTTTCATCCTGTGTGCGAAAGTGATTACAAAATCTTGCTGGTACAGTGACTGGGATCTTGCCTGACAGAAACATTATGTGTCATATTTCCAACTCTTAAGAAAGGCAATTTGGAGACTATCAAAGTGTGTCCTGACTGAGTGGAAACAGTGACTGAGAAGGGAGAAGGCTGCTAGACTGTTAGCCAGGAGATTTTCTCCAACTACATTATATTATAGGCATTAATAAACAGATCTTGCAAAGATACAGCAAATTGCGAATTCGTAAAACAATTTTCATTTACAAGAATGCTCCTGGTTCATAATTAAGTCTCATAAGCATTCTTTGAAATAGAAATGGAGAGAATGACAACTAGGAGGTTAGCTTTCCAGCCCAGGTCTACACTGACTTGTACTGTTTTTTTTAATGATTTTTTTAAAAATTATTACTGCTATAATTTTTTAAAAACAAATTTAAAACACTCAAGTTAGTCTATTACATACAGTAACATCGATCTTTAATATATGCAACAAAAAGGGAGCAATAATTATGTTATCAGCTCTGTCAATATTTATGGTGGTCAAAATGTCAAGGTATTTATGTGGTTATTAATTTATCTTAAGTGGTGGTAGAATTTTTAAAACTTTTTCTTACTTGGCTTTTCCAAAGATTAGAATACTGTTCTGTGGAAATGCTCTATTAAACAGATATAGAAAAATGTGGGTTAGACAGCATCACCACCAGATGGATTCGTAACTGGTTACCTGGTTGTACTCAGCATGTGGTCCTCAATGGAACTACATCCACATGGAGGGAAGTGTGTAGTGGGGTGCCCCAGGGCTCTATTATAGGCCCAGTGCTCTTCAACATCTTCATGATTTGGACAAGGGGATAGATGGGGAACTCATCAAATTTGCAGAGGACACCAAACTGGCAGGAATAGCCAGAAAATAGGCTTAAGATACAGAAGGATCTTGACAGACTTGAACATTGGCGCTATCTAACAAAATGAAATCAATGGTGAAAAAAGTAAGGTTCTACATTTAGGCAAGAAAAACCAAATGCAGAGGTACAGTATAGGTGGTAGATTGTCCTAGTGGACAATCACTTAAATATGAGCCAGCAGTGTGCTGCAACGGCCAAAATAGCCAACATAGTGCTATGCTTCATTAACAGAGGGATAGAATCAAGATCACATGAAATGTTAATACCACTTGGTAAGGCCACACTTGGAATACTGCATCCAGTATTGGTCACCACAATGTAAAAAAGATGTTGAGACTCTAGCAAGAATACAGAGAAGACAAACAAAGATGATTAGGAGGCTGGAGGCTAAAACATTTAAAGAACAGTTGTTGAAATTGGATTTGACTAGTTTAATGAAGAGAAGGATTAGGGGTGACCTGATAGCAGTGTTCCAATATCGCAGGGGTTGCCACAAAGAAGAGGGAGTCAAGCTATTCTCTAAAGCACCTGAAGGCAAGACAAGAAGCAATGGATGGAAACTAATCAAGGAGAGAAGCAACCTAGAACTAAGGAGAAATGTCCTGACAGTTAAAACAATGAATCAGTGGAATAACCTGCCTCCAGAAGTTGTGAATGCTCCAACACTGGAAGTTTTTAAGAAGAGACTGGACAACCGTTTGTCAGAAATGATATAGGGTTTCCTGCCTGAGCAGGGGGTTGGACTAGAAGACTTCCAAGGTCCCTTCCAACTTTATTACTACTACTACTACTACTACTACTACTACTACTACTACTACTACTACTACTACTACTACTTTCTTCTGTTTCTGTAATAGAAAGCACTTCTTAGCCCTTGAGTTCTGTCTTGAAGATTAAAAGATGTAATGTCAAAAAACTCCTTTTATATTCTATGTAATTCAGTATATTTATATTCTATGTAATTCAGTATTTATTCTTGGGAAATGGGAATGATTCACCAAGATTTTAGGTAAGGAATATTTCAACGCAACTTATAAGCATGAGGGACTTGGATCTTTGTAATACAAAGATGTGTGCTGTCAATGAACTGTGGCCTTCCTTTTGCAATGATGCAGATTGTAATATAAGGAGCCATAGTAAAATCTGCTTCAAATCAAGCTCAACTCTCAGAGAGTTTCTCTCACCCTGCTTAGATTTCTAAAATAAACCATAGACACCGGCTCTTCAATCATATTGCAAAAGGATTCATTGCTGAAATTCTGCCTCCGTATAGTTTTGAAGCAGTACAATTTGTGGCACTAGTTAGACAAGTACATTTTCTATACAGGTAGTCCTTGACTTACAACCACAATTGAGCCCAAAATTTCTATTGCAAGGTGAGACATTTGTTAAGTGAATTTTGGCCTATTGTACAACCTTTCTTGACACAATGGTTAAGTGAATCACTGTAATTGTTAAGCTAGTAACATGGTTGTTAAGTGAATCTGGCTTCCCCATTGACTTTGCTTGTTAGAAGGTTGCAAAAGGTGATCACACACCCCAGGACACTGCAACCGTCATAAATATGAATCAGTTGCCAAGCGTATGAATTTTGATCATGTGACCACAGGAATGCTGCATTGGTCGTAAGTGTGAAAAATGGTCATAAGTCACTTTTTTCAGTTTTGTTGTAACTTTGAGTGATCACTAAATAAGCTGTTGTAAGTTGAGGACTACCTATAGTTTGGTCTGTCATAGATTAAAAGACCTTAAGTTTGTGTTAATCATGCCCATTTTGATTAAGTTAAAGCAATTTTATTAATTACGGAGTTTAAGATTTGATAAAAAGTCAAGTCTGAAGTCTTTCCTCTCAGCAAATTTATTTATTTATTTTCAAATATTTATATGCCGCCCAATCCCAAAGGACTCAGGGTGGCGTACAAAGTTAAAACAATCATAAAACAATAAAATAATACAGTCATACCGCGAGTCCGATCATATCCTGGCCCCCCAGGGACATCAGCCCCAGGCCTGCCGGAATAGGAAAGTTTTAACGGCTTTCTTAAAGGCCGACAGGGTGGGAGTAGTTCGAACCTCGGGGGGAAGTTGATTCACCAGGTCGGAGCCACCACAAAAAAGGCCCTTCCCCGAGGGCCCGCCAGCCGACATTGTCTGGCCGACGGGACCTGAAGGAGGCCCAATCTATGGGACCTCACCGGTCTCTGGGAGCTGTGCGGCAGAATGCGGTCCTGTAAGTAACCTGGCCCTATGCCATGAAGGGCTTTGAAGGTGATAACCAACACCTTGAATTGCGTCCGGAGACCCACAGGAAGCCAGTGCAGCTCGCGGAGGATAGGTGACACGTGGGCGTACCTTGGCGCGCCCACAATCGCTCTCGCGGCTGCGTTCTGAACCAACTGCAGCCTCCGAACGCCCTTCAAGGGTAGCCCCATGTAGAGCGTGTTACAGTAATCCAGTCTTGAGGTGACAAGGGCATGAGTGACTGTGAGTAAAGCCTCCCGGTCCAAATAAGGCCGCAACTGGTGCACTAAGCGAACCTGTGCAAAGGTCCCCCTGGCCGCAACTGATAGATGTTGTTCCAGATTTAGTTGTGTGCCTGCACTGAGGGAGGTAAATTTGCCCCTCCCAGGACTAAAGATGGACCATCCAGTTGGCCTTTGGGAGGCAAGACCCAGAGCCACTCGGTCTTGTCAGGGTTGAGTCTAAGCCTGTTCACCCCCATCCAGACCCTCACATCTTCCAGGCACCGGCACATCACGTCGACTGCTTCACTGAAAGATGCAGGAACAGCAAAATATGCTGTAGTTCCTTATTAATTTTTATTTTTGCACAAGCTTCTTTCATGTAAATAACATTTCACACAAATTTAAGATAATAACTAATTTATTAAGCTTTAAGACAGGGGTTTTCAAACTTGGCCCTTTTATGGCTTATGGACTTCAACTCCCAGAATTCCTCAGCTAGTGTACCTGGCTAAGGAATTCTGGGAGTTGAAGTGCACAAGTCATAAAAAGGTCAAGTTTGAAGACCCCTGCTTTAAGGTGTCACCTATTTGTTGGTTTAGGTTGCAAAACACCAAATGTGACCACTTTTCTGGAAACTTTTCAAAGGGAGCAGAAGTAGCTCTGACTCCAAGCTAAGAGCTGAGGTGGCGCAGCAGTTAGAGTGCAGTACTGCAGGCCACTTTAGCTGACTGTGTTCAGCAGGTCAGCGGTTCAAATCTCACCGGCTCAAGGTTGGCACAGAAAGTTATATATACAATTCCACTCTCCTCTTAAGCATATTTTGGGAGCACTACAGATAATCCTTGACTTACAACCATTTGTTTAGTGGACGTTCAAAATTATAGTGGCACTGAAAAAAGTGACTTATGACTGACTTTCACACGTATGACCATTGCATCACACCATAATTACTGTACACGACCTAAATTTGGATGCTTGGCAACTGACATATATTTATGAGAGTTGCACTGTCCGGGGATCATGTGATCACCGTTTGTAACCTTCCCAGCTGGCTTCTAACAAGCAAAGTCAAGGGGGGGCAGTCAGATTCACTTAATGACTGCTTAATTTGCTTAACAAATGCAGTGATTCGCTTAGCAACTGTGGCCAGGAAGATAAAAAATGGGGCAAAACTCACTTAATAATTGTCTTGTTTAGCAACAGAAATTTTTGGCTCAGTTGTAGTCCTATGTAAAGAATTACCTGTACCTGTATCATAAGAAATAAATTGACCAGCAAGCAACCAGCCTGGAGTCATGCAGTGAATTCTCCAGTTAAATGAGAGATATTAACCAGGAGAGATAGATCTGTGGTCTTTCAAACATGGCTGAACTATGAACCTAGCATTTACTTTGTTTGTTTACTGCATTTATAGCTCATCTTTTCCCTAGCAGATCAAGGAAGCCGAGAATGAGAACTTGAGTCCCAGCAAACTGCAAAGTGAGAGGAGGAGCCAACCAACCAGCTTCAAGAAAGCAGTTGGCCCACCCCTTTCCTTTTGCGGCATGCTGATTGGCACTTATTTTCATTCTCGTTGATATTTGAGGGAAAGGGAGAATACGGCCAAGTCAGAGGAGGCTTATTTCGTGCAGAAAAAAGGATGAGCGAATAGCCCTTTAAAGGGCAAATTGCCCGGAAACGAAGGGTCACTGGCAGCAACTGGCCCAGGACCTTAGTGATGTTTGGGAAGGAGGAAATCACCCAGCCGTGGCATTTTGTTGCAAACTTGCACGCTATGGCATCCTTTGTACAATGAAATCATGATCCCAATGACATCATTTTGGCACTGTTGTGACTTACTATGTGTGTTTATTGTCAGGAACCTCGGTTTGTTTTTGAAGATCATCTGTGCCTCGCCATTAGCTGTACTGCCCTGATCTGTGGGGATGCTGATGGCTGGGTAGATGGATTTTGGCAGGCAAGCAGGCAGGCGAGGCTCGGATGCTCAGCACTGAGCCTCCCATGAATTCAGCGGGGTAACGCGTTCTCTGACCGAAATCCGCAATGAAAGAAGCGACGCTTGCCGCTGACCGACCCTGGTCCCCTTTTGCGCAGGCTCAGCCTGTCCCTCCCTCCATCGTCCCCGGAGAAGCATGCCCACCGGAAGTGCAGCTGCAGCCACTAAGACCAGGTGGCTGCGCTGGAAGC
This sequence comes from Crotalus tigris, assembly GCF_016545835.1. NCBI lineage: Eukaryota > Metazoa > Chordata > Lepidosauria > Squamata > Viperidae > Crotalus > Crotalus tigris. The sequence goes on along the minus strand of NW_024100599.1, from coordinate 1,317,226 downwards.
TGACCTGGGGCTCCCCGCGCGCAAGCTGCCGGGGCGTGCTCGCCCTTCGCTGGGTGCCGTCTGGGAAGACCGCGGCCAGCAGCTGGAGGAGGAGGCGGCGGCGGCGAGCCCAGCCTTTCCGCGGAATCCTTCTGGGGGTGACGGCCAAAAGCGAGCAGAAGGTACCGCCAAGAGGAAGACACAATAGTGAAAGAACGGCGGCGGTGACAACCGCGCGCCCTGGTCCGGGGAATGGAGACGCGCGGGAGCGGCTCCTCTTCCTCCAGCCTTCCTGGCCCGCTCCCTTCTCCCCGGGGGGCGTTTTAAAGTTTCAGCATGGCCGCCCCCCGGATTAAGCGGGAGTCTCGCGAGCCAGCCGGGCTGCCGAGGGGAAGGGAAAGCCCGCGGCGCGGAGGGTGCCGGAGAAGGCGGCTACGCTAAAGCGAGCCTACCATGCCGGAATGGGGGCGCCTGCCTTGCGCACAGCCTGAGCTCGTCGCTGCTGTGCGGGAGGACGGCGCTGCGGTTTGGGAGCGAGGCCGAGGAAGGGAGAGCGGGCGGGCTCTCGCTCCCCGGCGCGAGGAGGTCTGCTGAGGGACATGGGTGCCACCAAAAGGGGCTCCGGAGCGGCTGAAGCCTGAAGAAGAGCCCGGCAGGGCGAGTCGGCGGCGGCCGCTGAAGAAGCAGCCTCGACCCCGCCCCCGCCATAGCTGTGCCTGAGCGTCGGGAGAGAAGGGGACTGTCGCCGGCCCTGCTAGATGGCGAACTCCAGCGAGTTCAGCAGCAGCAGCAGCCCCCACCTACCCAGCCCCGGCAGCCTCCTGGGCGCCTCTGGCCTGAAGCTGGCCTCCCTGGGCTTCATCCTTTGCCTCAGCCTTGCTGGCAACCTGCTGTTTGCTTGGCTCATCCTCAAGGACCGCCAATTGCACAGGGCCCCTTATTACTTGCTCCTGGACCTGTGCCTGGCAGATGGCTTGCGCTCCCTGGCCTGCTTCCCCTTTGTCATGCTTTCGGTGCACAGCGGGGCGGGCTTCTGGCCCCATGGGCTGCTCAGTTGCAAAGTGCTGGCTTTCCTGTCGGTGCTGTTCTGCTTCCACGCCGCCTTTCTGCTCTTCTGCGTGGGGGTGACGCGCTACATGGCCATTGCCCATCACCGCTTCTATGCCAAGCGCATGACTGGCTGGACCTGTTTGGCCGTGGTGTTCATGGTGTGGACGCTCTCCCTGGCCATGGCCTTCCCCCCTGTCTTTGACGTCGGCACTTACAAGTTCATCCGTGAGGAGGAGCAGTGCATCTTTGAGCACCGTTATGTCAAGGCCAATGACACCCTGGGTTTCATGCTCATGCTTGCCACGGTCATGGTGGCCACCCACCTGGTTTACATCAAGCTCCTCTTCTTCATTCATAGCCACCGCAAAATGAAGCCGGCCCAATTGGTACCAGCCATTAGCCAGAACTGGACTTTCCATGGACCTGGAGCTACTGGTCAGGCAGCTGCTAACTGGACAGCTGGCTTTGGCCGGGGTCCTACCCCTCCTACCTTGGTGGGCATCCGACAAAATACTACTCATAGTCAGATCAAGAGACTGCTGGTCTTAGAGGAATTTAAAACAGAGAAGAGGATTTGCAAGATGTTTTACATGATCACCCTCCTATTCTTGCTTCTTTGGTCTCCTTACATTGTGACTTGTTATTTACGTGTCTTCATCAAGGCCAGCACAATTCCCCAGATTTATTTGACCACCTCTGTCTGGATGACCTTTGCCCAGGCAGGAGTCAACCCTATCCTTTGTTTCATTTTCAACAAGGAACTTAGAGTCTGTTTCAGATCTCACTTCTTTTGCTGCCAAAGTATCCAGAATACTCAAGGCACAATTCTGTGTGATCTGAAGAACTTGGGGATATAATTCATTTTTCCTCAAAAAAGAAATAAAATTTAAAAATGTGTATGCTTATTCTGGCATGTGCACTTGCTAATGATTATCTAAACAAACCTCTTGGCCTCATCAAACCAATAGGTTAAAATAGGGTATATTCAGATTTGGTCTGGGGGGGGGTCTTTTATGTGTCTCTGTAGGGTAGGAAAGGGGGGAAAAAAACCCAAACAAGACAGGTTCCATTTTTTTTCTCTGCTCTGAATTTCTACAGATAATTCTGACATGGATTAAAGGCCATAATTTTTGTGTTAGTTTTTCTTCCCAATCTTGCCAGTTTTGATAAAGGTTTAGCAATTTTATTCCTTATGTAAAATTTGATAAAAGGTCAAAGCAAAATTTTATAGTAAAGTTATTTTTGATGACTTCAGAATCTTGTATTATATTTGTCTTTGAAGAGCAGTGGAGATGGAGAAACTGAATTGTGTCTTCTTTGTAGGGAGACTTGGGGCTAATTTTGTTTCAGTACTTAAAGGTAACTTCCTATCCTTGCCTGAAAATATGGATACTATCTTATACTGATTATACTAGAATCATTAGGTCATTTCCTGCTAACCTAATGAACGTTGTGTCACCTAATCTGATGGAGAACTACTTTAAACTTTCTTGTTGTACTGTTTCTTTGATAGTGTTTCAGAAACTTATGAAAAATGGTAGTTTTAAAAGAAAAAATGTCCAACTTTTAAAACTATCAGGTTTTTAAATTATACTGACTTTCATACTTTATTGGCTTTATAAGATCTTATCTACAAACTGGATAACACTTGTGTATTTCAACTGTTTTAATAAAACACTCTCCAGTTTTTTGTACATGAATTTAAATGTTTGGGTATGCTTTGCTGTCTTCTCTTTAAATAAGCAGAATTTGCTTACAGATTATTCAAACAACAGTGTTTTGTTTTTAAATCACATTTGAGCCCATAGTATAATCACTTACTTTAGAAAGTTAAGCAGGATTGAACCCAGTTGGGACTTGGGAAATGTCTAGAAAAGCTCAGGGTGTTATCCACAGTATGGATGAAGCAATGGTGGACTACTTCCTTATACTTGTCCAGGAAGTTAATGAACCAACTAGACTTGAGAGACTTTAATTTTTTCTTCCATCTATGCCAGTATGCTCCCATAGGATTGTTATTGGTTTCACAAAATACCGACTTTGAAACATTTATGTATTTAATTTATATTGCCACCCATCTCACAAATGTAACCACAATCTAATAACATCCGAAAACAAAGTACATAAACCAGAAAATCCAATCCAAGAAAAACAGAAGGCAGGCATCAAGCTTCAGCCTTGTCTAGAAGAGTTGATTTTAAATGCTTTTGGAAAGTAGCAAGAGTCAGGGTTAGTTTAACATAAAGAACAGCCCTTTCGTGTCTTGGTTGCCCACACCTCCTCAGGGAGGAGAACTCCGCATTTCTTGCTTTTCCTGGCAAGTTCAAATCAGTGTAAGCGATTCTCATGTAGCCCTGCAGGTCCTTGATGCCAAACCATAAAGAACATTATAGGCTAACTTTAAGTTGCACAAGAAGCTAACATGGATTCTGCAGCATGGATCTAATAGGTTGTGACTGCTGAATGCCTGATAATACATGGGCCACTACATTTTGGATAAAATGCAATGACCTCTAAAGGCAGCCCCATGTAGAATACATTATAGTAGTCTAATTGAGTAGTGACAAGGTGACCTAATAAAGAAGTTGTGTTTATTTCTGACTACGTATAAATAAAATTGTGGGTTTTTTTTATATTATAAAGGGAACATTCTGCTAATGATATATTAGGGGCATAAGTAGAATGACTACCTTCCCCCTGACATACATATCTGCCCAATGTAGTTTCTATTTAAAAATAGCTGCTCGTACTAGTGCCAGAGGAGTCTCTAGACAATTCTGGATTGCAAATTTTAGTAGACAAAGCAATTCCTGCGCATAATTGCTTATCTGTTTACATGTTTGTACAGTTACCAGTGTATTTTAAATTTCCAATGCCCTAGCATTTTTAAAGATGCAGATTATGAATTTTTAAAGCTTTAAAAATAACCTTTATTTACTGCCCCAATTTACTTTTAGAAAATAAACGAAGAGCCTCTTTTTAATGTCTATTTTTAATAGCAAAGCGGCCAAAGTAAGTGGTCCAAACCTGAATGATCAAAATAAATCATACCTCTTCCAGATCTTTCAAAAATGGAAATGTTGCAATGTTTGGTAATACAAAACTGAAATCATAGTAAGAAGTCTTTTAAAGAAATAAGATATATACAATCTGTTTACGGTATTTAAACCTAAAGTGAGATCTTATTTCTCTTAAATTCCTGAATTGTCTTTCTTTTTAGAAAAAGCTATTCTTACCCCTTTGATTCAAGTGAACTTTGCACTGAAGTTGACGATAATGTGCTATTAAGTCATTTCAAGTCTTAGCACCCACACTGATTTTCTCCAGGGAATTCTGCTTTAATCCAGTGCTTCAGATCTTTCCAACAGGGCACCCATTGCCACTGTAACTGAATTTATTTATTGATTTGATTTAGATAGATGCCATCTCATGTAATTCTGGGCAGCTTATAAAATTAAAACACAATATTAAAAAAAAGTAAAAATAACCATACAAGGTTAGAAACATTAACACAAGGCAAACACTGTATAATCAATTGCATAAGCACAGTCAATTCAGGAACAGTACAACCATTTATAAGGCTACCACTATCTGATCCCCAGACCAGATAGTGAAGACCAGACAGGTCTTTAGGCCTTTTCAGAACACCATCCCAACCTTGGGGGAAATGGTAGGTATAGTAGCAGAAAAGCCCTCTTCTTGGATCCAATCAGATGATACCCTCTAATGTTAGGCACCTGCAATATGCCCCTTCAGCCAGAGCCAATGGGACTGCTAGGTGAAATTAGGGAGAAGTGGCCCCTCAAAAAAAACCCTTACCACTCAGCTTATGCTAGATTGCAATGTACAAACTCAACCCACACATGCTTTTGATAATTCAACAAAATGAGTTCATTACAAAAAAAGAGAGAGATAGTAATTTCAGATCCACTCAAGGCACGAAACAAATGTTGATGTTTTAATATTTCCTAATCTTAATTTTTGTAATTTGTAATCATCCCAAAAGCAGGCCAAAAATTTATATAAACATACTGTAATTAGTTATTGTCCAAATTTTACTACACTATGGGAGGCACCTTAGACATTAGGATGTTGATAGGGCTAGCATAATCCACAAATGACATAAACCATTTTAGAGGCACACATTGTAAACTGGAAAATTAAAATTGGTTAAAACTCACTAGGTTTTTACCAAAATTTCTAGTAGTTAAATATAATTCAAAAAACATATTTTATAAAACTGGGGCAAAGCAATATTAATTCATAAAATAAGGTTTAAAAAGACTAAGGCAAGTGATGTATAGCTTGTTAGACTAAAATGCAGTTGGCTGGTTTCTGCTACAATATGAATCTGGTTTGTATTTTATCTGATGTACAAACCCAGATACTTGGCTTAATTCAGGAGGCCATTGTTTATTAATGTTAATGTGCAAATGCAGCCAATTTGTAAAAGAGAGAAAAGAAACTTAAGAGAGACATCACTTCCATATACTGTATATTTAATATGGTTTTATATACTTTTCTATTTTCAATTTCACATTTTTGAAATTACAAAACAACAACCCTGCACAACTTATTTGCTGATAACAAAACCTGGATGAATGCGTATTTATTTAATTCAATTTAGTCAGAACCCTATTCCAAAGTACTCTATGCAAAATTTAGAAAGATGGCATTATAATTTTATCAGTGGACACCTGAAAGATGAGAACTGCTGGGTCACGTTTAATGACTTACCTTAATAACGATGTTTTTTTTCTCAATTTAATATTTTTCAAGAAGAATATCTTGCATGGGATGAGACAGGCAGATTATGTGATGAACCTGAAGAAGGCAGGCATAGATAGGGGAATCTGCCAGAATATAAGAGACATAAGAAATAAAAGAAGAGAGAGCCCAGAGTCTAAGGGAGGTGGATACATTGTTTTATTTAAAGATAAATGTGTGCTTCTATTTTCAAATATTTATTCTGAAATTTTCAAATGGTGCTTTGGCGAGATGAGTGGCATAAAAGTTTAATAATAAATAAAAAATAATGGTGCAACATTTTGAGACTTCAGGATTAAAAACCGTAATTCTAATAGGAATAATATTTCTTTTGAAACAGTAGAAACCTATTATTTCTCATCCTTAATTACTTGCACATTTCTTTTATTCACAATTTACTTACCTTAGCCCAGTACATCTTGTTCATAAAAATGTGTCTTTTCTTTGCGCACTTCTAGATTGCAAAACCTCCTGTCTACTAATGACTCATGTATTTTTCTTTGAAAGCAGTATGGCTGTGTCTATGTGCTTGTTCTTTTTATCAAAACAGAATGAATCACAGATCATACTAGAGATATTAACCCTTGCATCCTTCTGTCACTTCAGTAACAAAAATAGCATTTTAACACATTGCCATTTTTGTAGGAAAAAAGCACTACTTGTGCTGAAAAAAATAAAGTTTTCAGACTGAAATTCATGGCACTTTTTGACAGCCAGAGGAAGTGGAATGATTTAATAGCATGCTAGTTCACTCTATCAAAATCCTCAGTCTATTCATCTGTCATCTGGCCTCTAGAAACCTGATGAAAAGAAAGCAGTTAAGCAGTTTCAGTGACACAAGTAAATCAAAGGAGGATTTTATTGCTATAGGCCAGCAGTGTTTCTCAATCTTGGCAACTTTACGATATGTGTGGACTTCAACTCCCAAAATTCTGGCTAGCTGGAGAATTCTGGGAGTTGAAGTCCACACATGTAAAGTTGCCAAGGTTGAGAAGGCTTTTTTTTTTTTTTTTTTTTTGCAGTTGAGGGTCCTACCATATGAGGTTTTCCACGTTTTCCAGAAGTAACTCTGAACCTTTGTAGTCTCCCATTAGTTTCTGTGATTTAGGTTGAACTAATTTATTTGTGGTTCAGCTGGGATTATACAGAATTGTAGAAAAGGACATCTTTCCATTTGCTGGGCTGAAGTTAGGCATAATTTGTGAATGGGCCTTTTTTCCATAGGCCAGATCAGCCTGTTCTCCATTTTAAGAGACATAGGTCTTTCAAATGTGGAGTTACAGTGTCTCAGCAGTTGTGCATCTCTCTGTTGAATTTGCATAACAGAATAACAATAATAAGAGTTGCAAGGGACCTTGTTGGTCTTCTAGTCCAACTCTCTGCTCAAGCAGGAGACCTACCTATACCACTTCTGACAAGTGGCTGCCCAGTCTTTTCTTGAAAGCTTCCAGTGATGAAGCACCTACAACTTCTGAAGGCAAGCTGTTCCATTGATTGATTGTTCTCGATGTCAAAATTTTTTTCCTTATTTCTAGGTTGAATCTCTCCTTGATCAGTTTCCATCCCTTGTTTTTTGTCTGGTCTTTGGGTGCCTGGAAAATAGATTGCACCCTCCTCTCTGTGACAATCCCTGAAATACTGTACTACTGCTGTAAGGCCACCTCTGATCCTTCTCTTCACTAGTCTAGCCATGCCCAGTTCCTGCAACCATTCTTCGTATGTTTTAGCCTCCAGTCCCCTATTCATCTTTTTTTGCTCTTCTCTGCACTCTTTCTAGTCTCAACATCTTTTTATAGTATGGTGACCAAAACTGGATGCAGTATTCCAAGTGTAGCCTTACTAAGGCTTTATAGAATGGTATGCAACCTAGGATTGCATTGGCTTTTTTGGATGCTGCCGCACACTGCTGACTCATATTTGATTGTCCACTAGGAGATCCTTCTCACAGTTACTGCTATTAAGCCAGGTTTCATCTAATCTGCACCTGTACTTTGGGGTTTTCTTTTCTAAGTGTAAGTCCTTCCTTTTCTCTACAATGATTTTTATTTTGTTAGTTAGGGCCCAGTGTTCAAGTCTGTCAAGATCCATCTGGATCTTGAGCCTATTGTACAGGGTGTTGACTATTCCTGCCAGCATACTATTATCTGCAAATTTGATGAGTTCCTTTTCTTTTTTTCTTTTTTTTTAAATTATTTTTATTTTTCCAAATTCTCCCCCATACATATACCGTGATATTTATCAGATGTTAACATACATTCTTTTTATATTCATATATAAGATACTTTTAATAAAATGAAATAAATACATACACATGACTTTTGGTGTTGCTCGCCCATTTCCCCTTTCACTGTATCCACATTCCTTCTTCTCTACCTTCTTTCTCCCTTTCTTCTCTTCCCTGCTTCCCTCTTCTTCCTCTCTTCTCTTTCCTTCACCACTCTGCTCCCCTTTCTCCCCACTTCTCCTCTTCTCCTCCAACCTTCCTACTTCCTTCTCCCCTCCTTTACTCTTTTCTCTCTCCTTGATGAGTTCCTTTTCTACTCTCTACTTGAAGGGGAGAGGAGAATTAGAGGCAAATGCAGACATCTGCATTTGCCTTTAATTCTCCTCTCCCCTTCAAGTAGGGGATATTTTTTTATTTCAAGCTGTCCTCCTGCTCCTGCAGTTTGCTTTAGTTCTTCTGATTCACTCTGAGATAAAGTCAGCATTGGCTTGGATAATTACCTTATATCTAATTTATAGTGCAAATGCACATCATTCTTATCATTTCTATGCAGTCTTCTCAACCCCTTTGTCATCTAACTCATCAGCTGCTGGTTTTCAATTTTGAAAATATCTGAAGAAATTCCTGTTGAGTTGATAATTTGCTTTTGTCTTGGGCTCCTTTTACTAGATGACTGATTAACTGCATTCTTCATTATTATCATTCTCTTTTTCTGCCAGAGATTGTGCGCCTCTTTGGGTTCCTGCTTTCCGGCAAAATCAGGTTGGATTAGTTAGTTTCCCTTATAGCTCTTAGATTATATGCATCTAAAAGAACCCTCTTGTATTATATATTTAGAGATGTGAAGTCCTGGTTTCCTTTGAAGCTTAATCTCTGGAGGTAAATCAAATTTCCTCTCTCCCAGTTCTCCTCCTTTGAAAAATTTATGTTTCTATTTGTTATCCTGGTGATGAGCTCAGACCATCTGCTCAGCAAAGAAGCAAACATCTCCGCAGCCAAAAAACTACATATCTCCACACAAGCAATCAAATAACCATCCTAAAAATTAGCAGTTCTCCTCCACAATGCACCAACTCCCTTGCAAATTCCTCAGTACTTGTTATATTTTGGGGGCACTTTTACGAACAATAATTTTCTTCATCTTCATCTCGTTTAGTAGATGGGGATTGCTGCTTTTTTGAAATGATCAAAATTTAGGAAATCAGAAGGTATCAATATTCTCTTTCTAAATATCCGTAACTGCCCTGGAAGTGTTTTGTCTTCTCCTTGCTTTTGCTTCTCTTGAAATATAATTACTCATGCTCTTATATATTTTTCTCTTTCCAGAATTTCATTTGTATCTGTGTTTTATCACTTTTATTTTTTTAACTTGAGTAGAAGTGGTTATTCGCCATTGCTGAAGAATGGCCTAAGTCAGCTATTAATTCTGAAAAGGATTAGTTTTTCTGATACATCTATTATCCAATGATGGATAATGAAAATAAAAATAAAATTGATCAAATGCTTAATTTGTATGTAGACCATCTTTTAGATTCTCACCAACTTAAGTTAAAACAACTAGAATTTTAAGAAATAAAACCATGCTTTAATTAGATTTCTAACATAAATTTTACCTTCTATTCTAGTACCAAGTCATAAAGTTTTCTATTGTTTTGCGTCAGCTTCTCATACATAGCAGTAGACAACAATTTAGACTAGTGCTTCTCAAACTTAGCAAACTTAAAACACGTAGGCTTCAATTCCTAGAATTCCCCAGCCAGCATAGCTGGTTGCAGAATTCTGGAAGTTCAGATTCACACATCTTAAAGTTGCCAAGTTTGAGAAACACTGATTTAGACAATGCTATCCCATAAGTAAATCTACTATCAGCAGCAGTCTCCATTTGACATGCCACAAGAGGATAGACATCATGTCTTCATGCATCAAAGATGCATTGTTATTCTTGAAAATTTAAAGAATTAAAGCCAGGAACTTTATGTGACAACATTTGGAAAACTTACTTCAAAAATACAGCTGTTGGACATTTATGAAAATTCTGTATCTCCATAGCTTTCCCATATATTCATATATCTTTGAAACAGAGAAAATAATACAACTTAGTTGTACTGGAGGTTAGTATCATCACTGTCTAACTTTTCTCAAAGATATGCATAGAAATGTCAGCTAGGAATTAGAAACTGACGTGTTTAGGTCTAGTTAACATGTCCCCTTAGGCTAACCATTTTCCAAATAAGGTATTAATCAACCAATCACATAATAGAAGTTCAAGATTTAGATGAACAATTTCCCCTCTCTTCTCTCCTCCTCTTTTTCTCCTTGTTGTTTCCCACTGATTGAGAGCCATTGATAAAACAGCATCATTTTGTCATCTGTATTTGCATTCATTCTCAACTGTCATGAAAGTCCTTGCAGCAAGGACAATTCTTTGCTCTTGACATGTTCGGCTGATGAATTCCATTCACACAATCGATGCCTGCCTGAAAAATAGTTTGCCAGTTGATAAAAGGCAGCATTGTTCTGACAAGATATGAGTTATATGAAGCACTGCACCTGACTAAACTCTCTTTCAACATTTCATGAATCCAAAACAATTTTATTGCTGTTCCACTTTATGTATTTTATTGTAGACTACTTCTTCTTGGTCTCTTCACAATATTGCAAATGACATACATTTCAGAAACAAAAGACCTTGGTGGAGTGCACTATGGCATTTGATATACCTATGTATTTTGAAAAATAAGCAAACACTGAAGAAATGACAGTTTTGAGGAAAACTGAGTTCTTCCAGCAATGGGCAGATTATTAGAAGCAATTAAAGAGGATAAAACAAACCTTAAGTGCTACAGAATTAATAGCAAGACAAGCCTGAAATGATTTGACCAAATTATTTCCAAATTCATTCTCAAGATTCTATGCAGGTTAGTTACCGTACCTGGTTTTCTCGACATTCTCTGAAACCTTTAGCTTTCTTATAAACCTAAGCAGATTTAGGCTTATGCATTTCCTTCTACCTTTCATGTTCTCCAAATCTCCAAATACAAGAACTTTAACCACCTAGATTAAACAGAGTACATTTGGGGTAGCTAACATGTATTTTTCCTTCAACAAATGCATGATTATATTTGGGTATCTTTAATTAAAACTAATTTCCAGAGATAGAGCAATAAAGGTTCTTTACAGCCTTGTTAGTAAAAATAGTCTGACCACATCTTCAAATTTACTAGCTAACCAGAACCTTGTTACAATTATTCCTATACTGTTTTTCATTAGTTCACAGAGTGAACTACATCTAGCATTAAGATTTGTCTAATATAATAATAATAATAATAATAATAATAATAATAATAATAATAATAATAATAATAATAATAATAATAATAAAGTTGGAAGGAACCTTGGAGGTCATCTAGTCCAACCCCCTGCTCAGGCAGGAAACCCTATACCATTTCAGACAAATGGCTGTTCAGTCTCTTCTTAAAAACTTCCAGTGTTGGAGCATTCACAGCTTCTGGAGGAAGGTTGTTCCACTGGTTAATTGTTCTGACAGTCAGAAAGTTTCTCCTTAGTTCTAGGTATAAGCTCCGTATTATTTTGAAAAATTAAACAAGTTTTTCCCCAACATGCTACTTTAATGCAAGCAAGATATTTTTGTGTGATACATTCAATGCTTTACCAATAATTTAAAATAAATTTCCATATTGACAATGCATGCTGGCTTTTAGTAGCCTCACTTAAAACTACAAATATCTGGCTTTAGCTACTTACCTACTATTTGCCTATATACTGTCAAATGTGTACACTGTCAATATGTGTAATTCTGTTTCACTTTTATGCTTCACATTTTCTTGAATATACTTATCAGATCTTCAGATCTCTCTAAACAAAGGAAATGAAGAAGCAAAATGATTGCCGTAAGGAAATCCTCAATACCCAACACAGTTTACACACACTCATATTCAGTGAGATTTATTTCTGAATTAACATGCTTAGGATTTTTCTGTTGTTAACTTATCTATGAAGCTTTATAATCTCTCCAGAAAAAACATATTAAATTTAATAGGCCAAATTTAAGCTAAACTTTTTTTTGTATTAAACCCTTGTGAATTTCTTATCACATAAATGTTTTCTAGAATGTTTTCTGAATATAATGTTGGAAGGTAACAACTTTTACAGAATAAAAACTATATGTAAAAATAATAATACAGACTTGAATAAAATATTTTCATTTTATTCTGATACAGAAACTTTTGCATATCGGTCTATTTACATATGAAGTCAGAGGCTTCGAAAGATTTTCAGATTTTAAAAAATGTAACAGGAAACTGGATTTCAGGTTATATTTGTGCTCCTGAAATAATTCTTTTTCTCGTTTTCATTATATGATTTTATGTTAAATAATTCTTTCAAAATTTAAGCTCTGTGGTGCAGATCATTGGCTTTAAAGAAACTAATAACTTTGTTGCAACCTAAAGGAACGTTTTGTCTAATTTTAAAGAAAAGCGTAAGAATGTCGCTTAAGAATGAAATTTGAGGAAGTTATGGGTCTTCAGTGCTACTGGCTGCTGCTGCACCTTTAGCCCCATAATCTGACCTGCCCCCATTGTGTGCCTTCCCTGACTCAGACAACACTTCTTGTGTATTCCCATTAGCCCTTCCTGACTGTGCCATTCCCCATACACCTTTCCTCACCAATGTGGCATCACTTGTGCATCCCTACACCCCATCCCCAACCTGACCCTTGCTGTGTGCCTTTCTCGATCTATGCGGTATGACTTGTGCACCCCTGCCCAACCCATACTGCTCCATGCGTGTTGTCTCTGACTTGCATGGAGCCTCTTGCCATCTTCCAAGCAATCTCAGGCAAACTTCCCAACTCATGCCACTCCCTTGCACGCTATCCCTGACTGGTGCAACACCTCTCACACACACCTGCAACCTCCTTACATTCTTCTTGCTCTCTGCAATCCCTTGCATGCCCTACTTGACTTCACAGCATCTCTTATACATCCCTATGATCCATTCACTCTTCTTGATCTGCAGTGCCTCCACCCCCTGCACAATCCACACAATATCTCTCACACAACCCTAGGCACCTTTCTTAGCGTAGGCCACCCATCTGCATGCCATCCCTGACCCATTGCATATACCCAACCTTTCCCAACCCAGTGGCACCTCTCATGCACGTCTTTGCTCCCTCCCTCACCCAACAGCAGCCACTTACCTACCTGCTGTTCTTGGACTTGCAACTTCCTGCTGGCTTCTCCATTGACTTTCTCCCTGCTAGTTTCCCACAGGTAAAGTAAATGGAGAAGCCGGAAGGAATTTGAGGGAGAGAGGGAAGGAAGAAAGATAATGACAGAATGAAAGTAGAATGGGAAGGAGGCAGGGAAGGAAGAAGGGAGTGAGAGAGAATGAAAGGAAGGGTAGAAGGAAGAGTGGAAGGGAGGGAAGAAAAGGTAGGAGGAAGAGAAGGAAGGAAGATAACAGAATGACAGAGGGAGAAGAGAAAAGGGAGAAGGGAAGGAAGATTTTTAATGCTCCTGACAGCTTCCCACAAGGAAATTCAATGGGGAAGCTAGCAGGAAGTTGAAAGTTGCTCCTGATCCCACGGTCATTCTGTCTTGGTTTAGGTAAGGAAGTATCTCTGAAATAATGATCCAATGGGACACAGGTTGTCCAGTACACATTGACATTCCCAAATAGAAGATGGGCATTCCAACTGTACCTCCGAAGTGCAGCAACAGAAACACATATTACACACAATCTGACATACACCCCTACCAACATCAAATCCATTCTAGTTCTGGAGCTAATATAAATTAATTCATTCTCACACAGATAATGTGATGTTATTTTTCTCTTAAAGACCAGAGATTCTAATAGAAAAATGCTCGTTTTCTTTCCAAACTTGCTAGTACAAATCCACCAGGAGTTGGATGAGGTGATTTCTTTGCTTTTTAATTTTTTTCCGTGATCAGTAAGAGTGATATGTTCATTCAGTTTGGCAGGCTAAGGAAAACCTTCCAAACTGATTTGGTGATACTGGTTACTAAATGCTCTGGATTTGAGCATTTTAGTAGAAAGAATTTGACAATAGTATGCCTTTTTTTCTAGATGTGCTCTACTTGTAGCCCAATTTGTCTACCTTTATGACATTGCCAATAATATTTCTGTATGCAGCAAAATATACTGGGTCTCCCTTGGTCTGTCAAGCATGGACGATGGGCTGTATTCCAGCTAGCACCTCTTAACAGGCCTACCTCAGCTCATCCTTATTTGGGTGATAAAAATATAAAGAAACTGTACTTGTCTAAGGGAAACACTAATCTTAAATATGGTATCTTAATAATAAGGCTAGAAAATATAGTCTAAATTTCCTGTCAAACAATGTCATCACAGTAACAAATAGAGGTCTTCATTCATGAAATATGAAATGACACAGAATTCTTCACCATCCTTCTGCTAAAAATAGATGTCATCATTTTTGAACTCTGGTAAACATTTGTATTTGCTTGGAGAAATCCGGACACAAGCCAAGTTAGGTTCACAGGGACAGCTGTGATACGTTCTTCTTCCCCAAAATGGAATCTGGAAAGAAATATTTAGAGTTAAATCATAGGGTGACTCCCTGAAAAACTAAGCAATGTTTTGATTCAGTGCCTATTAATATACTTTCCGCACTTCAAACTGCTTCACAGATATGCCATTCCAGTTATTCTATCTTCTTTGTAGCATATTATTTTCCCATGGTAATATTAACTATTTCTATGGCATGATATTGACTACTGAATGTGTCATAACAAAAGTGACCATGTTACATTATGGAAGTATCAGCTTTGAAGAATCAATTCATATATTTACTAACTCCAGTGTGGCAATTTGTTTAGATCAGTGGTTCTCAACCTGTGGGTTGGGACCCCATTTGGGGTCGAACGACCATTTCACGGGGGTCGCCAAACAACGCAATCCGCCATTTTTTTCCCTTTTCCTTAGCTGTGCTACTCCCTTTTATTCTATTGGCTTTTGAAAGCCAATAGAATAGACTCTCTTGAATAGAGTCTAATTCTATTGGCTTTCAAAAGCCAATAGGAATTGTCCAGGCTGTCTCTGCCCTGCTGAGCCCGCCAAAAATCCCATTCTGCAAACGATGCTGCACTAGTTGAGTAGTCCTCAACTTACGACCGGTTGAGTAGTCCTTGACTTATGACCGGTTGGGTGTCGCGGCATTAAAAAGGTTGAGAACCACTGGTTTAGATGAAGCATTTCGATAGCTTCAACCAACTGCATATTATAGGTTGGTTACTCAGTTGTGAGTGTCTTTGATGCCTAGCAAGAAACTTCTGTTAATTACAATTATTGTACTATTTTCTCTGTCTCCTTAAAGACACATTGGATGTACTAGAAAATAAATGATAGTAAATATGCATGATTAATAAAGAGGAGTGAAGCAATAACTACAAACAAGAAATTGTTCTGTCTGCATAATTGGCAATAAATAGGATAGTGTAAACATGTTTAAATCTATCAGTTAATAGATATATTCATGATATATTGGTGCCTTTTCCAATCTTCTGCTATAAGAACATAAATTCTGGGGGGTGCAATTGTAATACATTCAGAAATTCCAGAAGTTTGATATCAAATTAAAATTTCAAAAGCTTAAATTAACAGGAGGTTTGATCCACTGAAATTTATGCTATACCTTTGTGATTTTTGTTCCCACTTATTTGAATGGGGATTGTGCAACTAACAGTCTGGATTCAACTTTAACTTAGTAGTTAAAGGAAGTTTTTGAAATTAAAATAAAAATGTTTAACATCTTTTCATATCACATTCTATGTAAATTCTTTGGATAATACTGTATAGGTAACACAAGAGGAACTTTAGTCATAGTGACCATCATAATTTGGTTCAGAAAGATGGCAATTAGGAGCTCAGTAGAAATGAAAGTACTCAATTTAAAAGAAGTTTCCCAATGTAACGAATAGACAACCTGATTCCTTCCAGATGTTTGAGATCACATCTTTCATGTTGTCTTGGTGGAGTTCAAATTCAAATCCATGTTGCTTGCCCCACATCCAAGAAATCCTAATAGTTTGTCTTTCTCCTTTAACATTTTTTTTTAAATGGTTAAAGGACAAAAGATCAAGTAAAAGTAGATAATAACATGCTGATCAAGTTCTACAATGCAAAAGACTACTTTGCCTTAGATCTTTTATAAGATATTGTACAATATGAATAATGATAGATAGAAAACTTTCTTAACTTTTGCAAGGAGAATATTATTTTATGAAGTTTGGTTTATAGCTAATATTTATATTAATATTTTGTTCTATGTTTAACATTACACAAGACCAGAATATTATATAACACACTAACTTTATGACTTAATGGATGACAATCTTCTCCAAAGATGCCCATTGGTGTACAAATTCGAAGACTTTGGATCCAAAGACTAACAGCACAGCACATGCCTCCACCACATTGCAGATCTCTGTCACAAGCCTTAAATGCAATACACAGATATATAGCATTAGATACAGAAAAGAAATAGTAAAATGATCTTGTTCTAATTATTTAATTGTGGAACCTTTTGGGAAAAGTGTACAGTAGAAATGCCACCTTTGGTTAAGTTTCCACCAACTTTTCTTCTAATTTCTTTATAACTGTAGCCTTGTTCACTTAATAATACTATTTTACATCGCTTTCTGGACAACCAGTCAACTCTTTGCACCATTACTTTAATTTTATTACATTTTACAAGCTCACTAAACAAAAGAACACAAAAAAACCCAACCAACTTGATAGCGATCACATAACACACTGACAAATTGTCCTCCTCTCAGCTTCAGTACATGATATCAATAACTGAATCCTACTGTGATCTGATTGGCTCATTGCCAAAACAAGATGACACCTGATTGGCTCTCTCAACACTCATGCTCATTGGCTACAATCAGATGAAGGAAAGCTACCTGATATCAACCTAAGCAGGTTGTGCTTCCTTTTTCTGGTTATTTGGCTATAATGTTTCATAGAATACAGTACAGATAATTGAACAAACTTTGTTGTATTACATTCTTGATTAAATTATCTTTCCATTGATATATAATTTTATGGTACTACTCCCCCCCCCAAAAAGTAGTGTTATTAGCCATCAAACCTCAAAAATACACTTTTCCCAAAAGGTTTCCACAATTTTGGCCACTACTGTATTTATTAGAGAGATGTTTAAAAAAACAGATAAAATCAGAGACATTAATCTGAGCAATAATTTGAGTTAACTCACATCACCACTGCAATGTTTAGGGAAGGTGGTCATTGCTCTCCAAATATCTTCTAGAGGAACCCTACATCTAATGCTGTAAAAGCTGCTGCTTCTCTTAACAGGGTGACTCACAGTCTCCCTTTGTACCTGCTTGTTATTGGAAGAATGTATCAAGATGATACAAGCTCTGCCTCACCTATTGATGATGGACCTAGAAATTCACTTCCCATGACTCCCCACTTTGAAATAAAAAGTCTGTTTTGCATCGTCCAGGCATATGTTTCAAATAAATATATAGATCTTACTTCCTAATATCAAAATTAGGAAGTAAGATCCACTCTAAGTGGAAAACATATAGGTTTCCCCTAAAAGAGGTAGCCCCCAGCTACCTTATGTCAGCTCCATAAGGCAGACTGGACTAAGAAACAGACACTCTATAAGTCTAAAACTAATTTTTACTAGAAAACCTATAACAGAATTATGCAAGTCTAAATATACTTCCTCTTCTCCCTCTTTTATCTTCATGTGATGGGGGAATTGTCTGAAGCATTTTTGTCCTGTCATTACAAAAGGGTTGACTAGAGGAATTGCCCATCTTTCCATGTCTCCTCGAAGAACTTCAGAGTGCATTTTGCACTAATTTAACCAGACTGCCAAAACAGTGTCTGTGTCCTTTTCATATAGCCTACCAGAGAAGGTAGATATATATTTTATTCAGAGAAATTAGCAATGTAGGTAGTCTTTGAATTATGATCATTCATTGAGCAACTGTTCCAAGTTATGGTGGCACTGAACAAATGATACTTGCAGCCATTGCAGCACCTCCGTGGGCACAAGATTAAAATTTAGCCAGTTTCCTCTAGGAATATATTCTTGATGGTTTTAAGCCAGAAAAGTAAAGCTGAAATTTCTTAACTATTGAACTTACAAGGCATGCCTAGCTTGGCCCTTTGCAAAGAAAAAGAAGAAAAAACTGCCAAAGGCAGGCAAACATTTTGATTTTGGAATCAAGGATTCTTTTCTTTCTTTCTTTCTTTCTTTCTTTCTTTCTTTCTTTCTTTCTTTTTTTCTCTCTCTCTCTCTCTCTCTTTCTCTCTCTTTCTTCTTCTTCTTCTTCTTCTTCTTCTTCTTCTTCTTCTTCTTCTTCTTCTTCTTCTTCTTCTTCTTCTTCTTCTTCTTCTTCTTCTTCTTCTTCTTCTTCTTCTTCTTCTCTCTCTCTCTCTCGATCGCTCTCTCTCCCCCTCCCTCCCTCCCTTCTCAGTGACTCTGTTAGATGCTGTTTCAGATAAATCATAGGTTCCTGGGTATAGAATTATATTTAAAAAATAAAGAATTTCTGTCTCATTTTTAAACATCAGCTGAATGAAACACGTATGTTCTTTAATGGATACAAAAACTAAACAGTTTTAATAAAGTTGGAAATATAAGCATAAAAGGCAATGAAACGCAAATTGAAAATGGAGTACCAGCACAAGTAATTTTAGAGATATGAATAAAAATATTAACATTTTGAGAGACAGTATGTTTTTTTTAATTTATTTAATAAAATGTTTCCAGAGAAATCTAGCAACACATTATGATGGCAAGTATGCAATGATTTGAATTACAGAGGATCACAGTGTTATATTATTATGCTTATTTTGGCTTCTCTTTTATTTTAGATTTTAAGTTTGCCAAATATTATAAGGTTTTTCCACAATGGCATAATAAATAAGTGGAATGACTTTATGAGCTGATAATGGTGCTGAGGGACACATTAATGCACATTAAAACAAATGTTCTGTTTAGAGGGTTTCATTATGAATATAATTATACTATATTCTACTGCACAAGTATGTAATTTCAGCAACAAAACTGATAGTATCACATGTATTTATTAAATAGTTATTGTCTGAGGGAAAAAAAGTCCAGATTTTCCACATAATAATATTATAATTCAGGAATAAAATGTTGTGTTATATTGAAAATTAAGAAGGTAGGTTTCCAGTGTGAGTCATGACTGACTGAAGAACTCTTTGTGAACAAATGGAGACAACTGCTGTAAAGAATGAAAGATTGGCAAGTAGACTTCCCCTTGAATCTCTCTGGAGAAAGAAAGATTGGGAAATTACCCATGAGTGCTCTGAACAGTAGCTCTTCATAAGGAGACTGTAAAATAGCAATCTCTCACAGTTCTGAGCGCCAGAGGCTGAGGGAGATTAGGTCTCAGCAGTGGCAGAGCCTTTCATAAGGACACTAAGCCAGCCAAATTTACTTTCTAATCACATTCAGAAAAGTTCAATTTAATTACTTTATAGATATTAGAGACCTTAAAAACAGTGAGCTTAATATGACTCCTGGTGAGTATTACCTTCTTATTTGGATCTAATAAATTTTAAAAAGAAATTAAAAATTTAAAATAATATACAATTGACAAAAGCAAAAAAGGGGGGATTTTCATTAAGAAAGTTTTAAAGAGATTGGGGGATCAGAGAGATTAGGAATATTGGTTATTTTTGTGATAATATTTAAAAAAACAAGTATATAATTTAGTAATATACTTGTGGGAAATGACTGAAACTGAGCTAAACCCATATTAGAAATTGAAGTTTGATGAAGGTTGCAAATGGACACTGTAAAAAACTAAGGAATGAGGCCCAAAAGAGTTAAAATGGATAAGCCAGCGCTAACTTTTTTTCAAAGTTTTTGAAACATGGACTGAAATATTAATAACTAATATAGATTTCAATGGATAGACTTTTAGAACATGATGAGAAAAACTTTAAAAATGTTTACCTATATAGATATTATAGAGTTTGAAAGCATGGAAGAAATTGCGATTACCAAAATGCAAATACAAAAGACAAATGAAGAAAAGGATTTGGACGTGGAACAGCTGTGACAGGAAATCTTAGACAATGCTTCCTTATGGGCTTTACAAAGTAGGTTAGTGAAAGGTTTGAAGACTCCCTTTAAATGCAAAAAATGTGATGAAAAATCAAATCCTGCCAATATCATTGGAATGATTTTAAAGATTAAGGTTGTGCAGAGCAAAAAAGAAATACAAATTTGGGCTACTTGAACAGCGATAAACTATTTGTTGATATTTCTGGACCTTTTGCTGAACTGGGATCGAAAAGATGATTTCTGGACTTTATATAGATAAAAATTACATAAAAGATAAAAAGGGAGAACAGAAGAGGTCTCATTTGCAACTTTAAAAGAGGGTGAAAGTTAGTATATTAGTTTTTGCTTGGTGTGTCATCAATGTTCAAAGCCACTTTATTATTGTCTTTGATGTCTTTTTCTTGTCTTTTAACTTTCTTTTTCATATTTCTGCATTTTATGAACTTTTATTTTTTTTAACCAGATTAAGACAAAAATTAGACCCATTCATATATCAATGTGAAAAAAACTCTAATTTAGCCTCCAAAAAAGGATTCCTTGTCAAGTCATTACCTTATCAACATTTTTATTCAATTATCATGTATTCATATTTCAGATGTCTTAAATTTATAGATGCTTCAATTCACTGGTGTTTGTAAGTTTATGATGAACCAGAAAATGAAATTCCTCTAGGATATTTTGCAAGTACATGAAGTACCACACTATTTTTGATTGAAAGATTGAAAGAAAAATCAATGGTTTATTGTGGGCCAGGTAGCCTGTACAGTTTGATTTGTCTCATGTAACCTGTCGAAAGGATACAATCTAATTCAAATCACTGCTGGCCAGAAGCCATCTGTCTTTAATGAGTCAATATGAGCAAAATACAAATGAGGCAACTTTTGTTTTGTGTTTTTTTTTAAATGGTATTAAATGTTCAAAATATGCTAGAATGTTAGAAGGGGACAAGACAGACAAATTTCCATAGAAATGGTGTAGGAAAATTCAAGCTATTATTTCTTTATCTTCTTAGCAGGGAATGTGGATCCAGTAGCCTCTTTGGTGGGGAACATCTTGGCCAAATATCTAGTGGCTATGTCAGATTATATATAGAAAAACTGCTCTCAAAGAATGCTAACACTTCTTGTATATAGTAAGTGATTGTTGAAGAGAACAGTAGAAATGTAAGAGACAAACTCATGTTTTCAATAAATAAATTACTTTTCAACTATCTCAAGAACCTAGACTTGTCACAGAATTCAGTAGTGCTCCTTCCTTTCAGGGTGGCATTTTATGTAGATGATCAAAGCCCTCCTCCCAACTTCTTTGTGGCATGACTGCTGTTATAGCAGTAGCATCCCGAGGCTCTGCAGATCAGAAATGAAGCCTAGAGATACTCATTCAGAACTGAAATAATTTCAGTGTTCTCCCTTTTCTCTTAGATAAATGAAAATGTGCTCTGTATAATGCAGCTTTGCAGCAAATATCAATGTTCAGCAAAATCTAATGAATTTGGTGTCACAGAATGATGTTTAATAAGTTTCCTTCATGATGTATTGGTCAAGATGCTAGACTAGGACTGGGCAGTCCACCCTCAGCCATGGAAATTCATTGCAGGACTAGGTACAGGCCTTTTCTCACAATCCAACATACACATAGGAATATTGTGTGGTTAAAATGAAGGTAAATATGGGAGCTTATAGCAACAACTAGTGATACTATTATTGTTTTAAAATATATCACTCAACAGTACAATATCCAAAGGGATTTTTTCCCAAGGTTTAAACTTGTACAGAACCTTATCTCCATTTTAAATTTATTTACTGTGGGCAAATAAGTCTCAAATCTTAAACAAGTAACTCTAATAAACAAAACATAAAAATTTAAATCATAATTTAATCCCTCAATAAGAAGCAGGGCAAAATACAATTAAAAATAATCATCATATTGTAATTGAGGATCTCAAAAACAACTCATAGTTGGGCTTCACTAAGGTTTCCCCCCAAAGAACCAGGTCTTAATGGGTATCTGAAAGGCCAAGAGGGTGAAGTCTTCTGAATCTCAGGAACTATGCCAGAGAATAGTCCTCAGTACGTGAGGAGAGAAGCTTTCTTTTCATCTGAGGCTCAGATCAAACTACTTTGATGGAATTAGACACAACAAAAAATGTATAACTGCAAGGAATAAAAATCCAATAAGCAATTAAAAAAATGGTTTCTAACAGTTCACTCAGATTAATGGTAGAGAGAGAGAAGCATTAAAACTCTATGTGCTGAATTCCCTATCCAAACAATCTACTATTAAATGTTTATAATACTCAGAATGCTACAAGCAGTGCATTTAATGAAACAGTAATTAGTAATTATTGTTCACACATATAGACATACGTACACACAGTTTCTTTCTGAGATTGGCAGCAGGAAAAAGTTAAAAAAGACAGGTTTCAGTCACTGAAATAACACTTTTAAAACTTCTATCCTGCCAGAAAATGTCAGAAACAACTCCTTCATTCTGTTTAGGTTATAGAGTAATTGGATAAACATTAAGAATTTAACACCCCCAGATATTAGCTTATGTACTATGTTTGCTTCATTAAGTTCACAGCAGATTTTATGGCAGAATAATGTAGATTTCAGAGCCGGTTGTTGCAGTGGTTAAAGTGCTGGGATAGAAACTGGGAGACTGTGAGTTCTAGTCCCACCTTAGATACAAAAGCAGCTGGGTAATCTTGCCTCCCTAGGAGGCAGTGACAAACCATTTCTGATATCTTACAGAAGAAAACTGCACAGGCCTGTCCAATCTGTACTGACTCAAAGGTGCACATACACACATAAGCACAAAAACATATTTCACATGGTTAGCTTAGAAGACTTAGAATAACAGAGTTGGAAGGAGCTTTGTAGGTCATCTAGTCCAACTTCCTGCTCAAGCAGAAGACCCTATACCAGCGGTTCTCAACCTTTTTAATGCCGCGACCCCCCAACCGGTCGCAAGTCGAGGACTACTCAACCGGTCGTAAGTCGAGGACTACTTAACTGGTGCAGCACCGTTTGCAGAATGGGACTTTTGGTGGGCTCAGCAGGGCAGAGACAGCCTGGACAATTCCTACTGGCTTTTGAAAGCCAATAAAATTAGACTCTATTCAAGAGAGTCTATTCTATTGGCTTTCAAAAGCCAATAGAATAAAAGGGAGTAGCACAGCTAAGGAAAAGGGGAAAAAAATGGCGGACTGTGTTGTTTGGCGACCCCCGTGAAATGGTCGTTCGACCCCAAATGGGTTCCCGACCCACAGGTTGAGAACCACTGCCCTATACCATTTCTGACAAGTGGCTGTCCAGTTTCTTCTTGAAAGCCTCCAGTGATGAAGCACCCACAACATTTGAAGGCAAGCTGTTCCATTGGTTGATTGTTCTCACTGTCAGAAAATTTCTCCTTATTTCTAGGTTAAATCTCTCCTTGATCGGTTTCCATCCATTGTTCCTTGTCTGGCCTTTGGGTGCTTTGGAAAATAGGTTGTCCCCCTCTTCTCTGTGACAGCTCCTTAAATATTGGAACACTGCTATCATGGTCCTTCTCTTCACTAGACTAGCCATGCCCAGTTCTTGCATCGTTCATCATATGTTTTAGCCTCCAGGCCCCTAATTTGTGCTCTTCTTTTTCTGTATGAAAATAAACTTCAGAAACAAAAAAAATATTTGTACAAACAGAAATACTGCTAGACAGTTATAGATATTTCTACTGCTCTTTCATTAATAAGGCAAGGATATTTACTTTCCTATAGTTTTAGATACCGTAAATGCTGGCGTACAAGGCGACCCGGCGTATAAGACGACCCCCGTCTTTATAGCCGGGCCGCATTCCTAGAACGTCGTCTTATACGCCGGAAACTACCAGTATTTCCGGCGTATAAGACGACTTGGCGTATAAGACGACCCCCGTCTTTGGCACCGATTTCAGCGCTCGCGGAAGTCGCCTTATATGTCGGCATTTACGGTACATTCTGATCCCAAGTCCAAAATTCCCTGTTTTATCATTGGATCACTTTCATACAGAAAAACATGATCTGGACTCAGCAAATGTGTTTGAAATGGAATTACTGATTTTTTTCAAATAGCTTTTGCTTCGTGGTTATACTATCTGTAGCCATCATCTTTCCTCCCACCTGTTTAATACTTCTAACCATAACTAGATCTCAGTTCCTCGAATAAGGATCAGAAAAGACACAACACCACTTCACTATAATAGGGAATAAGATAGTGTGGCCTAGTAGTTAAGGCACCAGGCTAGAAAGCAGGAGACTGTATGTTCAAGTCCTGCCTTATGAAAGCCAGCTGGGTGACTTTGGGACAGTCACTCTCTCTTAGCCCAACCCAGCTCACAGGGCTATTGTAAGGAAAATAAGAGGAAGATGTTTGATATGTTTGTCATCTTATTTGTAAAAAGAATGCAGGTGGGATATAAATACATTAAAATGGGAGGAATCTAGAGGTAGTCCTCCAACTTACACTGGGACTGAAATTTCATGTGTAAGTCTTCATATGATTTTGCCAATTTTTATAGCAGTCCTAAAATGAATGTGATAGTTCAGTAAATCACATGGTTGTAAGTATAGTACAAATCAACCCTCACCAAGGAATCTTTTGCCATTGTTTGCCAGAAACTGGCAAAAATTCACAAGATGTGAACATATGCCTGTGGGACACTGATCATAAATGTGAGCCAGTTGCCAACGACATGAATTGCAATCACTTGAACATGAGTGTACTGTGATGTGACATTTTCGATGGTCAGAAGTGCTTTACAAGTGCCCTCATAACTTTGTACCCTTGTTAAACAATCCTAAGTCAAGATTGTCTATATACAGAATAGGGTATATGGATGTATTAATTTCATTAATTCTGCATAGTAGGCTAGTGATCTATCCCAACAGAAGTACTGGTATATGTAAAATTTTCCTGTTGTTAGTATCTGTTTGGTTTAACAAGCAAATTGCACAGGAGGCAGGAGACTGAAAAACTCTGTGCCCAGTGAACATCTAAGCTATTTAAAAAAAATTTAAAAAACACAATGAACATAATTCTTCCCTAAAGCAGTTATGGGGCTTAGAAAACTATGTAATATTTATAATGTTAGGAATAATAGAATCTTTAGCCAAGGAGAAAGCTGGGAATTTTTTAGAAGGCTAACAGACTGTAGCCTAGTTTTTCATATCGCAGTGAAACATGACATGTTCGTAAAACCTGTCTGATATCCAGACTCTATACACTGATGAATGAATGGCAGTGAAAAAGTCTTTCAAACTGTGCCCAGACTTTTGCTTTCCTTTTACAGTTTTTCACAGAATGATACATTGGCAAGGGAATCTGGAACTGCCAACTCTTTTAACAAAACCTTTGGAAAGTTCACAACATTTTGGAAAGTTCACAAAATTGAATTTAGGTGCATGGAGGGGGGTGGAATCTGGAAAACAGAAGAAGTAAAACCAAGCATTATTATCTCAGAAAGGAATTTTGCACTACAGTATGGCAAGAAAGCAAATTCACTTTGTTACCATTCCAGTGTTTATTTGGAAATAAACCAAGTTCCCTTGAACATTTGCATTAGCTAAGACCATACTCTCAGCTGAATCTAAGCACATAAACATACATTGGCAACATTGTTTTTCTGCCACATTCCCACAATGTTGCCTTCATCGCATTCCATGAGTGAGGCAGCCTTAAATATGTACTCCTTTCCTGTGACTGGTGTTAAGGCGGTCCAGAGTTACTCCATGAGTGAGATAGGTGGTTTCTTAAATCTGATATATAAATTTCCTACTTATTGCAACCCTGCCCAAGGACATTCCAAAGGCATATATAATATCTTAGGCTTTATCACCCATTACCTTGGATGGTTTTTGATAGCTATGGGGATTTGAAACTGCGGCAACAAATCCAGTTTAGTATAAGGATCAGGACTGCAGCAGCACTTTTCATGATTTCTGCTGAGTCAAGGGTGGCTAGAAAGCACCTCAACTCAATAGTTGAGAAAAACCCTAAATTTTTACAGTACATCCTAAAGCTAATTTATTTAATTAGAACAATTAATCAGTGGAACAACTTGCTTCCAAAGTTGTGGGTGCTCCAACACTGGAAGTTTTTAAGAAGAGATTGGACAACTATTTGAAATGTTATAACATTTGAGCAGGGGGTGAACTAGAAGACCTCCAAGGTCCCTTCCGACTCTTGTTATTCTGTTATTTTTAAGAGTCTATATTAGACATATATAGTGAATTAAGTGAGACGGGAGTAATGAGGGGGGAAAACAACGAGCTTCAAACGTTTTCCCATGAGGGAAAAGTCCTTGAAAAAATAAACGACTTTCAATCTTTTCAGTACAATCACCGGTGGCAGCAAATGCAGATCTCCTCGCCTTTAGCAACGCGGAAACCGCCGCGGGGAGAGAGAACCGCGCTTGAAGTTTCCGCAGCAACTAAGACGGCTGCTATAACCACGTGTCCCCCCCCCCCCAAACGACACTTCATCAGAGCCCTCCCCCCCACATGCACCTGTTGACAAAGCCTCAGGGACGAACCGCGTTTAGCCCCGGGGCAGTCTGATATTCAACGAGAGATTCATTTCAGGCTCAAGGACAGGCCCTCGCCTCTCCTGCCCCCCCCCCTTGAAAAATAGGCAAGGCCGTTGAACTAATCTCTCCGCCTCTGCAACCAGCCTTGACAATTCGTATCTACCCATTACACACACACACACACACACACTCCCGCCCTCACCCACAAAGCGCAACACCAGCCCAAGACCTGCCAGAGCTCCGGTCCTTCCCTTCTCTCCCGCCTCCTTCCCCCCCCCTCGCCCCCAGCCAAACCCTTCCAGCGACTTTCAGGCAAATTACAGTCCTGAATCTATTGCGCTAGGTTCGCCCCACGCACAGTAGGTAGGAGACGCGGCGGCATTTCACTTTCTCAGAGCACATCGCACTTTCTCTTCTCCCCTCCCCTCGGTCAACTCACTCATCTTCTCACCCGCTCACAAACCCTTTGGACCCTCGGCAAAGAAAGCGCTCCCGCGGCTCCATCGTTTTTTCTTTTTCTTTTTTCCTTTTTTTCCTTATTTATAACAGAGGAGCCCATCATAGGCATCCGTTTCTTCCTACTTGCTCTGCCCACCTTCTGGCTCAGCGCAATCCCGAACTACGGGGCAATCTCGATTTTCCCGCCAAAATGGACTGCCACCTCAGACGGGACGAACCCAGCCCTCTGTTTTCCCGCCGGCTAAAGTCGTCGGAAGAAGCGTCTGCCCGGCCCGTTCTTGCCCAGCATTGCCTGCGAGATGGGCTGGCGCCCGGCTCTCACCCCAGTGATGACCGCCGAGTCCCCCGAGCAGAAGAAGAGCAGAAAGAGGAAAGGAAGGCAGGGAAGGCTTTTCATGGCGTCCTCCTGTATTTTGTAGGTCTGTCCCGAGGCTGAGTCCGGCAGCTCTCCGTGCGCGGAGTACTCAGCTGGGGGCTCCCTCCGGACGGCAGCAACGTGAAGAAGAGCAGAGCTGAAGCTGCGGTCGCTGGAGCCGTTTTAAAGCCCCGGGCTGCTATTCAGAAGCAAGATGAGTCACTTCTCGAGCTACCCCGGCAACGCTGCCGTGCCGTCGGGGAGAGGGACCGGAATCCATACCCGCGAATCCATACGAAAGCCCGAGCTGAAATACGAAAGCGCACCTCGTCGTTATAGAGGAGGTATTCTTGGCGGGATGCAAAAAAGAGCATCGCAATTTCTAAAAACTAAGCAGAGGCCTAAGGCGAGCCTGGAAAGGGTTCACAGGGATGTAGGTTGCCTTAGGGAAAGCTTTTAGTAGTAGCTATAATCTTAGCCAAAGGAACAACAGTCACAGTGACATGTTAAAGCACTCAGAAATATACATGCAGATCTCATTAGGTAGCCATCATCTGTCTGAGAGAGTTATTTTCATGGGGGATTAAGGCATGCAAATGAAAAAGAGACAGAATCTGGTGGTATAAGATTGATTTGAGTATGAAGAGCACCAGCTAAAATCTCTCATCCTGTTAAGCATCTCTTACTAGTGTGGGACAAGTTCCTTGCAACTGTTTTCAGAATCTGCTCCGTCCCTCATGCTCATATCTGTTCTGGGTGTTTCACAAGTTAAAATAATGTGAAATAAATAAATGGACAGATAAGGCCAGACACACAAGGCAAGACCATTAAACTAACAGTATTGAAACTGAACTATTTTATTTTGGGGGTTTGGAAAGAATTGAAGCAGCAGATTTTCCACTTGAAAATCTCATTATTTTGAACAAGCATAGGTAGAAAAATCTATGTCAGTGTTTCTTGAAGTATGGTTGTAGGATCCCTGGAGATCCTTCAAGAGCCACTCGGGGTCCATGAAATATAAATTATTTGCCAGCCCATGTTGAAAAATAATACAATATTAAAATCCCATCAATCAATCATGAGAGGCAGTAGCAGCAGTGAATGCATCAATTTTAATATTTCATATGGTAAATATAAATAAATATAACCCATACAAACAAAAGCTTTTGAGGGGTTCTTCATAATTTTTTAAATAGAAAGGGTCCCCGAGAGAAAAATGTTTAAGAAACATTGATCTATATAGTTAGATACATTTCAGGATACTGTTAAAACAGAATAATACAAAAAAACCTCTTCTCTATGGAATAGTGAAGATCTAATCTTTCAGAATATTGTTAAGAAATAGCACTGATATAAATTTTCTTCTTGAAATGAAGTAGTGGGACTCTGCTCTCTTCTCCTGGCCTTCATTCAAAACTTGGTAGGAAATTGATGTCAAAAACAGAAAGAGGAGACATGTTGAAGGACACAAAAATCACTCAACAACAAGCTAATTGATATGTCCAGTTTAATGAAAATAAAGACCAGGGGTGTCATGATAGCAGTCTTCCAATATCTAAGGAGCTGCTACAGTAAACATATTCTCTAAAGCACATGAAAGCAGAACAAAAAATGATGGATGCAAACTTATCAAGGAGAAAACCAACCTAGAAATAAGGAGAAATTTCCTGACATTTAGAACAATTAATCAGTGGAACAATTTGCCTTCAGAAGTTGTGTGTGCTCCATCACTGGAGGTTTTTAAAGAGAGATTGGACAATCATTTGTCTGAAGTAGTATAGAGTATCCTGCATGAGTAGGGGGTTGGTTTACTAGAAGACCTCCAAGGTCCCTTCCAATTCTGTTATTCTAGTGCAGGGGTGTCAAACTCAATTTCATTGAGGGCCGCATCAGCATTGCGGTTGCCCTCGGGGGGGCGGGTTGGTGTGGCCAGGGTGGGTGTGGCCTATTGGGTGGGCGTGGATGGAGTGGGTGTGGCCTACTGGGTGGGTGTGGTCAGCTCTACATCATTCGCGTCAAGGGTGCCTGTGGGGGCCTGGGCAGGAGTGGAACAGATCTGAGGGTCCCTGGCAGAAGGGGGTGCAACCAGGGCAAGTGCCAAGGCATGGTCCACTGGAGGAGCCATGCGGGGGGGCTGGATGGTGGCACGGGCTGCCTGGAGCCCTGGGCAGCAGAGGTCAAACCTCCAGCCTGGCCTTTGAGCACCTTCTGCACCAAGCTCAGCCCCACTTCCCCAAGGGGGCGCCTAGCTGCACTTATCTCCTTCTCAAGGCTGCTGCTGCTGTGTTTGTTCTCCTTAGCCAGGTGGCTCATGATGGGTACGAGGGCAAAGTCAGAGGGAGGCCCATTCCATCTCCATGGGAGGTGACCCGGCTTTGTATCCAAAGCTTCCTTAGAAATAGGATGGGAGACCCCAGGATAGGCCAGGAGGAGGGGGCAAGGGGATGGTTAAAAGGCAGCAGGGCAGGACTAAGGCAGGACTTCCCTCAGACCGTTTCTCTCCTTCCTTCCTTCCTTCCTTCCTTCCTTCCTTCCTTCCTTCCTTCCTTCCTTCCTTCCTTCCTTCGTACAGAGTGGTGAGAAAATATTTGAGATGAGAGAGGGAGAAAAACAGGCAAGAAACACAGCTGGGGAGGTGTCACCCTTCGTGAGGAATGAAGAAATACACCATCGCCTGGAAGTGGCCAGCACATGGCCCTCACCTACTTCACATATCTGGCTTGGTGGGCTCTGGGGAGGGGATGTCATGAGCAGCGTGAGAGTCAATGTTACCTGCGCAATGCCGCCCAGCCCCCAGCCTGCCCAGTTTGGCAGGCAGCAAGGCACTCGCTGAGCCGAGTGGCGCAAATCTGAAAACAAGCGCGAGGCCACCCAGCCCCCAACCTGCCTGGTTTCGGCAGGTAGCGGGGCGCTTTCCTCACAGTGCTAAGAGGTTCAGCCGGGAGGTGTGAGGCTCGCCAGCTTTGCCCCTTGCTCCCTGCTGAAACTGGGCAGGCTGGGGTCTAGGCAGCATTGCACTTCTCATCATATTCGCACTACCAGTCATCTCTTGGCGCTGTGAGGAGAGCACCCTGCTGCCTGCAGAAACCCCTCCCCCGGAGCCCATCAAGCCGGATATGTGAAGTAGGTGAAGGCCATTTGCTGGCCACTTCCAAGCGATGGTGCATTTCTTCATTCCTCACAAAGGGTGACACCTCCCCAGCATGCACCCAGGGGGCAGGGGTGATGCGGCAGGGGCTGGTTCCTCGCTGTTTCCAGACGGCCTTGTGGAGCTAAGACTGAATACGTTTCAGCATAGATGGCCACCACAAAATTGTATATTGGCTCCCAGCTGGCCCGGGCCAGGGCCAAGGCAGTGGGGGCCGTTCCTTTACTGTTCCCAGGATGGCTTCGCAGGCCACATGAAACCACTTCGTGGGCCTTGTGTTTGACATGCCTGTTCTAGTGCATGAAGGAAACATTTAGAACAGGGGCCCCAACCCCCGGTCTGTGGACAGTATCAGGCCGTGGCATGCCAGCAACCGGTCCTCACAAACAAGCGAAGACCAATCTGTGAGATGCAGGCACACAAAACTATGCCCCCCCCCCGGTCCACAGAAAAACCTGTCTCAACAGAACCAGTCCCTGGTGCCCAAAATGTTGGGTACCTCTGATTTAGAAGACAATGGCTGCACCAGGGCCTGCTTAGGACCAGAAGGAATAAGCTTGGGCTTTCAAAACCCCCAGATTTCACTTCTGACCACATCCACAGCAGGTCACCTAACCTCTCTTCCTAGATACTCTATGAACAAATATACTATTTGGACATCATGAAGTTGTGATGGAAGAGCCTTGGTTTCATGCTACTTGAAATCAGTATGACTCAGAATTGTTAATTTCACTTATGGCCCGGGGATCACGGATTTAGATAGAAGACTACCGTAGATTGTCAGGGGATGATGGCACAAGAAGAGGCAAGGTTTCACATTTTCTAGATTGAGTAAAGTTTTTAATTTGTGCAATGGAAAAATATTGAAGAATTGAAAAGTTCTAAAATAGATATTTGAAGGAGCTATTAGCTAAGATCCACGAGCCTTTTTATTCATATGTCAGTTCTGTTTTACAGACTGCAGATTCATTTTAAAAACTCTTGTTCTATAGTATATATTTTTCACAGATGTCTTTTTTTAGGTATTCTAAATTCAGATACAAAGTTGAAGACATTCTGTACTCCTCCAACACATATACACATGATTTTTAAAGTAGTCTCGTAGTTTTTCGGGGTAACTTTTCAGCCATTTGACCCAACAATCATAATTTTAATCTTAAACAAAATAAATACTAAGGTCATTTCAAAGGGTGTGTGTGTGTGTGTGTGGAAATAATATACTGTACCTCTATCAAATAAGGTTTTACACTGAAATATATGTCTAAGGCCCTTTACTTCTACAACATTGTTAATAATAATAATAATAATAATAATAATAATAATAATAATAATAATAATAATATAGTAAAGTTGGAAGGGACCTTGGAGGTCATCTAGTCCAACCCCCTGCTCAGGCAGGAAACCCTATACCATTTCGGACAAATGGCTGTCCAGTCTCTTCTTAAAAACTTCCAGTGTTGGAGCATTTACCGCTTCTGGAGGCAGGTTGTTCCACTGGGTTAATTGTTCTCACTGTCAGGAAGTTTCTCCTTAGTTCTAGGTTGCTTCTCTCCTTGATTAGTTTCCACCCGTTGCTTCTTGTCCTGCCTTCAGGTGCTTTGGAAAATAGCTTGACTCCCTCTTCTTTGGGCAGCCCCTGAGATATTGGAAGACTGCTATCATGTCCCCCCTCGTCCTTCTCTTCATTAAACTAGACATACCCAATTCCAGCAACCGTTCCTTATATGCTTTAGCCTCCAGTCCCCTGATCATCTTTGTTGCTCTTCTCTGTACTCTTTCTAGAGTCTCAACATCTTTTTTACATCGCGGTGACCAAAACTGGATGCAGTATTCCAAGTGTGGCCTTACCAAGGCATTGTAAAGTGGTATTAACACTTCACGTGATCTTGATTCTATCCCTCTGTTAATGCAGCCTAGCACTGTGTTGGCCTTTTTGGCAGCTGCAGCACACTGCTGGCTCATATTTAAGTGATTGTCTACTAGGACTCCGAGGTCCCTCTCACAGTTACTACTATTGAGCATGGTGCCACCTATGCTGTACTTGTGCATTTGGTTTTTCTTGCCTAAATGTAGAACCTTGCTTTTTTCACCATTGAATTTCATTTTGTTAGTTAGTGCCCAGTGTTCAAGTCTGTCCAGATCCTTCTGTATCTTAAGCCTGTCTTCTGGAGTGTTGGCTATTCCTGCCAGCTTGGTGTCGTCTGCAAATTTGATGAGTTCCCCATTTATCCCCTCGTCCAAATCATTGATGAAGATGTTGAAGAGCACTGGGCCCAGAACAGTGCCCTGGGGCACCCCACTACATATTTCCCTCCAGATGCGGTTGCATTGAGGACCACACGCTGAGTACGGCCGGTCAGCCAGCTACGGATCCATCTGGTGGTGATGCTGTCTAACCCACATTTTTCTAGCTTATCAAGTAGTATGTTGTGATCTACTTTGTCAAATGCCTTACTGAAGTCCAAGTAAATTATATCCACAGCATTCCTCTGGTCCACTAATTTTGTCACTTGGTCAAAGAATACAATAAGATTTATCTGGCATGATCTGTTTTTGACAAACCCGTGTTGGCTTTTAGTAATGACTTTGTTTGCCTCTAGGTGTTCGTTGATTTGTTGTTTGATTATCTTTTCCAGGATCTTCCCAGGTATTGAGGTCAGGCTGATAGGTCTGTAATTTCCTGGGTCCATTTTTTTTCCTTTTTTGAGGATGGGAACTACATCAGCTCTTTTCCAATCCTCTGGTAGTTCCCCTGTGCTCCAGGATCTTTGAAAAATATAGTTCAGTGGCTCCGATATCACATCTACCAGTTCCTTGAGAACCTTGGGGTGTAATCCATCTGGTCCTGGCGATTTGAACTCATCTAGGCTGGACAGGTGCTCACTTATCATTTTCTTGCCTATCTTAACTTGTGTTTCTATTCTGTTTTTGATGGCACTATTTTTGATAGGTTGGTCTGTTTTTTCCCTTTGTGTAAAGACAGATGCAAAAAACGAGTTAAATAGTTCTGCTTTCTCCCTGTTGCTTGTCAACTTCTTGCCACTTTCACCCACTAATGGACCAATCATTTCCTTCACTTTTTTCTTGTTTTTTACATGTTGAAAGAAGCTTTTTTTGTTATTTTTGATTTTGGTCGCAAGCCTTAGTTCATTTTGAGCCTTGGCTTTCCTCACTTCATCTTTACAGGCTCGGGCTATTTGCTGATATTCTGACTTAGTTATCTGCCCCTCTTTCCACTTTCTATACTTGTCCTTTTTATCTTTCAATTTGTCAGAGAGTTCTTTATGCAGCCATGCTGGTTTCTTTTGAGAGTTATTTTTCCTCTTCTACAACATTGTTTCTCTTACACCAGTGTTCTGAATGGGCAATTTATATTAGTTACATAATTTAACTGTTAGAGGAAAATAAAATATACTGAAAGAGTCATTTTTAAAATATATACATTTCTGGGGAAGTGGTGTCATAGTTCAGTTGTCCTACACAAGATTTTGCCTAAGAAAGAAAATGTTTAACTTAGTATGGATTTCCCTTTAAATAAATACATATGAAATATGTATGTATTTTGGTATGAAAATTATATGTTTATCTTGTTTCAGTTTAGAAAATCAGTTCTGAATGTTCATCCACCTCCTTCTCTCTGTTTAGATCACTGATAAAATGCTACTGTGATGGGGAGGGAGGGAAAGAGACTATTACCCCAATAAATTCAACTCTCTGCTCAGTACAGGAACCAAATATTTATCTGGTTATTTGAACTCATGTAGCAAAATAAGAATGTTCTTCAGTTATTGCTTCCAATAATCTTAGGAAGTTTTCCTCAATGTTCACCTGAAATCTACTTATAATTTTAATATTCTGTTATCAGGCAACAGAGCATATTAGTGGCTCATATAATGTACACTCATCCTGTGCTGTCCAGACAATTGACTTGCTCCAGGTCTAATTGATTAAGCAATGTCATCTAGCAGGACCTTCTCTGTCATTGTTGGACATTCATTTCTTTCTCATTTTGAGGTTGAGGACAAGAAGCACTGTTTTTCAGTAATGGCTCTGGTATTCAAGCATTGTCACCCTCTGGAAATAAGATAGACCCCATCCTTTCACAAATTAATTAAAGTGGAGTTGTTGCAGAAGGCCTTTTAGGATTAATTGAAGTGTCACCTGTAGATGTTAGAGCAGCTGTTTGCTTTTAAACTATTTTATAGATAGCATAGAAAATACCTAAGGGGGGTAAAATCTTTCTGTTTCAGCTGACTAAAAGGATGAGAAGAATTCACTAGAGGGTTTGTTAAATGCAGGGAAAAGTAGGAAGCTCAAGGAAAGAAAAAAGTAATTTTAAAAAGTTTCCGTCAAATTTCAAACCAGCAATTGTCTCTTTACAAAGAATATAGCTATTCTGCTATAATAGTGGCATAGTGGTTTTTTTTAAGCAGCTTTAAAGAACCTGGAATCAATCAAAGGGAAGTTGAGTATCCAGTGAACCATTACTGGGTTTAGTGTGCAACAAACTGAACTTTGATACACCAGTTGGATGAGGAAACCTCATAAATGTACTCGGAAAATCAGACAAAAAAATGTGCTCTCTGGCTGCAGGGAGTAGGTGGAATAAGGGGGGGGGGAGTTAGGTTTTCCGTCTCTTTTATCAAACCAGCTGGAAATCCATTTGAAATATTCTTAAGGTAGGCACATTTTTCCATTATAAAAACAAGTGTGGGAAGCTGAAGTGCTATCCCAAGTAACTGAACTTTTTACATGTTAACAAAATAAGTAGATAGCTTTTAAAACCTCAGTTTCTTTTTATGTGCAAACGCATAGCTATTTTTAACTTTTCAACAGAGTTGATAAAAATAAATCAATTTTAACTTTCAGTATTAGTGACAGCTAATTGTGTGTGAGTAGGAACTAGAAAATTCATCAGCTGAAGTGATAGGGTAAAACAAAAGGCATAGATTATTGAACAATAGTTATATAAATACAGTAGCTCTCTAAAAGGATAAGGAGTGATTAATTGCAATTGCAATTGCTAAATGCATCTATGAACGTTTCCTTCAGAAATCTTGCTTATTAACCAGTGGTTTAAATTGTTTTCTAGTCTGCTAAAAGAAACATTTCAATTTGTTTAGGGTTGGTCATTACATTCTATGTTGCAAGCAATACAAAGGTATTTTTCTAAACTAGTTCTTTATATAAAGAACAATAAAGCTGAATATTAGAGATAAAGCGATGCCTTCGGTTTAGCTTAGGTAATATTTTTCAATATTTTAGAAATGCATTTCTTGAACTGCATATTAAGAAAATAATATTTCTCTGATGATGTTTTTAAAAGTAGATAAAGTACATCTATTGTGAAAACTGAAATGTTGTGGAGAACATTAGCATTTACATTTAGACACCATTTTGACAAATCTATAAGTCAAGTTGTAAACATTTTTGTGTTTTTGCTCATTCTAATGTTGATAAATTGGAATGATTCTCACTGCAAAACAAGATTTAAAACATTACTTATGTACTTATTTGATTACTGACAGAACAGTACTTGTAATACATGCTAGTTGCCAAGCACCTGAATTTTGATCACATAACCATGGGGATGTTGCAATGATCATTAGTGTGAAAACCTGACATATTATATCACTGTTTTCAGTGCTGTTGTAACTTCAAATGGTCACTAAATGAATGGTTGTAAGTCAAGGTCTACCCATAATGTGCTAGGTATATAGTGTGGGAATTTGTATGTGAGTTTATATAATATAGAAAAGGGTTTCTGGAATATATTAAACAAAAGTTGGAAAAATTGAATGTGGGATTCTTGGTGCTGTCCAAGTTTGGTTGTTTTCTTCCAGACATTTCATTAGTCAACTATGTAACATCATCAGTGCTAGAAGGGAATGGGGTTTGCTCTCTGTTTCTATACAAGTGGCTTGCCCGGTCAGTGTTGGTGTTGTTTGATTAAGCTGTTGTTTAGTATTAGCTTGTTTCTCTGAGTTGATAGTTCAACTGAACTATCAAGAAGCATATCCCTCAGTTATTGTACTACAGCAGGAATGGGATTGCCTGATTGCAGGACTCTGCCTATCATGTCTAGTCTACCTTCTGTGACCTTACTCCTACATCTCATTTCTGTCATTCCTAAATTGAATATTTTTTAATTAAAAAAGGCAAATTGGAGTCATGAAAGGAACTGTGTCATAAATTGCACTTTTATTTAAGTTTTTTTCTCCTTTTCCTTTTTTTATACAAGCATCCTATGCTGTCTTCATTATTACTCCAGATTCTGTTCAAGAGGATGGTCTTATTCTTCCATCATTACACTACTTCAGCATTGCATTAAACTTGCAGTGAAGAGCCATGGGGTTAAAACTCTTTATTGTACTGCCAGCTAAGTGGTATAGTGCTAGTATACAATTTTGATAAACTACTATTTAATTTACCAGCTGCTAATCGCTTTTGCGATTCTGCGGAGGATATGAAGCAGCAACATCCACGAGTCAACGTAAGTTGTGTTGACATGAGTTTGTGCCAGGAAATTGTTTACATGTAGTCAGGGCAAGGTTGCCAGAGGAGAATCTTTATGCTAAGAAACATTGACTTCACTACTCTTGTACAAATTTGAAAGACCACTGCCACAGCAGGCAAGGAAAGGAGTTATCAATCAAGCCAATATACACATGTCTCATCCACTATTAGGTTACCTGACTTTACCCCTGATATAATGAATAGTGCTGAATAGAATATTTTATATATTCTAGGGTTTTCATTGACATCGTCAGCCAGGGCTGAACAATATTGCTTTAACATCAAAGATGATTTAAGCATGATTCACTCATAAGCAGAGGCCAAAATGAAAGCAACTTCATGAGGACATGGTAAAAAGAAATATATTATAGAAGCTGCCAGGAATGTTTTGTTCTGTGGTTAGGTACAAGGTTGTGCCAGTGGACCTTCAAAAAAGATCCTGTGCAGCTGCTATTTATTGTTGTATTTTATATGAAAAAATGACAATGAGTTGCCACATAAAAATGTGTTCATTCAAAACAACCAAAAGTATTAGAACAAGGTTTTTCTTCTCCTGAAAGTCAACACTAAACATAACCTATTTTTTTTAAAAAAGTATTCCATTTTATTGATTGATTGATTAATTAATTACACCAATTTATATAGTGGCCAATCTCACAAACAAGTGACTCTGGGTGGTGTACCATATATCACAGAGATAAAATCAGTTAATAAATTACTGGTTTTAGATGATTAGAATGCAGCATTGCAGGCTAACTCTGCTCATTGCCAGCAGTTTGATCCTGACCCCTCAAAGGTTGATTCAGCCTTTCATTTCTGAGGTCAGTAAAATGAGGACTCAAATTGTTGGCGGCAATATGCTGACTCTGAACTGCTTAGAAAGTGCTGTAAAGCACTGTGGAGCAATATCTAAGCTTAAATTCTATTGCATATTTTTAATAAGCAGTAAATAATTCTACCAAATCAAGACTAAAACAATGAATGAATGAACTAATGAGTGTGTGTTAAGTAAGGACTACCTTACCTTACCTTAACACAGGCATATCAAACTCGTGACGTCACGTGACATATCGTGACATATCGTGACTTTTTCCCCATTGCCGGCAATGGGGTGGGCACGGTTTCGGCATGATGCTTCCGGCCTGTGGGCTGGCAGTTTGACATGCCTGCCTTAACATCTGTATACAATGCATAATGATTATTCAAAAAAAAATGTTTGCATTTATTTACAATGCATTGTTTTCAATTTTTTTTATAAGACTTCCTTCAACTCCTTTAAAGGACGTTTGTATCTGACAAAATTACTTTCTTATTTTCTGCTGGCTACAAATGTTTTTTTTTTTTTAAAAAAAATACATGTGGAAAGAAACATGGATATGTATTTGAAATCTGTATTTTTAAGATTTGAAGAGTACCTGCATACTGCTTTTAGTCTGAGTAATAAATCTTCTGGAACATAAATGCATAATGAAATTTAGCGCCAGACGATGTGATCATGCTAATAGGAACAAAGCAGACTGGTCCTGTAAGCAGGATGACTCGGGTATGAAGATAGTAATTTTGGAATTATTAAATCTGAATACTACCATAAAATAATTAGGGTGCAACAAAGATTTATCAAAATATGTCACCAGAAAAAAATATTTCACTGAAAGAGTTTATTAAATAGTTGTTTAATTTTTACTTTGGAGGCTTCCCAATTTTGGAATGCATATAGAAATAACTGGAAGGGGCTATTTAGTCTTTCAAATCTAATTTACTGTTCAGGACAAGAATCTAGGTTAGATTCTAACTAACTGAGAGGTGCTAGAATATGTCCAGCTTCTGCTTAACACATCCTAACAATGGGTATCCCACATTGTCTTTGAGTACAGTAATTGATTCCACTGTTAGAGTACTTTTTTTGTTAAGAGGTTTTTGCTAACATTCAACTTGTAGCTGCCTGCCTATAATTTATGTCTATTACTTAATATTACTTTGGGATGAAAGAAAACAGGTTATAGCTCTCATTTGAATGACACACATTTGGGTACTTAAAGAACACTTTCATTTCCTTCTACTGTCAACTTTTCCAAAAATAGCCCTGCATTTTTGTAGATATTTAGATTATTAAATAGTGCATATTAAATAGAGTAATACCTGCTTTTGGAGATAAGAATTATCAAATTCATGGTATGTTTACATAAAATAAACATGTTTTACTTAATCAGGATAAAGAGAAGATGAGTTTTTATTTACATGGCTGCAGCATTCAAAATAACAACAACAACAACAACAATAATGTTGGAAGGGACTTGGAGGTCATCTAGTCTAGTCCCTTGCTCAGGCAGGAAACACTATACCATTTCAGACAAATGGCTGTCCAGGTTCTTTTTTAAACTTCCAATTGGAACATTCAAAAAATAGTTTAAATCAGGGGTCCCCAACCCTTGGTCTCTGGACTGGTACTGGGCCGTGGCATGCCAGAAACCAGCCCGCACAAACAAACAAAGCCCCGTCCGTGGGATGCAGGCAGCACACAAAACCTCTCCGGTCCATGGAAAAGCCTCTCTCCACGGAACTGGTCCCCGGTGCCCAAAAGGTTGGGGACCTCCAGTCTAAATAAACAAAGGTGCGACAGACAACTGACATCTACAGTGAGTATGAAATTGAAAGATTAAAGCTGATGAACATCCATGTTTTGATACCATACCAATATATTGATATCATGCCAATATATTTGAGAGACTTCCACAAAGAAGAGGGGGTCAAATTATTCTCCAGAGAGCAGGACAAGAAACAATGGTTGGAAACTGATCAAAGAGAGAAGCAACCTGAAATTAAGGAGTAAGTTCCTAACAGTGAGGACAATTAACCAGTGGAACAGCTTGCCTCCAGAAATCGTGGGTGTTCCATCACTGGAGGTCTTTAAGAAGAGACCGGACAGTCACTTGCCTGAGATGGTATAGGTTCTCCTACTTGAGCTGGGGGGCTGCACTAGAAGACTTCCAAGGTCCCTTCCAGCTATATTCTAAATATTTGGCACCATATACATTACATACTATAGTGCTAAACCTTTTTTTAAAAAAATATTTTCTGTTGACAGTATTTAAATATTATACTTGATATGTTGCTGACCACATATCAAGTGAATGTTCAATCTGATCACTGATGAAGCTTAGAAAGTCTGCCTAATTAGCATTCTGATAAAGAGCTTGTCTATATAATTAAGTTAATTATCCAGATATAAATACATGGCTGTGTTTCACTGTAGGCCTGAAGCTGTGCTTCTTCCAGCATTTTATAGACATGAATTAATGTTGACAAGCTGAAATTGCCCCTGTATTCTTCTCTGTTTGATATTCAGAATTACATATATGCAACCAGAAAATAAATTTATAAATAAACAGTTTTAAAGGCATTGTTCCCACTATTTCAATTTATTTTTATGTTTCTCCTAACATTTAACCAGGTCTTACTTCCATGCAGCGAAGTGGAAAGAATACTGTTACACAGTCATTTTTGCTTTTTTACAAAACATTCATTCCTTCACCGTTTACCCACATATATATACTTTGCAATCTACTTTTCTATCTGTAATAAAAATTCTACCAATGGATATTAATTCACTTATTTCCTTTACTTTTTCACAACTTATGTATGGTTTTCTATTTGCAACCTTTGTGTTTGATACATTAATTTTCAAAACCATACTCTTAATTGTGTCATCTAATCTATCTAAGATTTGCTGCAAATTATTTAGGTTTTCACTCAACATGGCATTATATGCATAGAAAGATGCATATGTATTCCTATTTCCGAGTAAGCCATGTCTATTATTACCACAAGTATTCCTTATATATTTAACCATAAAATATTAAATAAGTAAGAAGTTATCATAAATACACCAAGCATCCAATTTATTCTTATGCATACTTTACTTCCACCATAGTGTATCATACGGCATTCAATAAACAATGTATAATTCCTTATTTATGAATATTCATACATTTCTCTGTGATAGGACCAAAATACCAAGGACTTTTTGCTGACAACCAAAAATCTGGTTTGTATAACAAGCCATGCTATATTAGCAAATTTTGCACATTCTCATCTCTCATATGCTTCAAATCAGAATTCTCTCAAAACAACCAAAATTTCCCCCCTATATTTTTAGCTTATGCTCTTGCTAGCTTATTATTCTTGCTAATACTAGCAAGGAATATAAAGTGACTTTAAGTGTCTCCCGACATGGCTTTATCATCAACAATATGAATGAGAGAAGAAATACATTAACAGTGAGGAAATATAATGTTAATAATAAATAATGGGATTTATTTATATGGAATACCAAAAGCAAACCAAGCCACTTAAGCTTTAATAGTAAATAAATTTTCCCATGTTCCTACATAGTTTGCACTATTGTAATGAACTCTAATAAATTCACTGGACAACATGTTAAATAAAGAAATGAAAGACTCTAATTTGCTGGTTCATTACACCAATTGATTTGTAGAGCACCAAACATATTACTGTGTTTTGTATCTCTGAAAAACAAATTAAGGCAAAGAATACTGCTGTAGTGCAGTGTGGTGCATAATGAACAGCTCAAAAGCCCTGAATCTGTTTCATCGCAAAATAGATATATAAGATGATTGTTATTTCATTGCCAAAATTTGTCAAATATTACATGCCTTCAATAATTATGGTGCTATCTGATTTGAATATTTAAAAAGGTTTAGCTATCATTTGAAAAAGCTTAAGCATCCTCTTTTGATACTTTATATTTTGATGATATTTTCCCTCTAACAATATGTTTTCTTGAGGTAGTAGGCATCGATCTGCTTGTAGTATAAGAGGATACATGTAGCTTGCCAATTACCCACTGAAATACAACAATAAAATTACTGAATGTTAGTTGCAAAATATTGAGCTGCTTTTCAAAAGTGTTTCTCAACCTGGGCAACTTTAAGAGTCTAGACTTCAAGTCCCAGAATGGAATGCGACAACTCACCATAGCCAACTCGCCATGGACAACTTGCTACAGGACGTGCTGCAGGAAAATTCAACAATTCAATTTAATTATTTAAAATAGTTAAAAAAATATTTTAATTTTTGTCATTCAAATTTCATTTTGTTCCTCTTTCAGCATCCTTTCTTGAATGATTCTATTCACTATTTCTTCCATATTAATGTAACTCGTGTCCCGTGGTGAATTATCCCGTGGCAAATTGGCCATGGCAAATTGTCCTGTGGCAAGTTGGCTGTGGGGAGTTGGCCATGGCAATTTGGCTGCATGGAATTCTGGCAGTTGGAGTCCAGACTTCTTAAAGTTGCCCAGGTTGAGAAATACTGCTTTAGACCATCCATTCTCCATTCTTGGCATGATGTCTCTAACAGCCTGAATATATGACTCATACAGAATGTTGTGTATCTCTTCTTTGCTTTGGATTGGATTTAGCATCAAACAGCAGATTGAACATGAATACATTCTTACTGTTCATCTA
This sequence comes from Crotalus tigris, assembly GCF_016545835.1. Lineage (NCBI taxonomy): Eukaryota > Metazoa > Chordata > Lepidosauria > Squamata > Viperidae > Crotalus > Crotalus tigris. The sequence goes on along the minus strand of NW_024100599.1, from coordinate 1,274,542 downwards.
CACTTATTAATAATATATTTTTAAATGTCAAGAATGTATACAGTGTTGGATTCTTTCGCTGACACCTATTCCTGAAATCCTAATTCCTCAAATGATCTCTTGTATTGCTTTACTTAAGTATTAAACAGAGTCAAGCATAGAAGAAAACCCTATAGTTTAGTGGCTAAGGAGGCATCAAGATTTTAATGCAATTACAGTATCTTCTTTTGAGCATATCCCACAATATTTCATATTGTTTCATATCCATTGCTTAGCAATGGAGTTGTCATTCCAATTACCATAGTTAAGCAAGAGCTACCTGTACTGGATTCTGCTTAAGATCTACTGGTAACTCTGTGGTCATTGTTCCTAGTTTGCTCAGTGAAACATGTGACACCAGAGCCGTGTAGGATTCATTTCTGTTTTTTCATTACTTAATGTTAAATATATATATTAGATACAATCATACAAATGAAAGATGTATTTTCAATTAAGGGATAATAACATTCCAAGGACAATAGAATCTGGTTCACATCCTATAGTCTCATTAGCATTTTAGTCAATAAATGAAAGCCCCTACTTGTAGCATGGTTCTGTTAATCTATCCACAATATTCAATTTCCCTACACTGATAGGGTTGATTTATTGGTTCTCTTTTCTCTTTTAATGGCAGAAGCTGCAGAGTAACCCCATAAATTTTATTTTCAGTTTTGATACTCAAGGTTATTAATAAAAAAAATTACTTTATCACAACTGGAAATGAGCTCAGACTTGTCTAATGGTATTACTTATAATTGCTAAAGGCAATATTATATTGTATTTGTTCGTGTGTCCTTGTTGAATGACACATATGTGTGATTTTTGATAACAGGAAAAACAAATGCATTTGAACATCACAAACCACTAATAGTAATTATTATTATTAAATATAATGACTATTAGTGGTTTGTGCTGTTCATTATGATTCCTGGGGGAAACAGAATGACTACAATACTAGATATTGAGATAAGACAGTGGTTCTCAACCTGTGGGTTGGGACCCCATTTGGGGTTGAACGACCATTTCATGGGGGTCACCAAACAACACAGTCCACCATTTTTCCCCCCTTTTCCTTAGCTGTGCTACTCCCTTTTATTCTATTGGCTTTTGAAAGCCAATAGAATAGACTCTCTTGAATAAAGTCTAATTCTATTGGCTTTCAAAATCCAATAGGAATTGTCCAGGCTGTCTCTGCCCTGCTGAGCCTGCCAAAAGTCCCATTCTGCAAACGGTGCTGCACCAGTTGAGTAGTCCTCGACTTACGACTGGTTGAGTAGTCCTCGACTTACGACCGGTTGGGGGTCGCAGCATTAAAAAGGTTGAGAACCACTGAGATAAGAAGTCATCTCAGATGGAATTGAGAAGTCACCATAGCAGAACAAAAGACTAAAATTGTAGACAAAGCACATATTCTAAAGCAGATAAGGGTATTTTAGAACAGACTATACGGCTCTGATACAGAGTTGACTGACTTAGCTTGCTTATGACTGAATTTTAGTCTTCCATGAAACATGAGTCCATTATCACTTACATATTTTATAAATGACTTAAGTAAAGAAATAGGATGGCCATCAAATTTGTAGATGCGACAACACTAAGGGTGGAGAGGTTGCTAGCACCTCAAAAGACAGGTTCAAGTTTTAAAGGGATATTGCTAGACTTCAGCATTAGACCATATCCAACAAAAATTTTCATAGTGAAAAATGTATAGTTAAGCCTTTAGGTAGGAAAAAACAAATGCATTGGTATTAGATAGATGGTATCTGCTCAGCCATAGTACTTGTCACAGCTGCTAAAAGGACTAATAAGCAATCTGAGATCAAAATCACAGGAAGTATGTGCTGCATTGGTCAAATGCACCTGGAATACTGGAAGACTGTGTCCACTTCTGGTTATCACCATTCAAAAATGAGGAGCTGGAGCAACAAAGATTGAGTGAGAGAGGGTAGCTCTTGAAGGCTGATGCCTATGAAGAACTCGTAAAGCAGTGGTTCTCAATCTTTTTAATGCCGCGACCCCAAACCAATCGTAAGTCGAGGACTACTCAACTGGTTGTAAGTCGAGGACTACTCAACTGGTGCAGCACCGTTTGCAGAATGGGACTTTTGGTGGGCTCAGCAGGGCAGAGACAGCCTGGACAATTCCTATTGGCTTTTAAAGCCAATAGAATTAGACTCTATTCAAGAGAGTCTATTCTATTGGCTTTCAAAAGCCAATAGAATAAAAGGGAGTAGCACAGCTAAGGAAAAGGGGAAAAAAATGGTGGACTGCGTTGTTTGGCGAGCCCCATGAAATGGTCGTTCGACCCCAAATGGGGTCCCGACCCACAGGTTGAGAACCACTGTCGTAAATGAATCCGGCATGTTTGGTTTAAAGAAGAGAAGGCTGATAGCAGTTTTCAAGGGATTGAAGGGATGCCACAGGGAGGAAAATGTGAATTTATTTTATGATTGTTCTATTGTTCTAGAATTCTATTTTTATTATTTCTTGGAAGAACAGACAGGTGGAAGTTTAAAGAATGAGATCAAAACTCTTTGCCTTCTGGAGTTTTATAGATGGTACATTGCTGGAGGTTTTCAATCAAATGTTGAGCAGCCATTTGTCTTGGTTAGTCTGAGCATTTCTACTCTGGACAGAGGATTTACTAGAAGATTTACAAGGCACCATCGGACCCAATGATTTTAGTCTATTGCTGATAATGATGGTCCCACAAATGGGGGGCATTTGTGTGTTGTTATTTAGGAAAAAACAAAATAAAAAAATATTGTGGGGAAGGAAAGTAATATATTCAGCAACTGTTCATGTCTGTCTTCAAAACTGAATGGTACATGAAACCAGGATCAGTTGCCCAATGGAAAGTGAATGATGACTGAACTACACCTTTGAGCAGCATGCAAAACTTTTCTTAGTTAAGCTAATTCCATCTCTTTTTTTCCAAAGCATTTTCTTTGCTTTGTATGAGCTGAGAGATAACAAGCTGTCCACTTGACCTCAATTAGATAATTATTCCCCACTTTCCCTATAGCTAGGCATCCACTCCTAGCTAAATGCCTAACAATGTAAACTATATGTAATGTTCCCTTGCTGAGCTTAACTATTCAGCTGTTTCTTGACTTACTTTCCCAAGTGAAATAGGTATAATTGCAAAAGGGAGGGGAAGCAGACCAAGGACTGTAAAATTGTTTCTTAGTCCTTCATCCTCAGCAATCTTATGATAAATATTTGTGAGCTCTCTTAGCTAACTGGCTGAAGCACTTGTTTTATTTTATGGAGAAAGCCAGTATATAGCCTATTATTCTTAAAACTTCTCTCTGCTTTTAATCCCTGAGAATTAGCTCTGCACTGTAAAAGAATGATATTTTTACCATCACTAATTAATGGACAGATTAAGTGAGTGAATTTCCAATCCCAACAAGACAATACTTTAAAACAAAATAGCTTTATAAAGAAATAAGGACAAAAATATAACAACAGCAGGCCAATATTTAGTCTAGGCCAGTGGTTCTCAACCTCTCTAATGCCGCGACCCCATAATACAGTTCCCCATGTTGTGGTGACCCCCAACCACTTATACATCACCGGGTGCCAGGGGCATGGCCAAAGAAAAGGGGAAAAAAATGGCGGACAGCCTTGTTTGGTGACCCCCATGAAATGGTCGTTTGACCCCAAATGGGGTCCCGACCCACAGGTTGAGAACCACTGGTCTAGGCCAACCTAAACCTGCCTACACAGGCAGTATCATAATAACTGGTTAGCTTGAGGCAATATTTTATTTATTTTTATGATAAATCTTTTGAGTCTCAATTAGTTACTTGATTAAATAAGAATTTATTGTCAAAGTCCATCAATCTTAGAAAGCCCCAAAGCAAATTAATCCTATATTTCTGGAGGCAATGAGATTTTGAAGCATCCTTGGTCTATTCAACTATCTTTCATGCCTCAAACTGGAAAGGAACTTGGAAAAAAAATCACATAAACTGGTTTAAATTCTTTTTCATTTTGTATAAATTGGGAAGAAATGTGGGACTAAGGGCACATAATTTTCTTCATTAAGGAGTTCAAAAATAAACTGCAGCTTCACTTCTGTCAACCTTAAATTTCAGGGAACTCATGAGTCAGCTTACTGCAGAACACCAAAAGTTTCTCATCCTCTCTCTACACAAAAAAAGAAAAAGTTAATTGCTGGCAATTCCTCCTCATCCCAACAGTTTTGTATTCATTGCGTTATTTGGCTAGTTGTAAAAAAAAAAATGAGTGGTTGCTATAAGAAAAATATTTCTGTCTATTAAACAACTTAGATAGAATCAAGATCATGTGAAGTATTAATACCACTTTACAATGCCTTTGTAAGGCCACACCTGGAATACTGCATCCAGTTTTGGTCACCACGATGTAAAAAAGATGTTGAGACTCTAGAAAGAGTACAGAGAAGAGCAACAAAGATGATTAGGGATATATATATATATATATATATATACATATAAGGAACAGTTGCTGGAATTGGGTATGTCTAGTTTAATGAAGAGAAGGACGAGGGGGGACATGATAGCAGTGTTCCAATATCTCAGGGGCTGCCACAAAAAAGAGGGAGTCAAGCTATTATCCAAAGCACCTGAAGGCAGGACAAGAAGCAATGGATGGAAACTAATCAAGGAGAGAAGCAACCTAGAATTAAGGAGAAACTTCCTGACAGTTAAAACAATTAATTAATGGAACAACCTGCCTCCAGAAGTTGTGAATGCTCCAACACTGGAAGTTTTTAAGAAGAGCCTGGACAGCCATTTGTCTGAAATGGTATAGGGTTTCCTGCCTGAGGAGGGGGTTGGACTAGATCCCTTCCAATTTTATTATTGTTATTGTTGTTGTTATATTTCACATAACATACAGTATATGTGCATGGAAATTAGATGTGCTTGCCTATAGTACTGTTTTCTCTCTATGAATCTTCCAATCCCTCTTTTCTTTTTGAAAAATGCATTAGAACATTAAGTTTATTCAACTTGCTGGGTCATTTGGAAGCTTCTTATCCAATATGTCTTCTCTCCTCACTTAGTTCCCATGACTGTGCTCACCAGTTACAAGCCTAAATTCCCCAACTAAAGGGCCTCTTTGTTTCTTCTCAACTGATCTTTAGAAAATGATTAAAGCAAGTATGGGAACTGAAGTCCCATCTGTCTGATGATGAATCAAAAGCTAATGTAAGTGACTCTTTAAACATGGAGCTAATTAAGAAATTTGTCCAAGAGCACAGCATGATTAGCTTTGCCACAGTAGTAAGCAAGCAACAATTGAGCTGGAAGGGGAGAACAAAGCAGGCTGGAAACGCAGTATGTATCGCAAGGCAGGGACCTAGAAAACAGAAAGGCTAATCAACATAATTAAACAAATATCTCAATGCCCCTAATGATTAGTGATTAATTCATAATCTGTTCCCACATTTTTCTCCTAACAAATTAGAGACACCATTGAATATGTTCTATAGTATACTGCCCAGTTCTGTGATACTACATGTAGGATTGTAAGTAGAATCTCTTGGTGATTTATGGAAGGGAAATAAAAGCCAAACAAGCACTTAAGTTACAAATGTGCTTAAAATAACAAATTGTTTTTGAAGATTACTTGATGTGTTTCTTGGTCTAAGGTGGGGGCTAGGAAAGGGAACTTGAAGACAACCACTTCATTCAGTGACTAAGATTTCAATTGCAGTTGTGGTTGTAAGTTGAGAACCACTTACATTAGTGGTTCTCAACCTTTCTAATGCCGTGACCCCATAATACAGTTCCCCGTGTTGTGGTGACCCCCAGGGGTGTGGCCAAGTGGGTGTGGCCACCAATAAGAAGGAGTAGGACAGCTAGGGAAAAGGGAAAAAAATGGCGGACAGCGTGGTTTGATGACCCCTGTGAAATGGTCGTTCGACCCCAAATGGGGTCCCGACCCACAGGTTGAGAACCACTGACTTACATAGTCAAAATTCTAAAGTCTCCTATTTTCCCCTATCAAAATTCCATAACAAAATCTCTAAATTTACAGTGCCACTTAATAGTGTTACGTGCCCTTTCTATCAAAACACTCACTCTTCAGTACCTTGTGTCCTATAATGGGGACAGGAAGATATAGGTAAAAATTAAGCATTTATTTTTGTGCCCCTTTTTGCCTATCACTCTGCCTGCTTTTTATCTAAGATACTGATATCTAAGGTAACTTCTGTCCACACACATGTATGTATAGACTTTTTAAAAATGTTCTCCTAATGTGATGTAATTAATCCAGGTGCTAGGCTTCGCTTTCTATAAATAAATCTTCCTTCTGTTAGTGTTACAAAATCTGTTTCACTAATCTTTACTCAGGTCAGATTCCTGTCTCAGGAATTCTCACATGAATATACAAATGCTTCTGCTTCCAGAATTTTCCACTATGGCCTTTGTTTCCTCAAATATTAAACATCACCTCTCTTCACAAGGCTGCCCATTTCCTGCTTTCAAGGCACACAAAACTTTCTTCTTATTAAATACCCAGAAATTTAGCCAATGATACTCTAAAAAGGATAAAACATGGAGACTTTATTTAAACTCACATTATTATGATTTGGACTATCTGTTGATGTAGTCGACATAATTATATCTTTGAAAAAATAAAGCATTTTTGTTGTTGTGGCAGATTGTTTTTAGAAATAATGTTGTATGTACACATAACTGTTTTGGAAGAAAAAAGGAAGGAAAGTGAAAAGGTGAAGCAAGAGACACAATGATCATTGAAGATCCATGAAAGATTTCAAAAGATTTATAATCTTTAAGATAATAATAATAATAATAATAATAATAATAATAATAATAATAATAATAATAATAATAATAATAATAATATAATGTTGGAAGGGACCTTGAAGGTCTTCTAGTCCAACTCCCTGCTCAGGCAGGAAACCCTATACCATTTCAGACAAATGGTTGTCCAGTCTCTTCTTAAAAACTTCCAATGTTGGAGCATTCACAACTTCTGGAGGCAGGTTGTTCCACTGATTAATTGTTCTAACTGTCAGGAAGTTTCTCCTTAATTCTAGATTGCTTCTCTCCTTGATTAGTTTCCATCCATTGCTTCTTGTCTTGCCTTAAGGTGCTTTGGATAATAGCTTGACTCCCTCTTTTTTGTGGCAACCCCTGAGATATTGGAACACTGCTATCATGTCATCCCTCGTCCTTCTCTTCATTAAAGATGCCACAACACTATTTACTCTTTTTGTTGCAAAAGTCTAAAATGAAGATAATTCCAAATGCCTGCTCATTTTGTATGCAGCACAGCAAATGGGTCAATATGAGATGTGTTTTACTCCTATAATTTTTGTTCAGTGATTCTTAATTTGGGGTTTATATTATAAATGATAAAAAGGGAGTTTGGGTAGCTAGGTGAAGCTTAAAGTGCCCAGCAATCTGAGAGTTGCTTCACATGAAATTATGCTTTACATGCACAGATACTTCTCTTACCTGAAATGATATTGTGAGAAAGTTGTTAAGTTTCAGTTATCAATCACTCATTGTATTCCAACACAGCTTTATATTAACATCAGGGCTTTTGAAAACAGTTCCCTGCCCCCATTCATTCTGCAGTGTTCAATGAACTTAGACAACATAACAATTGTGCTGCTACACAATAATGTAAATATTGTTAATATATTACAGGATAAAGTTCTTCATAAACATGCTTTTATCACTTCTTATTTATTTATTTATTTCTAAAATTTATATGCCGCCCAATCCCAAGGGACTCAGGGCGGCGTACAAAATTAAAACAATAATCTAACAATAAAACAATAAAATAAATACATTCATACAGCGTGTCCGATCATATCCCGCCCCCGCCGGGGACATCAGCCCCAGGCCTGCCGGAACAGAAGAGTTTTAATGGCTTTCTTAAAGGCTGGCAGGGTGGGAGTAGTTCGAACCTTGGGGGGAAGGTGATTCCACCAGGTCGGAGCCACCACAGAAAAGGCCCTTCCCCGAGGGCCCGCCAGCCGACATTGTCTGGCCGACGGGACCTGAAGGAGGCCCAATCTATGGAACCTCACCGGTCTCTGGGAACTGTGCGGCAGTATGCGGTCCTGTAAGTAACCTGGCCCTATGCCATGAAGGGCTTTAAAGGTGATAACCAACAGCTTGAATTGCGTCCGGAGACCCACAGGAAGCCAGTGCAGCTCGCGGAGGATAGGTGACACGTGGGCGTACATTGGCACGCCCACAATCGCTCTCGCGGCTGCATTCTGAACCAACTGCAGCCTCCGAACGCTCTTCAAGGGTAGCCCCATGTAGAGAGCGTTACAGTAATCTAGTCTTGAGGTGACAAGGGTATGAGTGACCATGAGTAAAGCCTCCCGGTCCAAATAAGGCCGCAACTGGTGTACCAGGCGAACCTGGGCAAAGGTCCCCCTAGCCACAGCCAATAGATGTTGTTCCAAATTTAGCTGTGAGTCCAGGAGGACACCCAAGTTGCGTGCCTGCACTGAGGGAGGTAAATTTGCCCCCCCCAGGACTAATGATGGACCATCCAGTTGACCTTTGGGAGGCAAGACCCAGAGCCACTCGGTCTTGTCAGGGTTGAGTCTAAGCCTGTTCACCCCCATCCAGACCCTCACATCTTCCAGGCACCGGCACATCACGTCGACTGCTTCACTGAAAGAACACGGGGTGGAGATATACAATTGGGTATCATCCACGTACTGATGATACCTCACCCCATGTCGCCGAATGATCTCACCCAGCAGTTTCATGTAGATGTTAAAAAGGAGGGGGGACAGGACCGAGCCCTGAGGCACCCCATGATCGAGGCGCCTAGGGGTCGATCTCTGTCCGCCCGCCAACACCGACTGTGACCTGTCAGAGAGGTAGGAGGAGAACCACCGCAATACGGTGCCGCCCACCCCCACCTCTCCAAGACGACGCAGAAGGATACCATGGTCGATGGTATCAAAAGCCGCTGAGAGGTCAAGGAGCACCAGGACAGAGGAATAACCCCTATCCCGGGCTCGCTAGAGGTCATCGGTCAGTGCGACCAAAACAGTCTCAGTACTGTAGCCGGGCCTGAAACCAGATTGAAAAGGGTCCAGATAATTAGTTTCATCCAAGGATCACAAGAGTTGGGACGCCACCACCTTCTCTACAACCTTCCCCACAAAGGGGAGATTGGAGACAGGACGAAAGTTCTTCAAAACAGCTGGGTCCAGGGAAGGCTTCTTGAGGAGGGGCCTCACCACCGCTTCCTTTAAAGGTTGCGGGAAAGACCCCTCCATCAAGGAAGCATTGAGTATCGCCTGGAGCCAGCCTCGTGTCACCTCCCTACTGGCAGAAACCAGCCAGGAGGGGCACGGGTCCAATAAACAGGTGGCGGCATTCATTGCCCTCACGGCCTTGTCCACTTCATCAGGGGTCACAGGCTCAAACTCACTCCAGATAACATGACTAAGACCAGCCCCCGGCAACTCGGCTGGCACAGTCGGAGTCCAGGTCTCTCTGAATCTGAGCGATTTTGTCCGAAAGAAACTGAACAAACTCCTCAGCTCTCCCCTGCAAGGGTTCCTCCGCCTCCTCCACTTTAAGAAGGGAGAGGGTCACCCTAAACAAGGCGGCCGGGCGAGATTCTGCGGACGCAATAAGTGCGGAAAAGTGAACACGCTTTGCCGCCCTTATCGCCACTAAATAAGTCCTAAGATAGGCTCTTAATAGTGATCGGTCAGATTCAGAGTTACTGGCCCTCCAACGTCGCTCTAGACGTCTCTTGTGGCGCTTCATCTCCCAGAGCTCCTCAGTAAACCAAGGCGCCCTCCGGAGACCACCAAAAATGAAGCTTCTTCATTCTACAATGCCATATAAATAAGGACAAAATTAACATATGGATGCTGTAAGGTTGAGCAAAATAGCCACAAAAACTTGCTTAGAAAACAGCTAAATGACCTACTTCTATCTTTCCTTCCTTCCTTTGGCTAATAATAGCTTCAGCGTATATATGACAATATATCTTAAATTATATGGCATAAGTCACGTGTGAGACTGTTGGATGTTGGAACAATGTTGGAAAAAGTGGAGTTGAAAGGAAGGAGAATAGCATACATTGTGTACATATGCAGGAAGCTAAGGCACAGCGTTAATTCAATTTTGTACATTAAGAAATCTTGCTAGTGAGAACTGTATACTGACAACAAAGTCTTGCTTACAACTGCATCTTAATCAGCATTTTCTAATTGATTTAGTGGAACTGAAGGCTTTAACTTTCAAATGGAGAGTTATCTGTTTCTGTGTCAGAACTGCGAATGGGTTTTTTTATATATATCCTTAGGGGCTAAATGTGACATCACATTTAGCCCTTAAGATCTTTTGAGTTTTAAAGATAATCAGAAACTTCAGATTACAACTGTATCTTCTATGGATCAAGTATGAAATAATACCCAAAATGTAAAGCTCAGTATGAAACTGAAGAGATAATTGTCAATACAGTGCCTAGATTAAATCCAGTCAACCATATTAATTGTCTGAAAGCACATTATATAGGATATAGGCCCAAAAATACTATGTAAATATTAAAATGACAAAATAATTTTTTTTGGTCCTGAAATGTCATTTAGCATAACAACCATATTTTTTGAAAAATTCTGACCTGGATGTGTAATGGAAAAATCAGCTCCAGTCCAAGCTGGGAATAAATAAATAAATAAAATGGAGGCTGTTTGGAAAGGTTCTTGTTTATTTATTTGCCTGAAACTTCAGTGACACAGCATTTTTCTGGGATGGCTGACAAAATGGATCTGGGAGTAGTGGGTTTTTATACCTTCTTGGTCTTTTGTGTTTGGAGTTGTTCCTGTTCCTGTGCAATGTACTTTGACCTGAGCTTGAGTGTGCCCTTTTGGAATTCTAATGGTGGTGGGTTAATCCTATTATTTCCTAGAGGTCATGTTCCTGTCCTTGGAGTCTTTGTTTTTCTAATCCCATCAGCTCAAACTTTCTCTGGGGTTGTGGCTGAAGGCATTTGGCTTATGAATAGGTGGCCCCAAATCTGCATTTCTAAAGCTGGCCTGCTTGGGGGAAGGAGACTGGGATCTAGTTTCTGCCTAAGATTTTTCTCCATTATTCCTTTGGGGAAATATAATATTCTGCCTTTTTTTTTAATATCCCCCAAAATATTTCTCTAGGAGGATAGGTGGGTGCTGACTACCAACAGATCTAAAAGACATTTATTTATATTATTTATTTATATCCTGCCTTTATCATTTTTATAATTTAAGGCAAACACACACAATACTCCTTCCTTCTCCTATTTTCCCCACAACAACTCTAGATTAGATATCCATGTGTGTTCAGAAAAATAAAAAAAACTCTTCCTTTTTTCTATAACTTCTTATCATTGTGTATTACACAGTTCAATACTGTATGTGGGACTTTTTTTGAAAATGTAATTGTACCACAAAGTGACAGAGCCAAAGTTAATCTGTGCTTATTTAAGGTTCCAGACCCTGAAATTAGTGGTTTCCATCTTGTTACTGTTTCTTGTTTACTGTTCTGGCCATGTGCACTCAATACATCCACATCCATAGCATTTTCTTAAATTTATACAGCTGCCCACTCACAGATAGGTGATTCCAGGTGGCTTACAATATTTTAAAAAGCTACCACATAATTAAAAACCCAATAAAACACCCCACATGACCCATCCATCTTATGAGAGATGATTGTAATGGATTCATGTCTTTAATTCCTCTGTTTTCTATTTATTAGGAAAAGTGGTATATGATTTTGCCATAAACATTTGAAAAGTGAGAAAATAATTAGGGTCCTTTAGTCAGTGAGAGACAGAATTAACTAATTGCAGGTAATTAAAGGAGCATTACTATGCAGAATGCAAAGCCATAATTAGCATGAGTGATTTGTAACTAGATTCTGCATAATGATATTGGTCATAAGATGGATATTGCCTGATAATACAGTGCTATTTAAGTGCTGGGTGGAAACTGTCTTTTAATTTCTCTTCCAGCTAATTGCTTTAGTAGTGTTAAAGGGGCCCAAGGCCAGAAGCAATCAAAAAGTAGATTTATCAAGAAAGCCAGTGAGTTTAATAATCATGACCAAATAATATATTATTTCATTGTAGAAAATCTACAGCGTTCCTTCCTGGGTGTCATTCCTTTCTCTCTACTCATTTAAAACAGCTTTGGAGGAGAAATGATGAAGACTTCACTCTCTCACAGTTCAGAAATACTTGTAAGGGAGGACTCTTATTGATCTAAAAGGCATGTTGAGAACTGCTTGAGGGTGGTTCACATTTATTATTTAAAACATTAGTAGCAGCTGAAAGACAACATCTTTTAATTTAGAAAGGTTAAGGAACTGAATTAGGCACTTCTCCATTTCAGAATAAATTTCGTGACTGAATTATAAAAAGGCAGCTTTATTTGAATCTGACAAAAGAGAAGTTTATCTGGAATTAGAAGTCATTTTTTTTACTTTACTAGTTCATCCAAATGAAAGTTGTTGCGTCCTTGGCGGGAAAACAGACACGAGAAGCGGCTGGAGTTCTCAGGTTCTTTTATTCAGCGTTCGGCTTACAGGAAGATGGCTTCAGCTCAGCCCAAACGCCTCACAGCCTCTTATATAGGCAACTCCCGGGTAAATGGGTTACTGTTCCCGCGCCAGCACCCGCGCATGCGCACGGCGCTGGCGACAGCCTGTCTGGTCCCGGGCAGCTTTGCACCTGCCCGGGACTGCCTGCAAACGCCCGAGCCGTTTGCAAGGCTCGGGACATAACACCCCTTTCCCCCGGGCTAAAACTACTATCAACATACCACATTTATTTTACACGACAATTTGCTCCCCAGTGTTCCCACTGTTTACTGGCTTCTGTCTTGCCAACAATGTTATGTAATCTTCTAGGTACTTAGGAGATTTCTTTGCTCTCTGTGACCTTCTTAGCTCTGGGTTACTGGCATAATTCCCCTGACTGGAGGGAGGCATGAGCCTGTTCTCTCTACTGTGCCCTGGTGTCTTCCAAGGACTGTGCCCCGATGCCTGGCCTGCTTGCTTGCCCACCGGGCTCGTCAGGCCAGGGCTTCTGTTGCTTTGTGACCTGGTTGTCCTACCTAGATGTAGACCCTCAGGCCCCTTGAAGTGATAGCCACTGCTGGGCGTCTCTGTAGAACCCCCTAGGTCAGTCCAAGACCTGTCAGGAGGCTGTCTATTCCCTGAACCCCATTCTGTGTTTTGGCTCGTGTGGGTTTCTGTACTCTCCCAAAACTCAGGTGTCCCCTGATTTGTGCTAGGGGTGTTGTAGTCGGGACTTGGTTCCTCGACTAGCTCTGTGTATGTTTGACCCCCTGTAGGATTTGGGGTAAGGTCAGGCCAACCTTGGGCATTGTGTGCCAGCTCTCTTGCGGGGAATGTTTTGTTGGGATGCCCCCGGGTATCCTCCGTTGCTGGAGTGCTGTGTGCTGTGTGTGGAAAGTGAGTATGCCCCCGGGGTAACTCCCTGGCTGGAGTAGGCGTGAGTGCCTGTTGTGTGGGTAAACTCCAAGACTTCCTTTTCGGAGCAATTGCAGAACCTTGGGACGAGCCGTTTGTGGCTCCCTCAGTGGCGATGGGCAGTAGCTCTTGCCCTTCCCTTTGCTCCAAAGGGTCCCCCTCCCCCCCTGGAAAAGACCCAGGAGTCTCAGCAGAAAAGTCTCGCCTAGAGCGAAGTTGGTCGATGTGCCGACGCAGGACACGACCGTTGTCCAGGGCAACCTCGTAGTAGAGAGGACCTGTGATCCTGGTACACAGAACGTGGACCCATGTACTGAACCAGGCCCGTAATTGCGAGCCCAAACCGGGGCACCCACAAGTAGTCGTCTAGGTGCCCTAGGATGTGAGGTAGATGAAGGCAGTCTGTCCGGATGCAACCGGTCAAGTCTAGTAGTAAGTTGGCGCCCCCCACGAAGTTCAGCTGGACTTCTCCCTGTAGAAGTGGACGGTGTGGTGCGATAAGAAAGGAGAAAGTCAGCCACCCTGTGATGCCAGTCCCCGTAGGTGAGTCTCTTCAAGGCGTCCTTTGCGATGCGCACCATGCGTTCAGCCATACCGTTGGTGGACGGGTGAAAAGGCGCAGACGTGGCATGACGAATCAGGTTTGCCTGTACGAAAGCTTGGAATTCGGAGGAGGTGAATTGAGGGCCGTTGTCGGACACAATGACATCTGGCAGCCCGTGTGCAGCAAAAATCCCTCAAAATCCCCGCTGCCTCCCCCCTGCCCTCCTCCCCTAATCCCCCCTCAGTACCTGAATAGTCTTTGCAGTGGTGGTGGACGAGACAGGCACAACCTCAAGCCATTTTGAATGGCTGTCAACAAGGACCAAGACGAACTGGCCCTGAAAGGGCCCAGCGTAGTCAATGTGCACCCTAGACCATGGGGACTGTGTTTCCTCCCATTTATGCACAGGAGCTTGGGGCATCTCTGGGCGAGATCGTGGGCACATGTGGCATGCGTGTACCTTAGCCTCAATATCTTTATCTAAAGCAGGCCACCACAAGTGGCTGCGTGCAAGAGCCTTCCTACGAACAATGCCAGGATGACCCTCGTGGAGGGATTCTAAGACCCTAGCCCTCATTGAGGTGGGAATGACAACTCTGTTTCCCCAAAGCAAACAACCCTGATAAAGGGACAATTCGTTCCTTTTGGACCAGAAACTCTGAAACTCAGGACTAGGGCAGTGCTCAGGCCACCCGGACAGGACCCAGGAGCGGACACGTGAAAGTGTGTGATCTGTACCTGTTTCAGCGGTAACATCCCTGGCACTAAGAGGTAAGGCTGCGGTAAGCTTGGATTGTATGAATGTTGAGCAGCTGGCGCTGGGTCGCTCTACTACTGTGGCAGTATGGCAGACTACTGAGGCCCTTCCATCATGGCCCATTTTCTTTCCCGGCTTGTGAGTAATGAAAATTCATATGCAGACAAAAAAAATAGACCACCTAAGCATTCTAGGAGGGAATGATGTGGGGAAGTCTGCTTACAGTGTGGTAGAAACAGTCCCGAGCATAGGGCTTATTGGTCAGTGCAAGACCGTGAAATTGCCTTTCCTATAGAAAATCGTGGAATTTTTTAATTCCAGCAACAACAGCCGAGCCTCCCTGTCTATCTGATCGTAGTTGCGACTCTGGCAGAAGACTAATGTTCTGGATATTATGCAATACGGAATCCTGAGGTGTTCCATCAGACCTGATGTGACTGCAGGGCGACCGCTCCACCCCTGTGTGGGATGCATCACAAGCGATGCACACAGGAAGAGACTCGTTGAAATGTGCAAGAACACTGTTAGCAGTGAGCAAGGCCTTGACTTCTTTAAAGCAAGCCTCCTGTGCTTGTGACCACAGCCACACAGCTTGTTTGTCTAGTAGCCTGTGAAGAGGCTCAGCTACACTAGCTTGATGTGGAAGAAAAGAATTGTAGAAATTCAGGAGGCCTAAGAAGGCCTGAAGTTCGGCCTTAGACTTTGGCCTGGGTGCTTCTAAAATAGCAGTTAGTTTGGATTCAGCAGGATGAATCCCAGCAGCATCATTTTTGAATCCCAGAAATTCAGTAGAAGGCACCCCAATCTTGCATTTGTCTTTTCTGAGCTTAAGGCCTGATTTCCTGAATCTTAACAGGACAGCCCTAAGCCTTTCAGCTAGAAGGTGTGTGGAGTCTCCTGCAATCAAGACATCGTCAAAGTAGGGGCAGACCCCTGGTATACCTCGTAGTGTGTTTTCCATTACGCTTTGGAAAATCCCAGGAGCGACATTTACTCCAAACTGTAGCCTTTTTACTTTAAAGGCTCCCCTTTGGGTCACAATGGTCTGAGCTATGGCAGCATCATCATCAACAGGCAGCTGTTGATATGCTTGAGCTAGGTCAAGCTTTGCAAAAACACGCCCCCCTTGAGAGAGGCCAGGATGTGACTGACCACAGGAACAGGATAGGCATGTTGCTGCAATGCCTTATTGAGTGTGCATTTGTAATCAGCACAAATGCGAATGTCCCCATTTGCCTTTAGAGGCGTGACAATGGGGTCCTCCCCAGGGCTGGAATCACAGGTTCTAGGATTCCCTGTTTGGATTAGTTTGTCTAGTAGTTCAGTGTCATCTACTTTTTAAAGCAAAAGTGACCCTTCTTGCTTTAATCCTAATGGGAGTGACAGTGGGGTCTAGCTTTAAGGACACAGGTGGTCCTTTGAATGTGCCCAACTGGGGGCTGAAAACATCTGCAAATTCTGTGCAGACTTCCTGTAGGTCGAGTGTTTGTAAGCTATTGAGTCCTGTGACGTGTATCCCCAGGGCCTCAAACCAATCGAGTCCTATGAGACTCGTTCGTTCACCCCCTACTACTAATAAGTCTAGTGGATCTTCAAAACTCTTGTATTGCACGTTAAGGGTGGCCTCCCCCTTAACACCCACTCTTGATTCTGGTGAGAAATCTGTTAATGGACAATATCAGAAGGCCTTAACTTGGCCTTAGTCCCACTACTGGAACAAATCTTCCTAAATGTATGCAATGAAATAATGGAAAGGGCAGACCCTGTGTCTAGTTCCATAGATAATGGAACCCCTTGTAGCTTCACGTTGAGTGACAGCTTTTTCTTCATGGGCTTGTGTGGGCCTGTTCTACAGATGCTTCTTCGCGAAGCGCAAAAACCTACCCTATTCTGGCTGGGGAATCTGGTACCCTTCAGGCGTTCTTCTTGGGGTTGTGCCTTTCGTCGGCCCAGGCACACAGCTGCAATGTGCCCTTGTTTACCGCATGCCCGGCAAGTAGCGGAGCGGAACTTGCAGTCGGTTCTCCTGTGGCGACCTCCACAGCCGATGCACTTGAGCGGAGCCGAAGAGCTTCCCTTCTGGTTCTCTTCCTTCGCGGGGTGTAGACGGTCGACTTCCTCGTCCGGATCCTCCTCGGAGTTTCGTCGGACGTCTTCCGGGTGCACGGACGCACCCTCTGCACTGTTTCTGATCGGCCGCATGTTTTTGATGGCGCCGCCTGCTGCTTCTTCTGCGGTGACTTCCCTTAAGGCGTCTTGGAAGGATAATTCTTCCCTTGCGAAAAGTCTCTGTTGTAGCTCGCGATGCCTTAACTTGCACACGAATCGGTCCCTCAGTCGTTCCTCGAGGTCCTTGAACTCGCAGGGCTTGGCGGCCTTCCGTAACGCGGCGATGTATTCCTTGCTGACTCACCGGACCGTTGATCCCTCTGTTCGAAGATGTGGCGCCATGAGATAACGGACACCTTGGGGTTGAAGTGCTCCTTCAGCAGCTTCTTCAGGTCTGCGTAGCTTACAGACTCTACTGGGACAGGTGCTGCAATGTTTTCTGCGATTTTGAAGGCGTCTTGGCCGCAAACGCAAAGCAGGGTGGCCGCCTTCAAGCTATCTTCCCTCACTTGGTTTGCCTTGAAGTAGTTCTCCATTCTGGATACGTAGGACTCCCACCGCTCTGGATGTGAGACGTCGAATTCCGAAAGCCTTCCGATTTTCGCCATCTTCGGATCTTCAGGAGACGGTTCTATCAGCCAGCCTACCCCCGAATGCGCACCGGATTGGCGGGCAGCTGCCGAGTCGACGCCGTTCCTCTTTCGCCGCTCAGGACTCCTTGGGTAAGCTTACACTTCTTCCTTTCCAGGTAGTGCAAAGCATCCCACCTTCGTCGCCAGTGTTGAGTCCGTGGCGGGAAAACAGACACGAGAAGCAGCTGGAGTTCTCAGTTTCTTTTATTCAGCGTTCAGCTTACAGGAAGATGGCTTCAGCCTCGCCCAAACGCCTCGCAGCCTCTTATATAGGCAACTCCTGGGTAAATGGGTTACTTTTCCCGCGCCAGCACCCGCGCATGCGCACGGTGCTGGCGACAGCCTGTCTGGTCCCGGGCAGCTTTGCACCTGCCCGGGACTGCCTGCAAACGCCCGAGCCGTTTGCAAGGCTCGGGACATAACAGGGCACTTCTACACTATCAGTGGGACCTTTCCTCAATCCCTCCAAAGTAGCTCAAAGTGAACCTTTTTTTAATAACTTCAAAATATCAAGAATACACAGCACTTAAGAGTTATTCGGCATTCACCTCTTATTGCAATGAACAGCAATCCAAGTGATACATGGGAATGAAAAAGTACAATCCAAGTGATATTCCACTATACTGCTGATCCTTCTTCTCGTCTCCCATTATATAAAAAAAGAAAATACATTTCTAGCATCTCCCTCCTTGTTTCTATATATGTTTTTCAAGTTGCTTGGGGAAAAAAATCCTTCAGTAATTACAATGAGGAAAACTTGCAAATCTAACTTTCTTCTGCATTTAAAAGTCTCTTGCAAGCTATAAAGAAGAAAGAAGAGCATCCTTGGAATTTTTTAGCAATCGCTATGGGAACTGAAGAGAGGAAGAGGGGAAAATATATTTTAAACAATAGGCCCAAATAGACATTACAAACAAGAGGCTGGAATTGAGATACCAGGATGCCAGCTAATTGGGGATGCCAGTGAGGTTCAGGTCTAA
Source organism: Crotalus tigris (assembly GCF_016545835.1). NCBI lineage: Eukaryota > Metazoa > Chordata > Lepidosauria > Squamata > Viperidae > Crotalus > Crotalus tigris. The sequence continues at coordinate 1,256,012 of NW_024100599.1, read as the reverse complement.
ACAAAGAGCAACGTAGCACTCCCAAACTGTTGCTTTCTGGATATGCTGAAAATCAATGAAGTTGGAATCCAATATATTTGAAAAGTAGTGGATTGGAGAAAGTTGACCTAGCCCTCTAAAGGAAAACACATCAATCAAGTAGGAAATCAATTTGTCCCCATTATTCTCCTTTTTTAAAGGAATGCTTTAGGCAGCTAGTAGAGAATTGTGGCTCAAGTGCAATATGATTCTTTTATCTCATGCCAGTCCTAATCTTTAATTTATAAATTACACAAAATTTTCTTGGTATCAGACAAAGTGATCATCGATATATTATCATCATCTCACAACACACAGAAAGTACATGTCTAGACTTCTGATTAACTTTTATATATAGAAATAAAGATAGTCTATCACAGGGGTCCCCAACTCCCGGTCTATGGACCAGCATCAGGCCGTGGCATGCCTGGAATCAGTCGGCGCAAACAAGCAAAGCCCCATCCGTGGGATGAAGACAGTACATAAAACCACACCCCCTCCGGTCCACAAAAAACCTCTCTCCACGGAACCAGTGCCCAGTGCCCAAAAGGTTGGGGACCTCTGATCTATCAGGTTCTGATGGGTGCTGGTGGAGATACAATAAATACTTTGATTTGGTATTAGTGTTTCCTCTGTACATATGTTATGAGTGTGTGCACACACACATTTAAATATATAAAAACGCAAGAAAAGAAAATGCCTTAGAGCTGATGTAACTTTAGATGTCAGTTCTCAGATGCAATTTGTACCATTTTATTGAGAAATTCCTACAGTTTTTATATTTATTTAATATATAAAATACAAAGAAAAATAGAAATAGGAAATTAGGGGAAGGAAAAAGAGAGGGGGAAAAGAAAATGTGAGGTACAAGGGAAAAAAGAAAGAAAAGGCGTTAATTTCCGACTCTTTTTAGCACAGTACAAGATAAAAGCTCAACTTTTTGCTTTTATACATTAGTATATAACTAGCCATTTCTATAATGACAAATCTATCTAATCGACAAAACCAAATTCAAAATTTCATATTTTTTTCCATCACAAGCCCAAAATCTAGAAATGATATCCAAATGAAAAGTACAGTACTTAAATATATTCTCCTCTTTGAATAAAATGATCAATTTAACCTTCCTTTATCTTCCTTGCTATGGAAATAGTGTGCATTTCTATTTGCACCTAATAATCTTTGTCAACTGTCATCATTTTTATTAACAAGGTACACTATATTCTTTTAGATTCTTTGACCTTACAAGTAAAAATCTTTTTTCTTTTTTTCACCCTTTTTAAAATGCTAAACTTTTTTAAAAAAAACATTTCTAAAATCAAAACTTAATACATCTTTTTCTTTAACTTCTTAACATTCAGGCTTTGAACTTCAGTATTAAATTTAGATCCCTCCCTCCAAACTACCCTTATAGAATATTTTTTTTCTTTTATAAACATCCTTTTTCAAACTCAAAAAAATTCTTTAAACTATTACAACATTTTCTTTAACTTTCTCTTAACACAAATCTCACATACATTTTCAATAACATTTTGCATACTTTAAGAGTTACTAATTCTAATTTCTTGAATTATGTATTGAATAAGCAGGACCATTTACAGCATTCTACAAACTACTAGGCATACAGCAATTGTGAATTAATAAATCATCTATATATATAGAGAGAACCTTTTGTGGCAAAACATAATTCTTACAATTCTTTCTGTATTTCTGTTGATACTATAGCAGTATTATTCAAGTATATCCGTTCTATTCTGTCTTAGACAAATGCCTAAAAAATCAAACCTATTCTGGAATATGGCTACTATTCAAGATGGCAACAATTAATTATTCACAGGCCTTCCCAGGCTTCCCTATATCACTGTTTTCTAAACAACAGTGTCGCATTTTTGTATCAATGATGATTATTTTTTTCTAGGTGTACTGCCTTACATTTATCTATATTAAATCTTATTTCATTTACTCCATCCATCTCACTCAACTTTTGTCCTTAGCAATCATTCTTAGGACCAAAGAAAATGTTACATGGAACTGTGTTGCTGGGAGGAAAGCTAACATCTAATCAGACTGTTTTGCTTTTTTAAAAAAACAACTCAGAAGGTCAATTCTGTTTCACTTGAATGTGCCATTGCCTCTAATGTTCACACACACATATCTTTCTATCTCCCTCACATGGTTTCCTGGAGCTTATCCATTATCATCATCATCATCATGAAATGTATTTTATTCTCTAAAAACTGTAGAGGATGAAGATTAAAAAAGAATTATAATTTATATTCCAAATTGTCAAGGGATATTTTCAAGAGTCCTCAACCATTAAAAAAAAAAAAGTCAACTTATATGATTCAGTATTTTCACATTTTTCAAGATGGTTTTGTTCATATGATGTCTGACAGTTTATATGTATCTTTTTATTTTGGGTTCTTTTTCCTGGCCTGCACGGACATGAAATTAATAAAACACGATATCAAGAATTTTTTTAAAGGAAATAATAACTTTAACTACCCCCTCCACACATTCAATCCAGGGCATTGTAGTCAGGAAGAGCAGAGCAAGAGTGGATCGCTGCTGAAAGAAATAGCTTCAAGTGTCAGGCCTCCAAGATTCAACATAATGTATTGAATCAAGACGTATGAATCACAGCCTGTCACCTGCTGGAGCTTTTGCAAAGAAAAAAAGAGGCGTTTGTCAGGTTGTCAGAAGTAGTACAAAAAAGACATTATTGATTCTGATATGACTCTCCAATTCAATTTCAACATGTCAAACAACAAGTTCCTACTCCATAGATTAACTGTATTCCCTTTTACTCAGTTGTAACTATGTCTCTTTAAAGTTTGTGATAAGTGGTAATATATACATCTTACTTTCTCCTTTCAACCTCCTTTTCATGCTTGCATATTTTTTCCTGGCAGAAACAGTGGAAAATAGTTAGCTGAAGATATAATCTGGAAGGTTTGTTGAAAATAGATGAAAAAATGTCAAGCTTCATTTTCTTTGTTTTTCAGCTGTTACTTTAATAACTATCCCTTCTGTTGCTAACAAACACAAGGAAGAAAATTAATGGAACAAAAGATACCACCATCTCAATATCAGTAAGCTATTAATGTTCACTTTTTTCATAAAATATTGCAGGTGTCAAAGTTTGATCCAGCTTTGCTTCAGTAAATTATGTTGCTACCTCTCTATTGACCTGCCATGGGCTAATTTTGATTTATAAAATCTTTCTCAACCTCCTATCAGTCAAAATTATTGAAACAGGAACAGGAAAAAGCATTGCTCTTGTCTGTTCATTTATTTAACATAGTTTTCTAAAGATTTGGTGAAAATATTTATTAATCAAATAAAATTAATTGATTAATTATCAATTGAAATATATTTTGGTAATCTGTCTTGAAAAGTCTCAAGTAAATTTAAAATGTTCAAAAGTAGTATATTCATATTTAAGTCAGTAAAATAAAACATTCCTTTCTCTTTCCCATAATATGTGCCCAATTTTTAGTAGTGTTTTCCCCCCCCACACACACACATCCTTCCCCACCCTAATTGAACCATAGCCCATCCTATTTGGGAGTTGATCACTGAAGCAAGGCTTTTAAGTAAACCTTGTAATGATCTCCCTGGACTGCTGAGGACAGGTAGGAATTTCACCATCTTCCAAACTCCCCTGGAAAAGTAAAGATCTTACTGAAATTAAAAGGCAAGAGATTAAAATGAAGAAGTGTGGAAAATTGGTGCAAGCAATCAAAAAGAAAAATCCCATCAATTTTGGGGCAACTTGGTTGTCAATGCAAACCAATTCCAGGATGCAAACTATAATCCCACTAGTGAAATGAGTAATTTTAGTAATTTTAGTGCTTCTTCAAGCAAGACTGGTCCCCTGAAACTAACTAAATTCTCTTCCAGGTTGGTCTCCAGTTTCAGTCTGGGAAAGCTCCAGATCTACAGTATATTTCTGTAGGAGGTTTGATTCTTGTAGAATTTATAAAAACAAGTATTGTACTGATTTCTTCCCCTAAGGATTTCATAAAATAGTAATGTATATCCCAGATTTATAAAAGCTAGGCTTCCAGTATAGAGAAAGCAATTCACAGCACAGCTTTGATAGAGAATATCTCCTCCCTAATATTCTTAATATACCAAAGATTTTACAATCAATAAAGATCAGTTCAGTTGAAATCATGGAAGGTTCATAAGATAATAAAAGTTTACAGTAATAAAATATAGTAATAATTTCAATAGTTTCAATTCTCTTGGTCTACATGACTCCTATTTTAAACTCCTCAGCACAAAGGGAGCTGAGTTATAAAGCTAAGCACTTTATTTAGGATTAGTTTTCTTTCTTTTTGCAAGCAACACATGACAGCTCCTAGATTCATCTATTTCAGGAAGAGGTACGGGGAGAAGTATTGCTAAATAATCTGTTTCATCATTTCACCAATATGCAAATAGTTTCCTTTACATTCCATGCACTTCCCCATCCAACTTTTTAGGAAGACAGCAGAAGACCAGCATACAAGGGGGTGACTGTTGAGTCCTCGAATCAATGGCAAATGAATACAGCACATTCTGTAATTCCAACAGCCCTTTATTTGAAGTAGTTCTCTCTCCGTCACAGCTCTGAGGCTCGCAGGCCTCTCTGACTCCTTTAATAGCATCCCCGGGCAAAAAGGTAACATTTAGGCACGCTCCGTGCCTCGCGCATGCGCACGAAGCCGGCAACACTCAGTCTGGTCCCGGGCAGCTTGCAACTGCCCGGGACCATTGCAACGTCCCGAGCCTGCCTTTGCAGGCTCAGGACACAACACCCCTCCCCCCCGGATGAGACTTATTAACTATATAGGTAGTTATACGTGACCTCAACACGAGCGTGGTGTGCCAACCCCAAACCTGCACATCTATTGCAGCTGTGCAATAGCCACACCACAAATGGTACTGGGCTATTGTTTTGGAATTAACTACCCAATGCTCACACTCCCATTTTCCACAACAGCAGGCACCCTCTCACTTTCCCTGCTTTGACAGCAGGGTTACAAAGTCCTCAAGATACTTGGGAGATCTTTTTACTCTCTGTGACCTCCTTAGGTTCTGAGAACCCCCTACTTCCTCTTGTGCAGAGGATGAAGTGGAGTTGCCCCCTCTTTCAAACCCTGGTGGTCCCCATGAACTATGGCCCGTTGCCTGGTCTGCTTGCTTGCCCACCGGGCTCGTCAGACCAGGACTTTGCTCCCCCATGAACCTGGTTGACCTTCCTAAGTGTAGGCTCTCGGGCCCCTCTGTATGCCTGCCAATGTTTGGCATTTATGTAGAGTCCTCCAAGTCCACAATGGACCTATCAAGGGAACGCATCCCTTCACTCCCAAGCCCCGTAACGGGATTGTCTGGGGTTTCTGCAGTGCCCCAATACTCAGTTGCCCCCAAATCTATGCTGGAGGTGCCAGAATTGGGATTTGCCTCTCTGACCACCTCCCTGTGTGAAGACTTCCTTTTGGAAGCAGTAGCAGTACTGGGCCAAGTTGATTGTTTGTGTGCCAGTTGTCTTGCAATGTTTGGGTTATTAGGATGCTCCCAGTTATTCTCCCTGACTGGAGTACTGAATGGTAGTTGTGAATGATGAGTATGCCCCCTGGGTGACTCCCTGGCTGGAGTAAGCACTGGTGCCTGTATGATTTCTTGTTCCCTTGAATTCCTGTTTGGAACACTTGCGGAACCTTGGAACAGGCCATCTTCGGTCTCTCCGTTTGGCCCTGGCTGCTGCCAACACCTTTCCCTTTGCCCATAGTGGTCCCCCTCGCCCCGTGGAGAAAGCCCAGGAGTTGCAGAGGGTAAGTCCAGTCTTGTACGCAGCTGATCGATATGCCGCCGAAGGACATGACCGTGGTCCAAGGAGACCTCGTATGACAATGGACCAGTAATCTTGCATACTACGGCAGGAACCCACAAGTGACCGGGCCCGTAGTTCCGGGTCCATACTGGGGCATCCACTTGCAGACACCGCGGTGCCCTGGGTTGGGTGACCTTAGGAGGCAGTCTGTCCGGGTGCAACCTGTCAAGTTTGGTGATCAGTTTGCACCCCCAACGGAGTTCAGCTGGGCTCTTCCCAGTGGAAGTTGAAGGTGTGATGCGGTAAGCAAGAAGAAAGTTTGCCAACCTGTGGTGCCAGTCCCCGTAGGTCAGTTTCTTTAAAGCATCCTTGGTGATGCGGACCATCCGTTCAGCCATACCGTTGGTGGAAGGGTGGAATGGTGCAGAGGTGGCATGACGAATCATGTTGGCCTGTAAGAAAGCTTGAAACTTGAAAGAAGTGAATTGAGGACCATTGTCAGACACCAGGACATCTGGGAGCCCATATGCAGCAAAAATCCCTCTCAATACTTCAATGGTCTTGGCAGCAGTGGTGGAAGAGACAGGTACAACCTCAAGCCACTTTGAATAGCTGTCAACAAGGACCAAGAAGAATTGACCCTGAAAGGGCCCAGCGTAATCTACGTGCACCCTAGACCAAGGTGACTGTGTTTCTTCCCATTTATGTACAGGAGCCTGAGGCATTTCTGGGCGTGAGCGCTGACACAAGTGGCATCCGTGGACTTGAGCCTCTATCTCCCTGTCTAACCCTGGCCACCATAAATGACTGCGCGCAAGCGCCTTCATCCTAACAATGCCAGGATGGCCCTCATGAAGGGAAGCCAAGACCCTAGGCCTCATTGAGGTAGGAATAACAACTCTGCTGCCCCACAACAGACCCTGAAAAGTGGATAACTCATGCTTCGTAAGCCAGAAACTCTGAAACTCAGTACCTGGACAACTCTCTGGCCATCCAGACAAAACCCAGGACAACACACGAGTGAGTGTGAGGTCCATGGCTGATTCAGCAGCCACATCCCTGGCATTTAAGGGCGACTCAGGCAATGGAAAGAATGTTGATGGCAGGGGCAGGGTCAGCCTCTACCATTTGTAAGGGCAATCTACTAAGGCCATCAGAGTGGCCCATTTCCTTGCCAGGTTTGTGAACCAAAGAAAAGTCATAGGCTGACAGAAAGATGGACCATCTCAGCATTCTGGGGGAGATGATATGGGGAGTTTGTTTGTTCGTAGTAAACAACCCCAACAAAGGCTTATGGTCAGTGTAGACCGTGAAGTGTCTGCCATATAGAAAATATGGAATTTTTTAATTCCAGCAACAATGGCCAAGGCTTCTCTATCTATCTGAGCGTAGTTTCGCTCAGCAGAAGACAAGGTTCTGGAGTAATATGCAACAGGAACCTGAGTTCCATCAGGTCTTAAATGGCTGAGTACAGCTCCCACCCCATAAGGGGAAGCATCACAAGCGATGCACACAGGAAGAGTTTCATTAAAATGTGCAAGCACATCATTTGATGTAAGTAAGGCCTTGACCTCATTGAAGCTTTCTTCATGTGCTTGTGACCACTGCCACACTGCCTGTTTGTCTAAGAGTCGATAAAGTGGCTCAGCTACATTAGCTTTGTTAGATATGAATACATTGTAAAAGTTCAAGAGTCCCAGAAAAGCTTGCAATTCAGCTTTAGATTTAGGCCTAGGAGCCTGCAGGATAGCCTTTAATTTAGACTCAGCAGGGTGAATGCCCTTGGCATCTATTCTGAATCCCAGGAAATCTGTAGAAGACACTCCAATTTTGCATTTGTCTTTTTTAAGCTTGAGGCCTGTTTTCCTGAAACGCAGCAGAACAGCCCTCAATCTCTCAGCTAAATTTTGAGTGGATTCTCCTGCTATTAGGACATCATCAAAATAGGGGCAGGTATACCTCTCAGGATGTTTTCCATTACACTTTGGAAAATTCCAGGAGCTACATTTATTCCAAATTGTAGTCTTTTGACTTTGAATGCCCCCCTATGAGTTACAATAGTTTGTGCTTCAGCAGCAGTTTCATCAACAGGTAACTGTTGATAAGCCTGTGTTAAATCTAGCTTTGCAAAAACACGCCCCCCCCTTTGAGGGACGCCAAAATGTGGCTGACTACAGGTACAGGATATGCATGCTGTTGCAATGCCTTGTTTAGAGTGCATTTGTAATCTGCACAGATGCGAATGTCCCCATTAGCCTTGAGAGGCGTGACTATGGGAGTTTCCCATGGACTTGAGTCAACAGGTTCTAAGACACCTTGCTGAGTCAATTTGTCCAATTCAGCATCAATTTTCCCTTTCAAAGCAAAGGGTACTCTCCTTGCTTTTACTCTGATAGGAGTGACAGTGGGGTCCAGTTTCAAGGAAACTGGGGGGCCTTTGTATGCTCCCAGCTGGGGGCTGAAGACATCTGCAAATTCTTTGCAGACTTCCTGTAGACCTAATGTTTGCAAATTGTGAAGCCCTGTAACTTGTATTCCTAAGGCCTCAAACCAATCAAGTCCAATGACACATGTGCGTTCACCCCCAACTACCAATACATCTAATGGACCTTCAAAATCCTTGTATTGTACATTAAGGGTGGCCTCCCCCTTAACACACACTTCGGAATTTTGGAAGTCCGTTAAGACTATATTGGATGGCCTAAGCTTGGCCTGGAACCCACTGTTAGAGCAAATCTTTCTGAAAGTGTGAATGGAAATAATTGAAAGTGCAGACCCAGTGTCCAGTTCCATAACCAATGGAACTCCTTGCAACTTCACCTTAAGTGACAGTTTTTTTTAAGTGGCTTGTGTGTGCCTGTCCTATAAATGCTTCTACGTGATGCACAGAAACCCACCCTATTTTGGCTGGGGACCCTGGTACCTTTCAGGTGCAATTCTTCTCGGGGTTGTACCTTCTGATGGCCCAGACACACAGCTGCTATGTGGCCTTGCTTTCCACATGCTCTACAGATTGCAGAATGGAACCTGCAGTCAGTCCTCTTGTGGCGACCTCCACACCCGAAGCACTTGAGTACAGTTGAAGACTTTTCTTTGCCTTCCTTCTGTTTTCTTTCTTTGGCTGGGTAAAGATGATCCACCTCATCTTCAGGATCTTCTTCCGAGCTCTCCTGGACTCCCTCATAGTGCATGGAGATGGCTTCTGGGTTGTTCCTGATAGGCCTCATGTTCTTGACTGCCCCACCTGCTGCCTCTTCTGCAGTGACCTCTCTCAAGGCATCTTGGAATGAAATGTCCTCCTTTGCAAAGAGTCTCTGTTGCAAGTCTCTGTTCCTAAGCCCACATACAAATCGGTCTCTCAATCTTTCTTCTAAGTCTTTAAAATCACAAGGCTTAGCTGCTCTTCTTAAGGCTGCAATGTATTCTTTAGCTGATTCACCAGCTCTTTGATCCCTCTGTTCAAAAGTATGTCTCCATGCAATAACAGACAACTTGGGCTGAAAATGTTCCTTCAATAATTTTTTTAAATCTGTATAAATGACAGATTCAAGAGGAGCAGGGGCTGCCAAATTTTCAGCAATTTCAAATGCATCTTGACCACAGACACACAGCAAAGTAAGCCATCTTCTCTTATTTGATTTATTCTAAGGTAATTTTCTACCCTGGCAACATAAGACTCCCATCTTTCTGGGTGCGTGACATCGAATTCAGACAGTCTCCCTATCTTCGCCATTCTTGCTTCTCTGTTAGGAAGGGGCCTATCAGCCAGCTTACCTCCAGCGACGCTGTACTGGCAGGCCAGGTGCTGAGTTTAACGCCGTCTTCCTCTCTTCAGGACTCTTGGGTAAGCTTACAATTCTTCTTTTTGTTTTTTGTAAGCCATCACACCTTCGTCGCCAGTGTTGAGTCCTCAAGTCAACGGCGAATGAATACAGCACATTCTGTAATTCCAACAGCCCTTTATTTGAAGTAGTTCTGTCTCCGTCACAGCTCTGAGGCTCGCAGGCCTCTCTGACTCCTTTAATAGCATCCCCGGGCAAAAAGGTAACATTTAGGCGCACGAAGCCGGCGCCACTCAGTCTGGTCCTGGGCAGCTTGCAACTGCCCGGGACCATTGCAACATCCCGAGACTGCCTTTGCAGGCTCAGGATGCAACAGTGACTATACCTGGATCAGGCTAAAAGAGCCAATATGTGTCTCTCTGAGCCCATATGTGGAGATGGTTTGTATAGCTTTTGCAGCTGTCATTGGAAACTGTTTGGTTAAAGAGAGAAAAGTCTTTTGTAATTTATGTTTATCTCATTCATGGGCTGGGATGAGATAAAATAATACATACGGACATGGCAGGTAAAAAAAATCATATTGCCCACAAGTGGCGAAAAGATCCTGTGTGTGTGTGTGTGTGTGTGTGTGTGTGTGTGTGTGTTTCTATGCACCCCAGGTAACTCTGGGACCACAAAGCCACACCCCAAACTTGAGTATTAACATGCATTTTGCAACCAGTATCTCCATGATTAGTTTCTATAAAAGGGCAAAGGTCTCAGATGTTGAAAGGATGGTTTTATTATTCCTTCTAATTTTTTAATGTAATGTTGTCATTCTACTAGTTTACTATTGACTTCAGTCACAAGTGTCCATTTAACACAGTTTTTGCCCCATACTAAGTATTGGTTCTGAGAAGCACGCTGTTCCAGATAATTAACTAGATCAGGCCACAGCTTAAAGCTATGAGAGTTTTAGAGTTAGGCCCTTTTCTCACACTCAAAATGTTTGTGTTTTTCTTGTTTATGTACATTCAACACATTTCTTCCCCTTTTTCTATGCCATGTTTGAATAGAAACTTCTTGAAGATATTCTTTCTACCTTTACTTCTCTAGTTTCCATTTGGAGTGGCAGAGTTTAGGGACCATCACATAGCAGGACTAAGGGAAATCCATACTACTGACCATATCAGTAATAAGATTCAGCCTGAGAGACTGGAAATTGTGGAATGCTGCCTGATACAATTATGGTCAAGAAAGCTAAATAACTAGAAAAGTAAGGAAAGAAACAACACTCTGCAACAGACACAGGACTGGTCGACAGTGGCTTTTCTAAAACAATAGAACAGCATTATCAAAGCATTAAGCTTCTGATTTCTTCCGTAGTTTCAGCTTCATGCTGCTTCAGCAGTAATTTGCAGTCCTGAAAGTTTCCATAATTTAGTCATAGGCCATGTCTTACTGAGAAGAAAAAAGAGAGGCAAAAAACAGTTCCTGTGAGAAATTAAATGTTTCAATTACTGACATGATCCCAGTCTACAAAGTAGGTAATTGTGGCTTTGATTGTAAAACATAATTATACGTGGTATGTATCAATTGTAGTTAGGCTTAAAAATAAATAAAAAAGTAGAGTGCCTTGAAATATCAAAAAGTGTTGCTCAAAAATGCAAGTTTGTTTCCTAAAAATACCACTGCGTGTTTTGAAAGATGAGAAAAGTCCTAAGTGATGAATTTTAAAGCTAGCATCTATTTTTAAATATTTACCAAGATTTAATTACTGACATTTTTGTCTGTGATAGTGACATTTTAAAGCTAGCATCTATTTTTAAATATTTACCAAGATGTAATTACTGACATAGTCTGTGATAATATTCCTAAAGCAATAGTATGATGATTTGCAGCAAAGTGTTAACTATTTATTAATGCTTTATATTTTACATGATTCTCAGCTAATGCAGCTGAGAAACTACATGCTAGTCAGTGACAGCCTAAACTATGTTAAAGAGAAGTATGGTTTGTTTGGTGTTTTCTTAGTATATTGAGCCCATCAGTATGCTTAATGCAATGTATGGATTTGGCATAATTCAAAATAGGATTTAAAATAACCAGGTTTATTACAAGATGTGAACCAGACCACTATGAAATTATGGAGAAAATGGCATGTGGTCATATGATACCTACACATTCTCATGAAAACATTTTTAGGTCATCTTCCCATTCTACACACACTCTGTCATGGTTCCGACAGACAGAGATGAATAAAGCAGAACTCCAAGGCTTGAGAATTCCTCAAAGAACATGTTTATTAGTTACAAAGTATCAGCATGGTCAAAAGTGAAACCAAGTCTGAATACACAAGTAACAATTTCCCAAAACAAAGTTAAATGTCTCACTATGCAAGTAACTATGCAAGTAACTACATTCCCCAATATGATTATTTGGTAGGCTTTTTATGCAACGTCCAGTCCCTAGTCTCGGGAGCAGATGATGACCTTGGTTCCGACGGGACAGAATATTATTTTGATTAATGAAGCACCTGGGCAACCCCCCCTCCCTCCGTTCTATGCGGCAACCTAGAAGGAGAAGAAAAAATGGCTGCAACCATTCTCATTTGTAGAATTGATGCACTCCCTATTTGAAATGCCAAAGCTATTACTATGCAGAATTCCAAATTTTGAAGCCTGGGTCTTATTTACACATGAACTTTTCTAATTGATTTTCACAGCCCATACAGTTATAATTCAGAACTTGTCATTTTATTTCTGAGATTATAAGCATTAATTTCTTGATGGTCAACCAGAAAGAGGTCTCTCTTCAAAAGAGTTTTGGGGTTTTTTTGCTTCTCTCATTACTATAGTAAGTCTCTCATCCTAGTATCAGACCCTAGTATTCTGTGAATTCTATTCAGAGAAAGAATGTTCCCACTTTCAGGCACTCTATGAAGGAAAGGAAATACTCTTGTCAAACTTCTTTCCAAAATTTGCTCCAGAGTTATTTAATTTTCCAGAAAAATAAATATGGAACATTCATGGGACAGATACTAGAATAAAGAGGAAAAATTGTACATTTTTTTAAAAAAAGCAGTTGCTTCATATGTCCCTTTTTTAAATTGCAGCAGATTGCATCAAAATCTTCATTTCAAACAAATCTTCCCTTATATGAATTGAATTTGCTGAAAATAGATTATTTTAAAAACATGCTGACAGTCAATAAAAGTAAAGAAATAGTTATTAGTTTTTGTTGTTGTTGTTAGTTTACAATTGAAATGGGGGACAGAGGTGCTGTTGTTCTTGTTGTAAGAATGGTGATAGATTTTTTTCATGCTCCCATGAAAAGGCATTTGGGGGTATTCTTGATAGCAGCAAAGCCAAGGACATGGATCCCTTATTGTCCCAAATTTGCCAGCTAGTGAAGCTTCCCTATATTTTTACATGGTTTTAAGTTGTGTGTGTGTTATGTTTATACTTAATGTACACTTGATTTTTTTCCCCAGTCAATCCCTTTTGGAATGAGATATTGTTTTTCCCATCGGGTGGCTCATGCTAAGTGCTGGGTCTCTGCTACTTGTATTGAAAAAGCTCAATCCGTTAACAAATCAGGGAGTTAGAAGCATAGGAAAAATAAGGCATCTCTGATAATCTGAGGAAAAAGAGTAGTGCTAGCAATTTGTGTCATTTTCTGAATTTTAGGTATTTTCTCAGTCTCAGTGAAAGATTGCCTGGATTATGGTGGCAAAGTTAAGGGGAAAACTTTGCATGCCTTCTCCTACATTGGCACAGAGGAAGAATTCCTTGCTACTCCCACAACAAAAGAAAGAACTCATTATGTTGCTGTTACTTTATACAGGATCCCACTGCAATTATAATATGTATTCTAGAATGAATGGCAAAGTTTTGAAAGACCTATGAACTTACAATGCAGCGTACAATCACTATATAATATTACACATATGCTATAAAATGTTAAAGATGAGTCCAGATGGTTGCCTGAACTAATTCTCATATAATATATTTACACTGATATATTGGAAACCCACAATTCATATTCTTATTCTTCAGAAAAGCAGGGGGCAGCCCCAGCTGGCCTTTCGGAGACTAAAAGCTAAATAGAGTCATTCTGGTTAATAGGTGAATGGGAGACTGTCAGGGGATACAATTCTGTAGGGAAGACTGGAAAGATCTAAGAAGAAGAAGGCAATAGCAACCCATGCCTATACTGATGCCCGGAAAATTGCACGGATACATCCATTAAGTTACCAGGAACCAAGTTGATTGAAGATGACTTCAATATTTATTATTACAAATCTAGCAGAATTATACATCAGGTCATATTTGCCTGGTAGCTGAGCAGCATTGTAAATGAAGTGTAACCTCTGAATTCATCTTCAACAGTTGGATGTATATATGTGATCCAGTTTCCTTCAGTGCCATCCAGTGGAGTAAATGCATATCACAGTATTACAAGGTTAAGATATAAAATGTGCAGCAAAATAAGTTATCTTCAGAATTGAAAACTAAACAGAAATGATCAGGACACTAGGTGTAAATAATAATACTGAAATACAATTATTAACCGTAGCTATGTCCTCACATTGATTGCCAATCAAACTTTGCAAACCCTGTAAACAGATATCTGTAAAATATGTAGAATTCACAGGATTCACATTATAAGGATGCCAAAACAGTGTTTTAAAAATGATTAACAGTGGGAATTCATTTTCCTGAAATTAAACAGTTGGCTAAATTTTACTCTACTATCCTCAAAAGAATAAAGGAAAGTTTTATGTTACCTTGAGCTATTTTCAAACCCTAATGAATACATGACGCTTGTTGGCAAAGGCCTGAAGTAAGAATGTAGAATTAGAGGATTGAATGACTGGGTTCATGCCCTATACAAGCCATGGCTTAATGATGTATTGAATAAATATTATTGGCTGGATTCAAATAACATATTCAAGAATAACCCATACTTAGGTTTACATATTTCAGCGAATTAAATAAAGCACCTTGAGGCTTAGTGCATTGCCTGTCCCATTTCCCAAAGCTCTGAATACACACATTCAGATGATACACTTTCATTAAAATACATTCCGAACTAACACAACACCCACTCTTTTTGCAATACTATCCCTACTAGATTGGTATAATATTTAGCATTACAATGATTATTAGGATAAGAGAGGGAATGTAGAAGAGGTTTCCCTGCAATAGAAAAATTACTGATACTAATATAATTTTTATTATGGTCACAGACCAGCATTACAAATAAAAAGCATTTAAAAAAATAAAAAGAAAGAGAAGATAATATATTGCAGTTAGTGGTGGGTTGTCAATGGGCAGTCAAAGTCTGTCTAATTCTGCAGACAGTATAACAAAATTTAGCTACATTCAAAGAAACTACATCTACTGATCTGATAACAGCAATTGTACCAGTATTTTTTCAGGTGAGGTCTTATGAAGTGGGTCTATGAGTCCTTATAGAAGGTACAATATACTAAGTAGGACAGGCACTGTAGTTTCAATAGCCCCTTTTCCGCAGGGACACAATCTCAGCTCAATTGATACTGATATTAAGCACGTAAGCACTTCAGTTTATATGAATGATATGAACTGATTTTTAAAGGAAAAAGAAAATATCAGGGTTCTTAAGACAAGTCCTATGCCAGCGGTTCTCAACCTGTGGGTCACGACCCTTTTGGGGGGGTCACACGAGCCTTTCACAGGGGTCGCCTAAGACCATCGGAAAACACATATTTCTGATGGTCTTAGGCAGGGCTTGTCAACCGCCTTCTCTCCCTCCCCCCCTCTGCTTCACCTCACTTGTTTCTGGAAAATATGCAGCTTGGCGGCAGTCTGCATGAACTCTACCAAATGTGCCCTGCAGGGGGCGCATGAAGAGCGCAGGTGCAGAGCAAGGCCCCGCCCTCCCCAGAGACTCATTGTGCAGCAACCAGATTGACTTCTTCTCATGCACGCAGCTCAGTGAAGGGGAGGCCACGCAGCACCCAACTCTTGCGCCTGTCAGCTGGCGACCCTTGAACTTGCGCTTGTCAGCCAGGAGGTCTAGCGAAGGCTGCAGGTCTCCTTTGCCACCCCGCCCGTCCTCGTCTCCTCCGCCCGTTCATGTTGAACCCGCCGGGTCTTGATGGAGAGAGGGAGGGAAGGAGGAAGGGATCCTCCTCCTCCTCTCCTAAGTTTTGATCGGCTTCCCAAGGGCGCCACAATCCTCACGAAAGCGGGGGGGAGAAGCAAAGGGGGCAAGAAAGCTCGCTGCAGGCTCGAAGTAGCACCTGTCAGCATTGGTGATGAGAAATTCCCCACAAACCCAGGGAAGGGGTGGACAAAAGGAGCCCCCTTTGGGAGGAAACGGCCACCTTCTTCTCCTTGGCTTTGCGCTCTTCTGTTTCTCGGCAGCTGGGCTGGCAAGGCTCTCCTGGCTGGAACTTCCTTTCCTTCCCTCCCTCTTTGTCCTTCCTTCCCTCCCTCTCCCCCTTGTCCCTTCCGTCCTTCCTACCCTCTTGTCGAGGCGAGCCTCTACAGCTGATCTGCACTTCTGCAGCTGTAGCTGCTCTCCTTGACTCCTGCCCAGCAAACTTGTTCGAGCTTTGATAGAAAACAAGCCGCTTGCTAATTTAGCAGAAGCGCAAATCAGCTGTAGCCCGGCGCTGATCCTGGAGCTTCTGCTAACTTAGCAAGCGGCACGTCTTTCGGTGAAGCTGAGCAAGCGAGCTGTGCCTCTCCTGTCTCTGCCTGTGCAAAGGCAGGTTTGCCGGCAGCAAAGCCCCCAGCCACGCTGACAGCCTATCCCCCTCCCCTTGTCCCTTCCTGGGCATGGGAGGGAGGAAGGAAGGAACAAAGAGGGATGGAAGTAAGGAACAATGAGAGAGGGAAGGAAGGAAGGAACAATGGAAGGGAGGGAAGGGAGGAAGGGACAAAGAGGAAAGGAAGGAAGGAAGGAAGGAAGGAAGGAAGGAAGGAAGGAAGGAAGGAAGGAAGGAAGGAAGGAAGGAAGGGGAAGGAAGGAAGACAAGGGGGAGAGGGAGGGAAGGAAGAGACTAAGAGGGAGGGAGAAGGAAAGGAAGGAAAGAAGGAAGGAAGGAAGGAAGGGAAGGAGGAAGAGACTAAAGGAAGGGAGGGAGGGAAATGGAGAAAGGGAGGGAGGAGGAAAAGACTAAGGGAGAGGAAGGAAAGGGAAGGAAGGGACAATGGGAGAGAGGGAGGGAAGGAGGAAAGACTAAGGGAGGGGAAGGAAAGGAAGGAAGGACAATGGGAGAGAGGGAGGGAAGGAGGAAAAGACTAAGGGAGGGAAGGAGAAGGAAAGGAAGGAAGGAAGGAAGGAAGGAAGGAAGGAAGGAAGGAAGGAAGGAAGGAAGGAAGGAAGGAAGGGACAATGGGAAAGAGGGAGGGAAGGAGGAAGAGACTAAGGGAGGGGAAGGAAAGGAAGGAAGGAAGGAAGGGACAATGGGAGGGAAGGAAGGCAGGCACCCACCCCAGTCCCATCCCAGAGATCCACAGATTCCCCCCCACAGGCACTCTGAAACCTGAGTGATCAGCTGGCCACGCCCCCTGGCCATTGATCACGTGACCCTGGGACACTGTGAATGTCATAAGTATGAATCAGTTGTCAAGCATCCAAATGTAAATCACATGACCCTGGGGATGCTGCAACAATCATAAGTGTGAAAAATGATCATTAATTCGCTTTTCCAGTGCTGCTGTAAGTTCTAACGGTCACTAAGTGAATTGTTATAAGTCGAGGACTACCTATACTTTCCCATTTTTTCCTCTTTTTTTTGGTCAAGTTTTTGATCCCCCCCCCCGGCCAGCTGGATGGGGGGTTGGGGGTCACCACAACATGAGGAACTGTATTAAAGGGTCGCGGCATTAGGAAGGTTGAGAACCACTGTCCTATGCAAAATAATTCACATATTGGATTGTTAGTTATATACTGAAAACGTGGTCTTCCACAAAACTACAGTGCCTAGTGTATGTGAAGCATTGCACATCACCAACTACTTCTGATTATTTAAATACAAAGAATGTCTTCCTAAACTGTAACACATGTTTATCTGCATGATTCTAACTGGCAGGGTTGATAGCCCATATCTTATTTTAATTGCCACATCTTTTGAAGCTGTATTGTACACAGGGGAGAGGAGAATTTAAGACAAACCTTAAGAGCAGGGGTGTCAAACTGCTGGCCTGCGGGCCGGTTCCATCATGTGGAGGCTGCACCCACCCCAGCTCCGGCAATGCAAAAAAAGCCACGATATGTTGCAACATATCATGTGACACGGCGAGTTTGACACCCATGCTTTAGAGAATGGATTAATTTCCCCCTCCCCCATACAAGTGCTCCTACAACCACACAGGCTATATTATTGTAGCTTGTTTTTCTGAAACAAAACAGTTCCATGGAATGGAACAAATTTATTTCTCCTGAAATTAGTTAAAAACAAACAGCTGCGTCTATTTACATTTCCAGAAAGCGGAAATATATAGCACCATGATTAGAGAACATTGTTTATTTATGCATGTATTGCACGTGAGCAAGCAAGCATCCAATATTCCAGAATTTGTATCATAGATCTTTCTCTGTTCATGGTCCCTTAGCCTTGAAAAATTAAAGTAGTATTCTTGTATTTTTGATTGCTTGATTTGTATAGTTTTCCAGATGCAGCACAGGGTATATATAATTACTTACATATTATAAGCCAAATACTGTATAAACATTGTTTCATAGTACTGGTTTGCTTGTCAGGAAGAAGATCCCATACAAGCAGGCAAAGGATGGAAAATAGAAGGAGCTGTTTTGGAAATCCTGGACGTCAGTCGAGGGAGATGTTGGGGGAAAGCACCCTCAAGATGAAAGATAAAGAGTGGAAATGAAATCCTCCCCATCTGGAGTGAGAGTTTAGGAGGTCTACCCCACCATGACTTTGGAGAGATTCTGGAGGGACAGGTGAAGGGGAAGGTGTTATTTCTAGGTATAAAGTGGTATAGTTGGTGTTATGTCCTGGGCCGGCAGGCGCAGGCTGCAGCGATTGGCCCAGGCAGACCACGGGGATGCCTGGGACAAGAAAGGCTGCTCCCAGCCTTGCACATGTGCGCAAGGCGGAAAAAGATCCCTTGCAATGATTGGCCAGCAGGGTATTGTGCAGGGGGGCTATAAAAGGGGGCCGCACCATTTTGCAATCTGTTCTGTTGGTGTTTGCAATAAAGAAGGACTGTGTGACTGTGCTTCGTCTAAATGCCTCTTCTTTGAGAACAGAACAGTTGGATATATGAGGTGTTGCTGAGCACCAGCTCCAAGAAGAATGGATGTTTTGGATTGAATGGACATTTGGGAATTGGAGGAAGTGGGATGAAACAGACATCTGCATAGCTTGCCTTGAAGAAGTGAGGAAATAGAAAGGAAGTTAAAAAATTTAAGATAGCTGCAAGATATGGTAGGAAACAACGGTATAAGGCTGTCTTGTAAAAGGGAAATTGGAAAGTTGAGGTCAAGCCCCACATCTAGCCCCTGACATTATCTCAGGACTAGGTCAAACCATAGACTCTACTTTGTGCTACTGAATAGTAAGTCTGCTGCTCATCTGTAAATAGCCACCCTGCAGCATTTTATTTGGGTTACATTGGGGAATGCCAAGCTAGAAGATTAGCTTATGAGCGATTGTGACCTTTGTCACTGGGAGTCAGGCAGCATATAAATTTAACAATATCATGACTTCATGTTTGGACTACTGCAACATGCTCTTAAAAGTATTTGAAGTTTTAGTTGATGCAAATTGCAGAGGCATGGGCAGTTAAAGGTGCTAATTGTTTGGCACATGTGCCATTACTGCTCCATGAACTTCATTGGCTACCAGTTTGCTTCCAGATGTAATTCAAGGTGCTCATAATTACCTTTAAAGCCAGGTTACTTAAAGCCAGGTCCATCTCTTCTCAATTTCTACTCATCTGTCTGATCAGGCAGGAGAGGCATCAGCCAGGGGGTATCAGATGGCAGGCCCTGTAGAAGAGCCTTTCCTGCCATGGGGATGCACCACTTGGAGCATCCTCTTCCTGAGATTGGCCTTTTGTAAGGCTTTGAAGACTGTTCTGTGCCAGTCTGTTTCTTGGCTATGTCAAAGATTTTTTATAATTGTTTGGCTCTGTATGCTTCATTTTATTTATGCATATTTTAGTTGTTTGAATGTTGTGAGCCACCCAGAGTCATGTATTTGAAATGGGTGGCTATATAAATAAAATAAAATAAATTTAAGTTTGCAAAGCATCTGGAACTTAAAATCATTTGCGTCTGTTCAGAATTGGTGGCTGGTCAGGTAAGTCTAACTGAGATGATAGCAGCAACATCTTTTCCAGTGATTTGGGACTGATTTAAGCCTGTCAATCCTGAAAAAAAATAAACAATATTCTCTGCATGATGTGATCTATTGATTACACCATTGTTGTCCTTAGTTGGGGAAAGCCCTAAAGTGATGTCAGTGGCAAGGTACAAGCAGTGATTAATACATTTTTAGGGAAGAAGGAGGTGGTGATGCACTTCCAATTTATGAAGTCAGCCCTTGCTATAGTTATTCTGAATACTTAACTGGTTTCAAACAAACCTAGGCTTAATGCCAGCAAGATATTATGACTAACTGATTCATCTATAACTCTAAATGAAATTATGTTTTGCCAGATGCAGCTGGCTAGTAATCTGGGGGTATTCTTGAACTCAGACGTCTCTAGAACAGCAAGTGGCCATGGCAAAGAAGGCTTTTACACAACTTGGTCAGGTATAACCATTTCTGAATCAGACACTGCTGGATTGCCACATTGTCATTTTAGGTTTGGATTACTGCAATTCATTTTATCTAGAACCCTTCCTATATAGAACATTCAGAGGTTGCAAGTGATTTAGAATACGGTGGCCCAAATAATTATGGGTTTGCCTTGCCTTGTGACACCTTTACTGGGGAAGCTGCACTAGCTACTGATTAGCCAAGTTGTAATTTAAGGTGCTATTCTTTTAAAGCTCTATTTGTTCAGAATCTGACTATCCCCAAGTGCAGTTGCTCCAAGTGGAATGCCTACCTGGTGAGATCAGAAAAATAATTGTTTCCACTGTTAAACAAGATTATCAACACAAATCCAAATATTGAATTTTCTGATAGCCCTCCTTCTCTGTATAGTCTTTTCCTCAATTTAAGGATTGCTCCGTCACTACAATGTTTCTATTAGCACTGAAAATCTGGCTGTCAGGAAAGGGTTGACATAAATTGGAAGGTTGAATTATGAGCAGATTCAACAGACTACTGGAGCTGGAGCTTTATTGTTTTAATTATTTTATTACTGAATGCAGAAGCATAAATTGCTCAGAATCTTCCGAATGGACCGACATAGAAGCTCGAGATAATTTTTTTTAATACGTCAAAAACGCTTGAGTTATAAATAAGAGTATCTTGGAAATAAAACTATTGTGTTGTAGCTTGAATGGGAAAGTTGGAAAGGTATATTTAGACTACCAACTGCATTTCCTGCTGAGTGCAGAATTAATATTAAAGGATCTCTGTCAGCTGTCTTCCAAGCCTCTACTTGAGTATATTCTGAGAGTCAACTATTTTCAGTTTCCCTTCCCCTGATCATCCTTGTTATCTTTCGCTTCTCCTATTTAAGTATCTCAAAATCTTTCTTAAAGTTGCCTATAACTTTAGGTTCTCTTCGCTCAAGTCTGCAAAGAGAAAAAAAAACATTCTTGGTTGGATTGCTCCAGTAAAACCTCATTCTTCCTACCACAAAGAAAACGCGGGAATCAAAAGACACCTTAAGAAAACCTTTTAATTAATAGACTTTCAGCAAAAAGCACTGAAGGGGAACCCAGACGAGTTGTAGACACAAGAGGCTTCGATCATTTACTTTACTCTCCCGCCTTACAGGTCAAGAGATCCAGAGCCAATCCGGAGAGGAATCTGGCAAAAGAAGCCTCTTTCTTCTCTCCGTCCCTCGGAAAGAACACCGAGTCGGGAGGAACGATGGGAAGGAAGGGCAGAAAGTTTCATAAACAGGAAGCGGCGGGTCGCGCGGAAACTAAGTCATAAATAGGCAGCCGGATCTTGGCTAGGATAATTCGGCAGCTTCTGATTTGGTCACCTCCGGGGGGGGGGGTGTGGGCGATGTTGAGGGTTTTTTGCGCTAGAGCCGGTTTAAACGGGAAGCCAGTTCCTATAACGTAGGCCGGAACTAAATACTCCTGTGTCGGAGAGCGAGCTGCAAGCTGCCGGTTGTTAAGTGCCACTTCCCTGCGGCCCATGGCCGAAGGGGAAGCCGCCCCGGTAGCGGGGCCCGCCGCGGCGTCTAGCCAAGGGAACGAGAAAACGGGAGAAACAGGCGATACCGGCGTTGATTGGGTAGAAAAGTTGCGCGACGAGTGTGAGCCCGAGCAACACTGGCAGTACCGGCGGGAGTTCTTGATTCGCAATGCGGAGGGTCTGTCCGTAAGCCCAAAGGACGACGCCGACCACGCGGAGCTCCGTCGCCTGATCTCTTTCTCCAGGGTGTGGGCTAACCACGTCTTCCTGGGGTGTCGGTAAGTTGGTGGCAGTAATATTTTTGGTGAAGAATTACAAATTTAAGTACTGTAATGTGCTTTCAAGAAACGGTGCATTTTAGTATAGTAAAAGTAGCGGCGGAAGAAGATTCTGATGTTGGGATTTTTCTGTTTTTTAAATTCCATCTTCAATATTTTTATAAATAACTCAAGCCGGTAAACATACCAAATACTCTTTCCTCCTATTTTTGCCACAAGAAGCCTATAAAGGTTTGGCTGAGAGAGAGAGAGTGGCCCAAGGTCACCCAGCCAGCTTTCACGGATAAAACGGGACTAGAGCTCAATCTCCTAATTTCTAGCCTGATGCCTTAACCAATAGAACTGGCTCTGTTTTAAATATAGTTGTCTTTTCTAGTTAGCTGATACAAATGCTTCAACAGCTATCTTATTTGCAGAGAAAAAGGTACCATATGAGATTTGTTTTTGCGGAGGAGGAGGCTTGGAAGATTGCTTTGAAGTCTCCCACATTTGAAAATTTGCAAGATGGTCATCTTTTATTCTACTTTGTCTTACAAAAGCCACAGTGGCAAATATGGAGATCCTTAAGTGGTTTTTTTGTGTATCTGCATCTAGTTATTGCAGCTGCTATTATGATAAAGTATAATGTCTTTGTTTGGTATGACTGACCTCTGTTTTAGGGTAGAATATAATGGTTCTAATACATTGTAATTCTTGGCTAATCTTCCCAAATAAATTTCCTGTTTACTATTTTTCTTCCATGCCCAGATTTAGAGGATTGAAGGGGAAGTATTGCTGTAATACTTATGGGGCACCTACAATTAAACTATCCCCATTGACTTGAGGATTGCATTTTTCTTTTCACTGAAATGCTTGATTCTTGCTTTCAGTCTGTTGGTGTTACTTTTGATAAGTCATCCTAAATGTTTTCTGTTCACATAATATAAACCTTTACATATAGCATAATAGTTGAATCAACATTCAATGAGTAGAAATCCTTGTAGTAGCTTGTCTAATGCCTCCACTGTAATCTCTTGGGATGAACCTAATAAGTTTTATTAGCTCAAATACATATACTTGATATTTGTTTGTTTTTTTAAAAAAATCAAGGCTTTGAGTTTTTCTTTATTGTAGTTTATATTACAATTTAACAATTGTACATCACCTTGACATTCTAAACAGAATGATGCTTTAAACCAGTGGTTCTCAACGTTTGTGTGACGGCGACCCCCGTCACACAAACGTGCCGCGCATGTGCGGCGGCGCCCTCTGAGGGGGGAAAAATGGCGGATCGCCTTGTTTGGCGACCCCCGAGAAATGGTCGATCAACCCCAAATGGAGTTGCGGCCCATAGGTTGAGAACCGCTGCTTTAAACAGCTTAACTAAATAGTTTAACATGCAGCAACCCAATGCTTGTGTTTTAGAAGCCTTTGATGCTTTAAATGTCATGAATACAGAATCCATTTTCCTCAAAGTGCTAATTTCTATCTTTCCTGCTTAGATATTCTCCGCAAGTGATGGAAAAGGTGATGGACATGGCTGTAGGCATCACAGTGATCAATGCTCCAACCCACACTCTGAGAGATGAACTGGTTGCCAAGGTGAAACGAGGCATATCCAGTAGCAATGGTTAGCAGATCATAGCTGGCAAATACACATAGGAATATATATTTAACCAAATACATGTTAGCTTATTTGTTAAAACTGTTAATACTTAGAAATAATTTAATTACTGCTTTGATAATTCTTAAAACTTTTAAAGTTTGTAAGGTGATTTTTTAAAGTTGATGGTGTTAACTAGCACTAAATAGTTACAATTCATAATTCAGTTTGCCTTTTTACACCCCCCCAAAAGAACCCAAAATGAAAAAGCTCCATTTTTTTTATCCAAATTATAAATTCATGGGAGAGGTTATTTTTCTTTATTATTTCATTAGAGGTATGGTTAGACTTTAAGGTAAAAGTAAGTAGATTCTTTGTCTCTAGTTCTCTTGGTAGTGTTTTTTGGAAATAAGGTTACTTGTATTTACTCAGAATTACATAATTTGTTTATGCTTTCCAGAAGGTCCTTGCAAGAAGCAGGCTGTTGGTGCTGACAAACCATTTGAAGTTAATAATGAAAAGTCTACAAAGGCAGAGTTGAGGGTGGAAACAAATAAGGAATCTTTAAAGAATCTAGAAAAAGATATATCAAAAACCCCAGAGAACTCTCAGTCTTTGCCTACAGCAGCTTCAGCCTTGACCCAAAAGGTAGAGCCTACAACAGCTTCAACCGTATCTCAGAATACAAAATCTGCTTCAGCTTCAAAATTGACTCCCAATGTTGTGCCTGCAGCAGCTTCAGCTGTGACCCAGAAGATAGCTCCTGCAGTATCTTTAACTGGAGGAAGAATAGAAAGCAAAGCTGCTAATTATGAATCTACACCAGCTATTAAGCACAAATCTGAAAATGTCTTACCAGCTGAAAAGAAAGTTGGCTTGGAAAGTACTACAGTATTAGCTTCAAAAAGTAGTTCACATACAAGCGTAGCCCCTATTAAAGTGCCCTGCAAATTGTTGACAAATGAAGATGCAAAAGAAAAGCAACCATTTTTCAATAGACTCTACAAAGCTGTTGCTTGGAAATTAGTTGCTGTTGGAGGATTTAGTCCAAGTGTCAACCACATAGAACTCTTAAACTCATCCATTCAGTCTGTAAAAGCAACATTAGATGTTGAATTTATTCCACTGAAAGAGCTTGCAGATTTACCTCAAAATAAAAGCTCTCAGGAAAATATAGTTTGTGAATTGAGATGCAAATCTGTATATTTGGGCACTGGCTGTGGGAAAAGTAAGGAAAATGCCAAAGCAGTTGCTTCAAGGGAAGCACTGAAACTATTTCTCAAGAAGAAAGTTATTGTGAAATTATGTAAAAGGAAATACAAAGGAAGAGAAATTGAAGATTTGGTGCTTCTTGATGAAGAATCAAAACCATTAAATTTACCTCCTGCTCTACGAAATCCTCAAGAAATACTGCATAACAGTGAACCTGTTACAGCCTATACTAGCAAATGATGTTTTATCACAATTAACTGAGTTATCTTTGTACAGTAAAGGAGAGTCCCAGATATTTTTTATTTCTTGGTTCTGTTTTGCAGAATAAATACCATTATTATTGTTTTCAATTAGTAGTAAATGTAAATAATTCTTTAAAGATGTAAAGTGTGCAGAGATATGCCTTAAAATTTAGCACACTAGTGTGCTGTTTTATTTGCTAAATAGACTACTGAACTCTTATATTTTTTAATCAAGGTACAGTTTGCTGGTCAATGCAGTCTCATTTTGTAACTCCTACAATTTGGTAACAGTAATGCTCATTTTTGAACCCTGATTCTTTATAAACCATTAATAAAACACAGACAACAACCATTTGTACCTAGATGGTAAAATGTTATTTAAAAATGGAAATATTTAATCACCTGCTTCATGTGTTGGTCATACTGTAGACATGCTTGTTTAAAAAGCAAAGTATTGATTTGGATTGTTTTAATTAAGTAGTGGTATTTAAATTTTAATTCAAAGAAGTACATGCTGGTCCTTTTTTAATATCAAACTTACAAATTGTCATTAAATCTTTAATTTTCTTACTTTACTAAAGTTCCTCAAAACAGATTTAATATCCAAATTTGTGAAAAATCTCACATTCACTTTTTCAAATAAATATAGCTTTCTATACTAAGCATATTTTTATGTCTAATAATTTTGGGGAAAATTCTTGTGTTTTATGTAATGTACTGTTTTGAGCACTTTTAATGATTACAATGCTTTTTTATAACTGATATTTGCTTTTAAAAACTTAAATCTTGTGCTGTAAATTAACAAGTTCTGCAACAAATAGGTGCTAGTTTTATTAAAACATCTGCATTGCATTCTAATGTTATGTCAGTGTATTTTCAAATATGTTTTCTAGGTTTTAACAGATAAAACTTGTTGCACTAATTTACTGTGTAAGAGTGAAAACTGCAGTTTGGCATTAGTGCTTTTTTTTTAAAGCAGAGCTCTATAGTTTATTCTCTCTGTAATGTTGACTTATATCAGAGTCATTATATTTCAGGCATATCTCCATAAATTAAAATCAAATACCACTTTCATTGTGTAACAGCTACTGAGAAATAAAGCAATCTTACCAGGCTGTGATTCAGTAATTCACAAGCATTTAACAGAGCTTATTATTTGTTTCCTGGTCCAGTTAGAAGCTGTTGATATAATTTGACATGTTTTAAAAATAGTTAGCACTAAGAGAATTGGTTTTAGGAATGTATTTTTGCAATGGCTGGGGATCCTCTGTATGACCTGTGCTACCATTCTTCTAATTCAGTTTAAAGTTTAATACTTTAAATATTAAAATTATGAATCGAATCATGGCTTCTCTGAGTTTTAGTCATTGATTTGCTGATTTTCAGAGATTTGATTTAAGAGACTGTTGCTCAGTGGCTACTTTAGGATTTGTGGACCAATTCCCAAAAGTGTTAGCAATGGCTAGGCTGGCAGAGGATTCTGCAGTTTGAAATTCACAAATCTAGAAGTTGCAACAGTTTGGAAATTATTGTTTAAATTCAATATATTTTTAAAGCACTCTTTTTGCAAGTGTATTCTATTTGGTTTTAATGAATTTATTTTGGGAGGGTCTGAATGATCCATGAATATCTTTTGACAAGAACAAATAAGACTTTTATCAGTAGTTTTCCCTAACATTGAGATTTTTCTTAAAGCAATCTAAGGAATAGTTAGCCGTTAGTGATTTGAACATCAGGGCCAGAATATAAATATTGACAAAAATAGTATATTATCATTTCATGTTTTACTACTTGAAACACAAGTAAAAATTACAGCAAAGTATTGCTTGAACTGCTAAAATAATGCAGTTCATCTGACCTCTAGAAATAAATTGGCTTTGTCCCTACATGTGTGCCCTGGGCCCTTGGAAACCTTTCCAGAGAATTTGGGGGAGAGGGGTCAGAAGTAATAAAAATGAGAGGAAGATGGTAGCTACTAGAGCAGTGGTTCTCAACCTCTGGGGCGGGACCCCATTTGGGGTCGAACGACCATTTCATGGGAGTCGCCAAACAACGCAGTCCACCATTTTTTTTCCCCTTTTCCTTAGCTGTGCTACTCCCTTTTATTCTACTGGCTTTTGAAAGCCAATAGAATAGACTCTCTTGAATAGAATCTAATTCTATTGGCTTTCAAAAGCCAATAGGAATTGTCCAGGCTGTCTCTGCCCTGCTGAGCCCGCCAAAAGTCCCATTCTGCAAACGGTGCTGCATCAGTTGAATAGTCTCGACTTACGACCGGTTGAGTAGTCCTCGACTTATGACCGGTTGGGGGTCACGACATTAAAAAGGTTGAGAACCACTGTACTAGAGAAAGAAAGGACTGAAATAGAGATCAATGTGATTTTTTAAAAAGTTGCATCCAGTGTAAATTACCTTAAATAAAGGCATTTTCTATTGTTAGGCTTCTGTTCAGATTTAAACAAATATTTAAGAAAATTTAATATTTACCTATTTATCATAAGCCAGCTAGAGATACTATTTGCTCTGAATTAGCAATATTTTGTGGTATTTTTTCTGCTAAAAGACTTATCAATCTAACCAGTGTTTGATTAAGAGTGGGGATGCTCTCAGTCAGGGAAACCTAGTACATCACTTCGGACCAGTGCCTATCTCTCTGTTCAAGCTAACTCACTTGATGATGTTGAAAAACATTGGAGAATGGTATGCTATAAATACTGCCTTCAGTGCCTGAATGAAGTGCTTATGTGGGTTATTACCCTGAAATCAGATATAATATTGAATCAGAGTAGAAAAAAAGAAAAATAGTGCCTTTAGTTAAAAGCACTTTAGTGTGTACCTACGTTTTGCTACAAATGTATATTTTTTTCTTTTTGTTTAATGGTATATTGTAACATTTTCTATATGAAAATGGATTGTTAATGAATACAAATGGAACTGGTAATTTTTAATGAAATGTTTCCTTGTGTTAAGAGGTTTTGTGACAGGTATGCTAGCTGAAAACTCCTGAGCTAAATAACAGGGTAAAGGTAGTAGACTATAGTACACTGTATTTTAAGACACACACCCTTACCTGGCTTCATAGATTGAGTTAAACTAACATGGTTTGCTTCATTTTGGCTTTATGTGTTGTGCAAATTGAGCAACTATGATTTGTAAACTAGGACGGACATAGATGGATCAGGCCAGTTTGAGTTTCTTCAATGGAGCAAACCATGGTTTAACACAATATGTATTTTACTTCCACTTTTATTGTTGAATTTAGCCAAATACGCATGTTCTTATCTCAACAAAAACTTGTCTCTCAATATACATGCCATTAACAATTGATTCAGTGAAGATAAACCAATATCTGTATTATGGTAATATTGCATCCAAGTATGATTTGTGATATAGGGCTTATTTCATATATCCATGAGATGAGAAGTTTTCCCTCAAGTTGCTACCACTTTCCTCCCGTTGGCTATTCCTGCAAAGAATTAGGCCCCAGAATTATTTAGTGGGTTATACCTTTTCCACCACTCTTTAAGATTGCCTCTGGAATAGAGGCAGTCTTATAATGGCTTACAGGCCTAACATCTCTGATGGGATAAGGAAGTCTTTTAAGTAGTGAAATCAAAAAAACAAATTTAAGTAGTGAGATCAGAAAACCAAGTTGAGAACCATTTGTTCTCAAAAAAAGTTGGAGATACTCTTCAGTATTGCCATGGATTGTTCAATTTCTAAATTGAGAAGATGGGCCTCCTCCAGTCATGCTTTATGAGCTACACATTCTTTCCAAAACTGCTTCATATGTGGAACTTGGTGATGCTCAGGAGAAATTCAAAGGAGCTGCATGGGCCTCAGTGCATTTTTTTTTTTTTTTTTTTTTGTCTTTCAGGTTGAAGCTTGTGTGTTGGTGTTTTTAAAAAATTGTACTGCAAGAAGCAGTGGTTGAAATTCTAATGAAAGTATTGGCATTTATCATATATAACCTGAAAACTTAAATAATGAAATATGAAAATATGAACTTAAATTTACATGTAACATTCAATTCCCTTTTCTAAAAGTTATATTAAAATTGAATTTAAATGAATATCAACATGATTTTAAAGAATAAATTCTATTTCCTCTAAGGAGTCACTCAGTAGCTTGTAGCTGTAGTTATCTCCCGGGAGAGCCAAATGACCTTAGTAATTTCCATTGATTGCAGACAAACTCTGTTGTTTGTACAATATCCTAAAGGTAGGTGGCAGCACTTTACAGACCTCAGCCAATATCAGAAATGCTAAGCCTGGTTGCAAGTTTTTTTTTAAAAAAATAATTTTCTTGCCAATTTTTTAAAAAATAGAAAAAAATATACAAAAACAAAATTTGTCTATCTACTATAGTAATTATAATAGCAAAAAAATAAAATATCCTAAGCCAATGTAATTCATTTAAATATGCCAAATGTTCACATTTCGTGTTTATATCCATATAATCAATGTATCTAGGCATGAGAAGTCTATTCTTCCAAATGGTTATGAAATCATAACAATTTTTCAGTTAGTAAAAAAAAGTCTTTTAAAAAATAGATAAGTCACACATTACTTGAATCCAGTCTTTGATATATCCAAATCAGTCTCAGTATAATTCTCTTGGCTATTCCCTGAACCTAACATAGCTAATTAGGACAATTTTTCTTAAAAAATTGTCAGATTCTACAATTTTGGAATATAACATTACTCCAAAAAGAAACCAAACTGGGTATGACCAAACAAAATAATTAATAAAAAATAATTGATTAATAATGATGATGGTAATAATAATAGAGTTGGAAGGGATCTTGGAGGTCTTCTAGTCCAACCCCCTGCTCAGGCAGGAAACTCTATACCATTTTGGACAAATGGCTGTCCAGTCTCTTCTTAAAAACTTCCAGTGTTGGAGCATTCACCCTTTTGGAGGCGGTTGTTCCACTGATTAATTGTTCTAACTGTCAGGAAATTTCTCCTTAGTTCTAGGTTGCTTCTCTCTGGTTAATTCCCATCCATTATGAATTAATGTACTTCAAGTGTTGTATGTCTCACAGAATAAAATCTACCATCCTTTGCATGCATTCTTTGATGAATCCAAACATACAAACTTAACATTTTTTTAAAACTTGCATTCACTGATTTTCCATTATCAGGTATTCCAACCACTTATTCCATAATTATAAATATTAGTAATTTTGATTTTAAATATTCTGAGGAATGTGTGGATGCTGCAATGGTCGTAAATGTGAAAAATGGCATAAGTCACTATTTTCAGTGCCACTGTAAGTTTGAACCGTTACTAAATGTTAAGCTGAGGGTTATCTGCACGTATTTCAATTACATTGGGTTTTCTGGTTCTAAGGCTGTAATAAAGATAAATTCATATTATACCTTTTCAATGAAGTCCATAATGGTTTGATGTTCAATTAAATTGTCATTCCACATATAGATGATAAAATACCCAATTTTAGTTAAAGTCTAATCAATTAAAACCTTATAAAATGTGAGCTCAGCCAGTTACATTCTTGACAGTCTATCTTACCAGCTAAATAAAATCCCCATTTCTAGTTAAACTATGTATTGATCAAGGAGAAATACTTGTTTCTCATTAATCTTACCCTACTAACTCCCTCTGAGATGAGGCTGGCCCCAAGCCTGTTGGGCTTCAGGAAGGCCCTTAAAATAAGGCTTTGTTAATTAGCTTTGGGGATCCCATGACAAAGTCCATCCTGTTAGATTATTATATGGCTGTTAATGGAATGCACCCTGTTTGTGTTTTCCTGCTATTTTTTTAATTCTTGTTTTCATTTATTTTGTTTTAACAGTTTTATGTTTTTGATTATGTATGCAGCAGAGTCAAAGATGATTAATTTCAATTCATTTATTAATGTACACAAAAATATATAATCTGGATATATAAGCTTCCAAATATCTGGAAACATTTTTGCACCATCCAATCTGAATCCATCACCAGGACCAGACATTTAGTCTTCCATGTTTTTGGACATGTGCTGGAGCCTATCCTCAGAGAACTTCTCCATGTGTTCCCTGCATTTTTGGCATATATACTCCTAATTATTTAATATATTATTTTTATTCCAACACCCAACATCTTACCTTGATATCGGGTACTAAAAAATAAATCAGATTATTATCAATCAGTCTTAACATTTTCCAAACTGTTGAATAACCTTTTCAATTAAGGCAGTGATGTACAACAATTATCCAGAATTGCCAGGAAATTATCATTTACCTTTTGCAGGGTCTATGAGGCATTTACTCCTCTTTTCTAGCACAAACCTTTAAACAACCCTTGTAGTTCGTTATTTACTCAGAAATTACATTCTTCAACCAATCCCAAACGCGCATGCACGATATTGTTAGACTCAAGCAATGGGAAGTGGTGACGTGCATATTTGCATAATATATGCAGGCAAATGAAAGATGAGAATCGCACTGAAGTTTTCTGATAGGAATTGTTCTGTGTCCTTTCTCATCCCTAACTAAAGGCTGTGATTAAGAAATAGAGTATATTTCGCGAAATCAAATAAGTAGAAAATATTCTACTTTCCCTTGCTTTCGTTTTGCTCACTATAACCTACAAGATAAATGATCTAACACAGTTTTATACAGCTGAAAAGGGCATTGATGCCGTGTTAGCGTTCTGAAGACCTGCTCTCTAGGCTACTTGCGGAGGACTTGTTCCTCTTCCGGCTTCCTTGCCGCCTAGGGGAAAGTCCCCGGACCCCCGGCAGAGAGTGCCGTGTGCTTTGACGCGCGCAACCCTCTCACAAACTCACGCTTCTTCCGCCAAGAAGCCCCCCAGGGCCGAGCGGGTGAGTGCGGGAGGGGCTCTCGTCAGCTCCATAGTAACGCAGGTAGTGCGCGTGTGCTCCTTTCCCAACTAGGAGGCGGTCGCACCAACAAAACGGGGCTCATTCTTAGGACGCTTTTTTTTTTCTTGGCCACCTGTCTCTATGGAACTTTAACTGCGACTTCTGCGTCGCAAGCACGTAGGTCTTGTAAACCAATGAATTTTTATCGGTCCCGGAAAGTGTAGAAAGGCTACACTTGCGGTTGAGGATTTTGTTTCTTGTTTTTTGAGCTCTTGATAAGGCTATTGCATGTGTACATGACAAACAATATTTACACTAAAATCTTGTAAGTTTATATTCCTTGTCAGCGCGTTTGGGAGATGTTTCTCCGAGTGACAGAGTATAAATAAAATCTTTTAAGAACAGGTTGACGTATATCTGTCTATGGCACCCTTTCCTCCAGAGTCCAGGGAGTCTTTCGTAGGTTTCTGAATGTTGCTCTAGAAATACTGTTTACTGTGTAATATGCAATTCCTGTTTTTTCGGCTACCTTCCCCAGCCAGGCCACAGAAAACCATTGCTAAATGTAAAAATGCACGGAGACAGCTCGCGAGCAAACTGCTTACTCTTCCTGGCGGCTCATTAGAAAAACCCAGTTTAAATCCACCGAAAAACTGGTAGTTTGCTAGTTTTCTCTTTCCGAACCGTAAGCGCAGCATCACTTAACCCTTTTTGCTCCTTTTTCGACTTAATTACATCGCGCCACCTAACTAGTTCCGGAAGCTGCGAAGGACGAGAGGGGGGGTCCATGAAGTTTAACTCTTGCCATCAAGGAATGAGGTTCTTTCGCGAGTGGATGAGGCGACTTAATGGTCGTTTGCTCACTCTCGCTCGTTTCAGACGTTACCGCAGATCCCGTGTGACGTTGAGACTCAATGCAGCTGGGATGTCATGAAAACCTTGCCTGGGAGTTACATTTGCTTTTCTTGAATTTGGCTACCCGCGATTCTTGAGCTACCTGCTTCTGTTTCCATGCCCGATTATAAAAAGAGGATGGATGAAAAAAGAGCAGTGGCCGGCTCGTGTTCGTAAGTATGCTTCTTTCCTATGGCTTTATCACTGCTCATCTCCCCGAGCGGAGAAAACTGGAGGAAAGAATGGGAGCGGCCTAGGGCGGGGAGATAGCACGTTTCCTTGAGACCCGGCAGAGTCTAATTCTGACTTAGTCTCTTTAAATGAAATCCCGCCTTTTCCTCCCGCCCCGTTTGTCTTCTGACGTCCCACCATGCTGGACCAATGGCATAGGCCGTAAGGGGAAGGCGGGAGAATGTGAACCGGCCGCACCTTATAAGGACAGGGCCTTGCGCATGCGTACTCTGCGGATCGAAGGGGGTGCGAGGAAGGAAAAAGAGGCGGGGAGTTCCAAGTGAGGCAGGAGAGCATTTCTCTTAGCGCCCCCCCCCCCTTCGGCCGATTAAAGACGCAGCCACCTGAGAGTCTCCCTCACTGCCCCCTTTCCTCCCTTCCTGCCCTGGAGCGATCCGAGCGGGCTGAAAGAAGAGGGAAGGGGGTGTCACGTCCGGTAACGATGTTGGGGTCGCCGGGGCAACAGCCCGGGGGGGCGGGGTCTGGGGCGACGGCCGGGGCAGCTGCCGGTTCTGCTGCCACTGCCGGCGGCGGGGCCGGGGGCGTCGCGAGCTTTCCGTGCGGAGGTGCGTCTGAGAGGCTGTTGGCGCGCTACGTGCAAGACTACCTGGAGTGCGTCGAGTCCTTGCCGCTGGACATGCAGAGGTTGGCCTCGCTCCTGCGCGAGATGGACACGCGCTGCCGTGGTGAGCAAGAGAGGCGCGAGCGCGACGGGGGGACGGGGGTTGAGCCGATGACGGGCGCTGGCAACTGATTATGGAAACTGCTCTCCCCTCAGCTCAGTGGGAGCGCTCTTCCTCGTGAAGAGGAGGGGCGATTCCCTTCTCCTCCTCCCGACTCTGGGTTGGGGGCAGAGAAAATGGCCACCCTTCTTTTGCCCTCACCCCACCCTATTAGGGGCAGTCGCTTGGGAAGAAGCCGGTCCGAGGACGCTTCGTGTTAGGCCTTGAGGGAGCGCGAGGTGGGTGGCGGCCGGGGCCGCTCCGGATTCTGGCGCTGACAGTGGCCCTGGTTCGCCACGCGCACGCGGGCCCCTGTCACGGGCCCGCGAGTGAGGCGGAGACGAGGAGGCACGTTGCCTTGTTTGGGATGATGCTCCGGATGAGGCGAATGCGTGAAAATGTATCGTTCAGTAAGATCTTCCCTCAGTAGGCGGTTATGTTTCAGAGCTGGGGATAAACCTATGCTGTTTCAGCAGCTATATGAGAGTAAGTAAGGTGACTCCCTTTTTTTTGCTAGTCATTTGAGTGCCAATCTTGAAAGAACATAAGTTTAATTCACTTGCTTCTAAGTAGTTTTTTAGTTGCCTCACAGTACTACAAGTGTATCCAACCACCATAGAATGCAGGAAAGGTAATGTTACTTAAACAATGTTTAAAGGGGGAGGATTGAAATATAAATGCCCAATTGTATAAGTAGACCCACGTACACGTGTTTTATTATGAATTATAATATATATACTCTTTGTTAGTACATCAGTAGTAACAGAGAAGCTAGTACATTTTTTTCTTTTGGGGAAGGACGGTACTTCTCCACATTTAAACTCATTTGATTATCTTGTCCCAGTGGGACTTTTTGCACCGAGATAACCGGAAGTGCAGGTCAGTCAAGAGAAAGGAAGGTGTTGGCCTTTTTTTGAAGTGAGAATTACTTTGGGAGACAAGCACACAACAGACCAATTTATGAAAGAGTCTTACTGAGTTTAGAAGCATTTTACACTGGAAGAATATTGAGGATTGTCACTATAAACTTTTTTTGTACATAGTTGGATATAATTTTACTATGGCTTTGAATTGGGGCTAGTCTAAGCTCAGCCTACAGGGTTACTGTTGTGGAAAATTGGAGGTGTGGTACCATGCATTGTACATCATCTTCAGATCCTAACAAAAAATAGATATAAATTAAAAAAGCATTTTTGGTTTTACTGAATGTATTAAATAATAGTTTATTTTTGTGACCTTGAATAAGGCAATTTTGGCATATAACTATCCTGTCAAAGCTTTTGTTCCTATTTTCCTTCTAAAAGCTGCTGCAATTCACTCAATAATAAAACTTTATATTGGCGATAATAGAACATCAAATAGATTTAATAAACTCATTTTTGTGGCCTCCTGAATTATTTTCTGCAACCCAAAGCAGTAGCTAGAAACATTAAGCCCTGAAAAGCATAATCTCGCATCTGATGAGGGGTATCCCAAAGAATGTGACATGACTCCTTGCCCATATTCAATTGAGTTAACAACAAGAGCAAAATAGCAACAAGAATGATAAAGGAGCATACTGGTTCATTGGTTCAAAAGCAGTTTAAAGTGCCTCACCGCTCCATAGCAGGACATCAGCTGCCAGAAGTAGAATAGTAGTTTGCTGATCTTATCAGGCACTGTGGAACTAGCCCTGGCTTATTACTATAATTTACATTTTATATGTAATATTCATAAAATAGAAAACTATGATTTAGGGACTTTGAGTTTATGACTGTCTTGTGATGCTTTTCAACAGAAGCTTTGAAAGAAATTGATGAGGTGTATGAGAAATACAAAGCTGAAGATGATCCTGCACAGAAAAAGCGTTTGCAGCAATATCTTCAGCGGGCTTTGATCAACAGTCAAGAACTTGGAGATGAAAAAATCCAAGTAGTTACTCAAATGCTTGAGTTAGTGGAGAACAGAGCCCGGCAGATAGAGTCCCACTCTCAGTGCTTTCAAGATCTGTCAGATACTGAAAAACCTATCGAAAAGTCAAAACAGGATACATGTCAACCAGAAAGATCTTCACGAAGACCCCGTCGGCAACGTACTAGTGAAAGCCGTGATATATGCCATATAGCAAATGGAATTGATGAATATGATGACCAGCCACCTAAAGAAAAAAGATCCAAATCTGCTAAGAAGAAAAAACGCTCTAAAGCTAAACAAGAACGGGAAGCTTCACCAGTAGAATTTGCAGTTGACCCTAATGAGCCAACTTACTGTCTCTGTGACCAAGTGTCTTACGGAGAAATGATAGGCTGTGACAATGATCTGTGTCCCATTGAATGGTTTCATTTTTCATGTGTCGGACTCACTTATAAACCAAAGGGAAAATGGTATTGCCCAAAGTGCAGAGGAGACAATGAGAAGACTATGGATAAATGTACAGACAAATCCAAAAAGGATAGAAGATCAAGGTAGTAAATGCTCTAATGCACAGACAGCTGTGTGGTTTCTATAAAACTATTTAATAAGCAGATTAGTATTTTAGAATAATGCATAAAACTATGCAATAATTTTTAAGATGTACAATACTATTGGAATGTTCACAGATGTTAATACTATTTTCTGCTTTTGAATATTCTGCACTAAAACCAAAATTTTCAAACGGTCACATGGGAGTAGCACAGAAGGAATTCAGGAATTCCAGATTCCTCATTCTTTTTAATTGTGGAATTATGGTAATGTCTGATGAGGAAAGACTGGAAAGATGATCATGTTAAAACTGATGTGTTAACAAATGTTGCAATTGTAAATTTAGTTGAATATAGCACATTTTGCTGAGAACATGTTAGTTCTATGATGCTTTTAGTCTTCAGAATTCTAAAGATAATATTTGAATCTATTGCCAAACTTTAAATTTTAAGCCTTTGAAAATATAAAGCCAGTTTTTCTTGGTGTCTTCCATGTGATCTATCTATATGTCATTAATTTATTTTATATGAATCTAGTGGTGAGCTTATAAGTCTGTTTAAAGAAAGTATATTAAACAAATACTGGAAGAGTTGCAATCAGCATTAATTGCAGTCCTAAATTGAACTATTTGTTCTTCTCACTATGCTCTTCAGTTTCTTCAGTCCTTTTGTGCCATCTTGTTCATAATTCCTTGAATTTTTTTTAAAAAAGTATGTAATCATGTTGCAAAATTTAGATATACAAAGAATACATAAATACTGTAAGGTCAGTTTCTGAAGTAAGCTTGACTGGTCTTAATATTTTATTTTGTTTTCCAGGCTCTATGGGCTGAGCAAAAAACATTAATAGGAAAAAGTTGTTGTTCTCTAAAAGAGTAGTCCTATAGGCATAGAGAGAATATACATCTGAAATATAGCAACTCAATGAAATATTTTATTTTAATGACTATGACATGTCTTTGAAACAAATAGTAAAAGTATCCCCAAACTAAATATTTCTTTTATGGAACAGTTTTGAAATTGATGCTATATACCTGTAGTCATTTGACTGCCTAACTTAATGTCATAGATGTTCACAGATACTAATTTTATTTTTCTCTAGAAGATTAGAGTAGTTCATTTTATTTATTAGACATAAGAGAGACTATGTAAGTAAATGTATTGTAAAGTAACAAGATAAGCAGGCCAACAAAAAAGTTCCAATATTGAATTCTTGTTCCTATGGTGTGAAATATTTGGCAGTTTCTCACATTTTGAGGGAGGTTTGAAAAAAAGCTTGGATACTACAAAAATTTCAAATTAAATATTCAAAAATGATTATTTTGAAAGCATGGTAGCACAGCTGCATCATGTGGACTAGAGACATTTAGCCATTTAACTAGAAATTGTTCTACTACATTATTTCATATGGCTGTTATATCTATGCTGAATCTGAAATTGTGTCTCATGAATTAATTGTATCTAATAAACTGACCACAAGGTACTATGTTTTCCCAAAAATAAGACCCCCCCCCTTTTTTTTCTGACAGCCTATTCAGCCAGCTCACTTGTTCTGCGGCTGAGGGAGCAGCTTCATTCTGCAGCTGAGAATGGAGCTTGGATCTGCATTTCACAGTCAAGAGGCCTTTCTGGAAATGCAGAAATGCAGGCCTGAGCTCCATTCTTAGCTGCAGAATGAAGCTGCTCCTTTGGCCGCAGAAGAAGTGGGCTGGCACGGCAAGTGTCGATCCATGGGATAAGCTCTACCCACACCCTAGCTTGATTTTCAGGTGTGCGCTTCACCCCAAAACTAGGGCTTATTTTTGGGTGTGGCTTATATTAGGCCTAGCCCCAAAAAATCAAGCTAGGGCTTATTTTTGGGGTGGATCTTACTTTCGGGAAAACACGGTATGTCATGGTCAAATGGCATTGCTTTCTTTTATAAATATCATGTCTTACCTTGTTAGGGGGACACTAATTGCACATTCATAATATAGCTATAATATGTTTTTATTTTGAATATTTCACACACCCCCAATATAGTTCTGCAATGGGCAGATAAATGAAATTCTAACTTTCTAATATGTTTCTGTAGTTGCTGCTTCTTATTTTTCTGAATGATCCAAGGAAAGAAATCACACAGCAATTTTATGATTGTGTGTAAAATTTGGAAGAATATAAAGTTTAATTGATTGATATGTGCACTGCAACATCATTACCATAAAACAGACTACTTACATATTCATAGCTGTTTCTGGACACAATACTTCTGTACTGAGAGAATGATGTGCATTAATGTCTGATAAGACCAGCCACAATACCTATGTCTCTATTTTTGAGAAAAAGTGATTCTTAGTGAACTACAATTAGTCAACTACAACTACATAAAATTATAATGCTTCCTATTTTGAGAAACTGTATTATTGCTATGAAGTTTTCTTTTGATTTTTTTTTAATATGTTGCTTGATATAATATGACAATCTCCTTGATTCAAAATTTTATAAGCATAAGCACATGGAAATTAGAAATGTGCCACCAGAATGTATCAGCTACTTGGATTTAATCTTTTGCATGCTACGATTTATGAATAAAAAATACTGGTTGTAAAATTGTATCTGAATTTTCCCCCCGTTTTTTCTATCATGCATTCATAGGCTAGAATCCAAAGAACTTGTATATACAGAAGGTACAGTGAGAGAAAAAATAATTTGATTCACTGCTGATTTTGTATATTTGCCCACTGACAAAGAAATGATCAGTCTATAAATGTAATGGTAGGTTTATTTTAACAGTGAGAGACAGAATAACAAAGAAATCCAGAAAAACACATTTCAAAAAAGTTATAAATTGATTAGCATTTTAATGAGTGAAATAAGTATTTGATCCCTTGTAGTTGGCCACCAGGTTTGCACACATCTCAGGAGGAATTTTGTCTCACTCCTCTTTGCAGATCCTCTCCAAGTCATTAAGATTTCAAGCCTAACATTTGGCATTTCGAACCTTCAGCTCCCTCCACAGATTTTCTATGGGATTAAGGTCTGGAGACTGGCTAGGCCACTCCAGGACCTTATTGTGCTTCTTTTTGAGCCACTCCTTTATTGCTTTGGCCATGTGTTTTGTGTCATTGCCATGCTGGAATACCCATCCACAACCCATTTTCAGTGCTCTGGCTGAGGGAAGGAGATTCTCACCCAAGATTTGACGGTACATGGCCCCGTCCATCGTCCCTTTGATGCAGTGAAGTCCTGTCCCCTTAGCAGAAAAACACCCCCAAACATAATATTTCCATCTCCATGTTTGACAGTGGGGATGGTGTTCTTGGGGCCATAGGCAGCATTCCTCCTCCTCCAAATATAACGAGTTGAGTTGATGCCAAAGAGTTCAATTTTGGTCTCAGCTGACCACAACACTTTCACCAAGTTCTCTGAATCATTCAGTTGTTCATTGGCAAACATCAGACGAATCTGTACATGTGCTTTCTTGAGCAGGGGGACCTTGTGGGCGCTGCAGGATTTCAGTCCTTCATGGCATAGTGTGTTACCAGTTGTTTTCGTGATGACTATGGTCCGAGCTGCCTTGAGATCATTGACAAGATCCTCCCGTGTAGTTCCTGGCTGATTCTTCACCGTTCTCATGATCATTGAAACTCCACAAGGTGAGATCTTGCATGGAGCCCCAGACTGAGGGAGATTGACAGTTATTTTGTGTTTCTTCCATTTGCAAATAATTACACCAACTGCTGTCACCTTCTCACCAAGCTGTTTGACGATAGTCTCATAGCCCATTCCAGCCTTGTGTAGGTCTACAATCTTGTTCTTGACATCCTTGGACAGCTCTTTGGTCTTGGCTATGGTGGAGAGTTTGGAATCTGATTGATTGATTGATTGCTTCTGTGGACAGATGACTTTTATACAAGTAACAAACTGAGATTAGGAGCACTCCCTTTAAGAGAATGCTCCTAATCTCAGCTTGTTACCTGTATAAAAGACACCTGGGAGCCAGAAATCTTGCTGATTGATAGGCAATCAAATACTTATTTCACTCATTAAAATGCAAATCAATTCATAACTTTTGAAATGCATTTTTTCTGAATTTTTTTTGCTATTCTGTGTCTCACTGTTAAAATAAACCTACCATTACAATTATTTTTCTATATGTCTGATAAATATCTTGAACAATAATTACAATAGATTGTTAAAGTGATAGTGAAACTCGCATTTTGTATGAGTATTGAAGTTTTCATAATACCCTTAATTGTTACTACGTTAAATGCACGCTCATTTCAGGTTCCATAAATCTTATTGACAGCCTGCAACATCTTGTATATCAGAATAAGAAGAGTTCTGATGTGAAGTGTTATTGCCTTCTAATCTTCCAAATTTAACCGTGTAGCTTATAAAAAGATAAAGGTAAGAATAGTCCGAAATTGCAGTTTACATAGTAGCATATATTCTATGTTGCATCACACAATATAGTACCTAAAACATATCTGTTCATGTTTCAGTATAACCCAAAAAAGTATTAATGAGCAATATTTAGCATGACAAAAAGGGAAATTGCCTCACAAAATGGGCTAATAAGTAATAGTATATGTTATCATTAACTTGTTTTATAGTTGATATAAAAAAACTGGCACCTTTTCCTCTTGCAGAGAGAGAATACATGTTTTCTATGTTTTACTACAAGTCTCTCTCTGCTTGCTGCTAGCCAAAAGTATCGACACCCTTACTTGTTTCATCTAATAATTACAAGAATATGTTAAATTATACATCAAAGTGTCTGTTGTATGAACTGTCATGTGAATGGCATTTACTTTTGTCAGTTTCAACTTACTTTATAGCAAATTGGGATTCTTGGGCAAAAGTGAGGAGTAGCAATACTTTTGCCTGCATCTGTGAAACGTCTCAAACTTATCCAACAAATCCTAAAGAAACCCATCACCACAAAAAAAAATAAAAATCTAGGTATATAAATTGTGGAATAGATCCTTAATGTATGGAGATTTCCCCACTCCCCCTTCTCTGCAGAATGGTAATGAGGTGATTAAATCCTTTGTACAAACTTATTCTTTCCTTCAGTCCAGTTGAGTTCAGTAATTCTTATGTTTATGACTGGTCAAAGTAGTCTCTGCATTCTCCTTGCATTCCTTTCAGTGAAGAGCTTTTGTCATGGGGATTTTCCTTTAGTTTCTTGACTTTTTTACATGGGGAGTAGAGACTGAAAGATTCTCATCTTGCATAATTTTCTACAATGCCATATGGGGCTAAGAAAAAGGCAAAACTGGTGGCAGCAGCTTCATTTTCTTCAGTTACTTTTTTACATTATCAGTTGTATCTTTCTCCTCCAACTTGCAGATAATTATTGGGGAGAATGGAGAAATAATTTACAGGTAGGAAAATTAATATTGTCTTTTTATGTTATGTGCAATTGCTTATTGTATTATTTTAAATGTTATGTGCAATTGCTTTTAAAACAAAAATATTTTTAAACTATGTCAACTTTCATTTGTTTATGCTCATG
Organism: Crotalus tigris; assembly: GCF_016545835.1. Taxonomy (NCBI): domain Eukaryota; kingdom Metazoa; phylum Chordata; class Lepidosauria; order Squamata; family Viperidae; genus Crotalus; species Crotalus tigris. The sequence continues at coordinate 1,214,189 of NW_024100599.1, read as the reverse complement.
ATTTTATTTTGTTCAAATTCTCTTTTAAATATTTTCAAGTTCTTCTTCACTGCTTGATGAGTCTTCTCCAAACAAATCTTTTCCTATTGAATTTTCAGCAGTGTTTATGCTCATCATTTTCAAAGTGGTAAGAGTAGAGCAGTTGCTCAAGCCTAAAAGAACTGTCTTTTTGTCACAGGCAACAGTCATGCAAGAGATTTTGCTATCAAATGTAAAGATGGATATAACTGTGCCATTCTCCAAATCCCAGAAACTGACCTCACCTAAAGTGGGAGAGGGAAATGCATGTTACTACATTTAGTTTGGCTTGGAAACTTCCTTCATTTTAATAAAAAAAACTCTTGTGTTGGTTAATCCATAGCAGTAAAATTTAAAAACCCTTTGGTATAATTTCTTGGTGGTAAATAGAATAGAATATAAAATTCTGAAATTAATTCAGTAATGGAATGAGACATTTTTGGTTATTTTTTTGGCACTGCTACAGTTATGTCTGCCACTTTTATTCTTCAGAAGTATCCTGGTTAGTAGGTAAGTTCAGATTTGTAACTAATTTACACACACATATGTATCAAAAATATTTTTTAATCTGTTTTTATATTCCATTCCCTAACATTTTACTGAAGCCTGTGCTTCTTCGTTATGCAAATAGAATGTTATGCAAAATTCTGGTGGAATCTGTTTGGCTTGGATTAAATTTTGCTAAACAATAGCACTGTATAGCCAGTGTATAGCCAAAGTTAATGGATATTAGATTGTGTAATATATCATTCTGGATTCAAACAGAGAAAGCATAATTTAGAACATATGGGGAGGCTTATGTCACACAGTTTGCAGTTACCTTTCCTAGGCTTACATAGCTTTAAAAAAATTTTCAGGAAAAAACCCATTGAATTAAAGAGTTGCTAACACATGCAGCACAATGTATACTGAATCATCTTTTCCTTCTTTAACCACTGTAGACATAGTGCTAAATAATATTTCATTGATTAGAAGTCATTAATAAACCACAATGGGCTATGTTTTAACAGCAAGCTGAGCCATGAACCCTGTTCTATTAATGATGGTAATCTAAGACAAAATTTTAGAAAAAAAAACATTGAGGACGGGCATACAACTTGCAGTCTATGAGTTGAATGCATCTTATTTCTGGGACCAGGATTTCCAGCATTGAATGAATAAAATGTTTTTCAATCTTTTAGAGATATAAGGCATTAATTTCAGTTTTTGAAACCCACCCATTCCCAAAAAATCAGCCTGTTTTTTCATGTTTGTATAATACATAATGCATTCATTATAACTTCCAGATATAAGTACATCAGCAAATAATAGCGTACATTCTAAATACCCTTTAAAATGTGACTGTATATGGCAAACAGAAATTTCTTCTGTAAATTATGTTGATGTTTAGGATCAGAATAACAATAGCATATTAAGTTTAATGTTTTCACTAGAATTAGTTATAAATAACAGGTTATAATATTAAAAATCAAAAGAACATAGTCTTGAGCACATTTTTATCTACAAAAGAAATTATGAACAAACCTGCAAGTAGAATTGCTTTTGTTCCATCTAATATGTGCAATTTGCTATTCACAGTCAGATCAAGGCCTTCATAACCTTGCATTAATTTGTGTTTATGCTTAAATGGATCCCAAATTTTAATCCTGTAAACCACAAGAAAAAAAATGTATCAGTTTGGACATTATTTAGAATTTATAATATTGTAGATATAATTAACAACCGTAGCATTTCTTTTAACCTTATCTACTATTTTGTAAACAGAAAATCAGGAGAATAGCATATTGTACTCTGAGAAACAACTTGTTTAATAATTATTTTGTATATAGCATCATATTTTGTTAGATAATGACTTAGCCTTCCATGCTTCTAAGATCAGTAAAATGAGGACCCAGAATGTAGGGGTAAACCACTTAGTGCTGTAAAGCACCATAAAGCGGAATGTAAGTCTAAGTGCTACTGCTATAATTAACTTTGGCAAAACTTTGAATAACTCCAGTGCCCGACTTGATTTACACTGGACTATTTAAATAACTTCTGGTTTTAGTAAAAGCAGTACATCTTAATTATATAATTGGATCCATCTTGCACATTTACATAAAAATATCTAATGCCTGTTATATTATTTTTGGTGGTATACTATGGTAAGTTTAGTAATTAATTGCTTTTAACATTCTTGGAAATTTGAAAAGAGTTCTATGATACATCAACTTCTTTTACATTTGGGGGGAAGGAAGTTACATTTGGAATATATAACCCCTCAAATCTACCTCAAGTTGTTTCTGACTATTATGAATAAATGTCTATGTATTTAAACACAAGAATATCTCACTAGATATTATTAACATTACTATGAAGCTTAAAGCTGTGGTATTTGCATACTCTCATCAGTTGTCTTCAAAATGGTTCAAGGAATAGCTGCATTTATGTTTTCAATCTTTGGCAGTTTCTGTACGTAATAAAAATGTCCAACTTTCTCTGCAATTGTTATAAAATATTGTATAGTATTAATATTCCATGTGTCTCCAGCTACAGGTAGTCCTCGATTTACAACTATTCATTTAGTGACCATTTGAAGTTACAACAATGAAAAACGTGACTTATGACTGTTTTTCACACGTATAGCCATTGCAGCATCCCCATGGTGACACGATCAAAATTCAGGTGTTTGGCAACTGGCTCATATTTATGACAGTTGCAATGTCTTGAGATCATGTGATCATCTTGTTACCTTCTGACAAGTAAAGTCAATGGGGAAGCCAGATTCATTTAACAATTGTATTAGTAATTGAACAACTGCAATGATTCTCTTAACAACTGTTGCAAGAAAGGTGGTAAAATAGGGCAAAATTCACTTAGCAACTGTCTCACTTAGCAACAGAAACTTTGGGCTCAATTGTCTTAAGTTGAGGACTACCGGTATATATGTACAGGTAGTCCTCGGCTTACAACAGTTTGAAGTTACAGTGGCACTGAAAAAAGTGACTTATGACCATTTTTCAGACATATGACTGCTGCAACATCCCCATGGTCACGTGATTTACATTCAGAAGCTTGACACTGGCTCACATTTATGATGGTTGCAGAGTCCTGGAGTCATGTGATCCCCTTTTTGCGACCTTCTGACAAGCAAATTCAATGGTGAAACCAGATTCATTAAATAACTGTGTTACTAATTTAAGAACTGCAGTGATTCACTTAACAAATGTGATGAGAAAAGTCGTAAAATGGGGCAAAACTCACGCAACAAATTTCTCACTTAAGAAATTTTAGGCTCAATTGTGGTCATAAGCTGAGGACTACATGTATTCCCATGTTGCTTCAGTACCTATGTGGAATGAAACCAAACAATTTATTGGGCACATTACAAATCTTTCTAGTAATAACTAAATTTTAGTATTTACTTACAGGTTATCCACCATCACTCCAAAAATTATTCTACTGCCATCTGCAGTAATGGCTGTACAACAGACATTAGGCTCATTTTTTAATCTTTTTCTAACCTATATTTTTATAACAGACAAAAATAAATTGAGTAAATTGGTTATGGGTAACTTTACATACAAGCTATAGATATATAGATTTGCAGGTGTATAACTGCAGGTAATGTTTTCCTGTTCATCCTTATTCTTCCAGAACGTGGCTGTATTGTGGAAAGGCAAGGAATGAAGGAATAATGGCTGAAGTAAAATGCCCAAATGTCAAGCAAAACTGGGCAGGGCCAGGACCCTCTTGGGAAGGAGGTTTGAGATTTTTAAGGAATAAAAGATATTTGTCATCTGCAACATTAAGACTATGCTACCTATTTTACTCCTTCCACGTGGCTCAAAATGCAAAATAAAGAGTTGAAATATTTAGCTCCTGTTCTTGGACTTACAAAAAAGATGTTTATTGGACATTTTTACAACTATGCTAAAAAGGTATTGTAGTAGATCTGGGTATTTGAATTATAGAAGGAATAGTTTGATGATAGAATAACCTAATTCAAATATTCCAAAATTAGGAATCATTTTTAACCAGTGGTTCTCAACCTTTCTAATGCCGTGACCCCATTATACAGTTCCCCATGTTGTGGTGACCCCCAAGTGGGTGTGGCCACCAATAAGAGGGAGTAGGACAGCTAGGGAAAAGGGAAAAAAATGGCGGACAGCATGGTTTGGCGACCCCCATGAAATGGTCGTTTGACCCCAAATGGGGTCCCGACCCACAGGTTGAGAACCACTGTTTTAAACTAATGGAAATAGGTAAGATGAATTATGTTCACAAACTATTTGCAGAGAGCTTAGATTGTTTATTGTCTTTTGATTTGGAAATCACGATACTACAAAGTTTTCTTGTTGCCCAAGTATTGCAGAAATTATACCTTTCCTGTGATTAAGTTCCATAGTGTTACATAGCTGATTTTTTCCTCTTCGCTGTAATTGGAAAGCACTAGATAATGCCCAGTATATGTTAAGGTAGCATTATATAAAAAAAGCATTGATTCTTTGCTCTCAAGTGTGTGGAGATAGGACATAGTTTCCAAGCTGAACACAGATAGATGATGTGCATAGTAGGAACACACAGCTATCTGTGAAAAGACAAAGGCAGTTATTTTAAAAACAATAAAACATCTTTAGCATCTGGCAAAAATAAATTAAGCCACAAGGCTCCCAGTTCAAAGGTTTTGACCTTGTTACTTATTAGGGAGAACAGACAAGAACGAGGGAGCAATTATTTTTCATACTGTAATAGGACATGTTGGTTAACTTTTTTATGAAATTAAGCACTAAACCTTGACAATATATAATACTGTGCAAAAATATTAGGCAGTTTTGCAGAAATGCTGTAAATTAATGCTTTCCGAAATAGAAGTGTTACTAGTTTATTTTTATCAGTTAACAAAATGGAAAGTAAATGAACAGAAGAGAACTCCAAATCAATATTTGGTGTGTGACCATCCTTGCCTTCAAAATAACATCAATTCCAGGTACATTTGCACACAGTTTCTGAAGAAACTTAGCAAAGTTCCTTCAAGACTGTTCTAAATATCCAATATCTCCAGAAGACATCTGGTTAGGAAAGCCTCCCAAAGCCTTTCACCTAAAGCAATGAGAGGTCCTTGTGTTCTCTGAGCTTGGTTGTTTTTTTGCAGATATTTCGTTACCCAAACTAGGTAATGACTAGTGACTAGCACTGATGAAGTTACCTAGTTAGGGTAATGAAACTTCTGCAAGAAAACAACCAAGCTCAGAGAGCACCAAGGACCCCCTGCCTTTATTTCTCGGGATTGAAGACCCTATTGATCCTGACCAAATCTCTAACTCCATTTGCAGAAATGCAGCCCCAAATGCAAGGAAGCTCCACCATGCTTCACTGTTTCCTGCGGACACTCATTACTGTACTCCTCTCCAGCCCTTCGGCAAGTAAACTATCTCCTGCTACAGCCAAATATTTCAAATTTTCACTTAGTCCAGATCACTTGCTGCCATTTTCTGCACCCCAGACCTTATGTTTTCATGCATATTTGAGTCACTTAGCCTTGTTTCTACACCAGAAGTATGGCTTTTGGGCTGCAATTCCTCCATTAAGACCACTTCTAGCCAGTCCTCTCTGGACAGTAGATGGGTATACTTGGGTCCCACTGGTTTCCACCAGTTCTGTGCTGACATCTTCAGATGTCGAAGGGAAATAAGCATGATGTGTCTTTTCATTTGCTGCATTAAGTCCTCAGTGTTGCCTGTTTCTTTGTGCTTCTTCAAAAGAGCTTGAACAACACATCTTGAAACCTCAGTCTGCTTTGAAATCTTTGCCTGGGAAAGGCTTTGCTGATGCAGTATAACTGCCTTTTGTCTTTGTTCTTGTGCTGTTTTGCTGTAATGAATGATCTATGACATGAAACCCTCTTCGAAAACCTCGCCTGAGTAGCAGAGTTTGGCTATTCCTCACCCAAAATTTGAGCTCCTACACAGCTGTTTCTGTTTCTGTTAATGACTGTTTCAACCTACATATGAAATTGATAATCATTAGCAACTGCTTGGTATAATTGGTTAATCATACACCTAACTCTAATCCTACAAAATCCATGGCTTTGTGCAAGTGTAAGAATTGATGCTGTTTTAAAGGCAAAGAGTGGTCACAGTAAATATTGAATTGACTTGGATTTCTCTTCTGTTCATCTACTTTCCATTTTGTTAATAAAAATAAACTATTAACACTTCTATTTCTGAAAGCATTCTTAATTTATAGCATTTTTGTACAATTGCCTATTCACACAGGGTTCCTTTATATCAGCAGGAATTACATGAAAATAATTTTATTTTTTTATATATTTAATACATTTATATAGCTATGACAATGAGTGGGGTATTACATTGTTCTCTTTTAAAACAAACTAAATTAAACTCAAAAGAGTTACTGCAATATGCTTTATGTTGGCCTGCACAGAAATGTATCCAGGAGTAGCAATTGGTGCAGAATGTAGCAGTTAAGACTGTTATACAAAGGATCTTTAAATACTAAGATATAAGTAGCCTATGTTGAACAACTGCCTTGTTTATCGTAATTGGGACTGGAATTTCCATCACTAAGCGATGAAGTCATAAAACATGATGTTATATGACCATCGCTTAGCAACAGCAATCCCAGCAGTCCCCATTGCCATCGTGTGAACCTCACATGACCATGATGTATCAAGAAGCAAGAAGCATGAATCCAGAAGGACTTTACAAATTTGCTTATGCCCTTGAAACAATCATAGGCAAGCAGTCCAGTGGTCAAAAACTACAGGCAGGCAGGTTGGGACTATGGAGTACAAGCAGGCAGGAGCCATGGATGGGTACTAGGAATAACAGGTAGGCGCATAATGTTGTGTATTGGGCAAGTGGCCGATGCTGTGGAGTATGAGATTCTCATGTCTCATGGGTGCTCCTCAGAAAAAAATTTGCAGTCTTGGACTTGCAACCTCCTGCCGATTACCCCATTGACTTGTGGGAAGCCAGCAGGGAAGGTCGAAAATGGCAATCACGTGACTGCAGGGGGCTGCAACTGTCATAATTTCATGCTGATTGCCAAGCATCCAAACAATGATCATGTGACCATGACTGTGGGAATGCTGCAACTTTGAAGACTGGTCATACTTTCCCCTATTCAGCACCATCGTAACTTCAAATGTCATTGGACAAACCCAAGGATATCTGTGTTCTAAAAATACATTTTACAATGTCAAATGAGTTATGTCTTAACATGTTTATAAAACAAAAGAATACATGTAGGATATTAAGCATGTTAACATTTAAATAAGTATGTATAAATACGAATAAATAGTGTTTTGGTAAGTACAACTCGCCTTCTCATCTCCACTCAGGAGGAACTGATCAATAGTATTATTCTTCTCTTTAGCTAGTTTCTGTAATGTCTCCACCTCCAGTTGTAATTCCCTTTCTTTTTTCCTTTTCTTTCCAGTATTGGTTTCATTTCGCTTTTCCCAGGGATGCCATAATGCTAATACATAATACATAAAAAAACTATGGTATTACACCTGAAATACAAGTAATTATTGTGATTTTTAATACTGGTGTTAAAGCACTATAACAGCTATTTTGTCTCAGCAAAGTCAAAAGTTAAGCAATCTTGGGCTTTCATTGGTATTTGAAGACTTCTCGGAAAAAGTAAGATTGTAGGTTAGACTGAGGAAGTTAAAAGAAATTAAAAAGAGCAATAGCAATTTATAAATAGCAGTTGCACTTAGACTTATATACCACTTCATAATGCTTTTACAACACATTCTAAGCGGTTTACAAAGTCAACATATTGCCCCCAACAATCTGGGTCCTCATTTTACTGACCTCGGAAGGATGGAAGGCTGAGTCAACCTTGAGCTGATCAGGATTGAACTCCTGGCAGCAGAATGCAGAGTTAGTCTGCAATACTGCATTCTAATCACTGCGCCAAAATAACTGCCATTATTGCCTCAAAATATTAGATTAGAATAATAAAGAATAATGGATGCTATTTGTGTCAGTTTCAACTTATTTCACAGCAAATTGGGATTCTATGGTAATATGGGGAGATCAATACTTTTGCCCACATATAATAGTTTCAGATTTCTGCAAAGACATGATTGTATCCATTAAATCAAGGGTCCCCAACCTCCGGGCCGCAGACCAGTGCCGGTCTGCGGCCAGCAAAGAGCCAGACTGCAGAAGTGAGTGAAACCACACACACACACCAGTCCCTGGAAAAAACACCCTTCATGGAATCGGTCCCAGATGCCCAAAAGATTGGGAGCCGTTGCATTAAATCAGAAATTGAATTCTTGTTGTGCTTTTCAATAAGATGGCTTACAAATTACTCTTGGTAAGGTATGTTCTTTAGATAAATATTTAATTATTTAATTTCTATAGCTGCCCAACTCAACCAAATGAATCTGGGCATCTTACAATTCTAAAATTATTAAAAAAATAATAAAAAAATTAAAGCAGTAAAAATCATTCACAAAGTAAATACAAACAGCGGCCATGATTAATCAACTAATAGGAAAGCCAAGTAACAGAACCCTTAACACATTCTGAGTCCCAGGCCTGGATTTTAAAGCTTTGCAAAAAGCCAACAGGGTTGGGGCTTAAGGTTAGTGTTGTCTTCCATAAATGGATGATTAGGCCAGGATCCATAGTGCTATTTTCTGCTTTCTCAGTGAACTGTATCTACCGATACTTATTTTAAAAGTTTCCTCAATTTTTAAAATCTATCTGCTATTGTGTGTGCGAGAGAGTGTCTGCTTCTATTATATATGAAAATAGAAGAGGGTTACTACTAAATACAATTTAGCCTTCCAAACATGATTCTTTAATATAACTTTATTTTTACAAGCAGGGCAATTATTAAAGCAATCTGAAACCTTTCTGTTATATTATTTTTTTAAACTGGTGAAAGAGCACTCATAGTAATTGCTCCTTTGTTGCACACCTGGATCTAAATCAGAAATAGACCTAGCATTATCTCAATAGATTTGTGAGGGCTTGGTTTGGATTTGAGTTTTGTTGGTAAAACCAATTTTCCTCATAAGGCTGTAGCTTATACCAAACTATTCAGGCATGGCAGGTTTACATGTCAGAGATAAAGAACTTACTTTGCACTAAACAGCATAAGTTTTGGTGGCTGCAGGGAAAAGGGAATGTTGCATAAGCAATGTCTAATTCTCTGCCTGTCCTGCAAATTTACATTAAAAATTTAGTTTCAGTAAACTAAACAGCAAATCCATGCTAATGCATAACTGGTATGCCTGTCACCATCTCAATCAGACAACTAAAGAAAGAGGTATTGATGTGAAATAGCCCCCACTTCTCAAGAATGCATATCTAAAGACAGTTCAGCTTATTCAATCACCTCTTTATGCTTATATAAAATTGCCCAAGGCACAAAAATTACAAAATCAGAAAGCTTCCTCAAGTAGCCCCTTCAATAATAATTGACAGCTTCCAGTCTCCCAGGTGTGAGACAATACATGAAAATTTAAAATCATACGGTTTCTCATAGGCAGCTATCACCTTAATGGGTTATAAATATGCCAGTCTTTAACAACATACCATTTACATAGAGTTATAATCAGATTTGTCATTCTTGCCCAGAAACATCCTTCGGAGATACCACTTCACTTAGCCAGATGCCTCAATGCATAACAGCCCTAAATTTAGAACGGCTTTGTCTTTGGCTTGATTCAATGCCGTTTCAAAAGCAGTCATTGCGGGAAATACTAGAACATCCCTTTCGAGCAGTTCTATTGTACTGCTGCCTCTGTGCTGACACTCATCAGGAATTAGTATTCCCACTCATCATCAGACACCCTGGTTGCACGGATTTATTGTCTCAGTTTGTTACTACTATCAGATCATTTGGATTCTACTTTGGGGATAGCAGCCAAATATTGTTAAATGGTTTATATAACATAATTTTTCTTCCTTCTAGATATTTTCCACATTTCAAATAGAGCTGTCTATTCACTCTCATAACAATATATTACAGGTATCATTATTGTCAATTGATTTATTTTAATTAGCTGCCAGACTTATTTTAACAATATAGTCACTATAGATGAAGTCTAAATTTTAGATCTGAAATCATAATCACTTGTCACATATTTTTCTTTCTTATGCATTATCTTACTGCATCTTTTCTAGATGTAATATTACTATTAATTTTTTTCATGGATTTTATTTATTATTATTTTTCAATTTTATATAGCCACCCATCTCATGAGTAGTGACTCTGGGTGGTGGACAATACTCAGTAAAAAAAGAATACATATGTAAAAACAGACATTTAATCATCTCTATTTTAATGCTGATTTTTCTATTTTTAAAACTAAAAATGTACAAACCCAAAGCAGAGATAGTGAGTGCAGATAGTCCTCGACTTACACTCGCACTTAGCAACCATTCAGAATTACAATGGACTTCCCAAAAGGTACTTAAGACCCAATATTAAACTTTTTTTGGCTTACTCCTCAGTGGTCACATGACCGCATTTCAGATATTCAGCAAATGACCTGCATTTATGCCTATTTGCAGCGTACCACAGTCACTTGATTTTTGTCAAAAACTGGCATTTTTGACACGTTCCCTCAGACCCCATTCCTAGGGAAAGAAGTCCCCCAAAACCATAAATCTGGGGAATTCCATTCCCAACCCAGAAATGGAGTCAGGCAGCTCAGGTACAGAAGCTGCTATACAGCAAGGAGGCTGGTATTTTAGCAATAGGATAATATTTTATTGGCCAAATGTGATTGGACACACAAGAAATTTGTTTGCAGTGCATAAGTCTCACTGTATATACAAACAAAGTAATATGATCATAAGTTACCAATAGAAGGTAGTAGAAAAGATGAGAAGGATAATAGAATACAGTCATACTACATGGTTAAATAGACAGAAGACAGTACTGTGGTAATTAGGTATTCAGCAGAGTGATGGCACAAAGGGAAAAAACTGTCTGGGTCTAGTTGTTTTAACATACAATGCCCTATAGCAGCGTCCTGAGAGGAGGAATTGAAAGAGTATATGTCCAGGATGTGAGGGGTCTGTAGTTATTTTCTCTGTCCTCCTTCTGAACCATGCAGTATACAGATCCACAATGGAAGGCAGGCTGGTTGCAATTAACTATCCATTGAAGTCTGTATCTGTCATGTTAAACCAGATAGTTATAGAAGTATAAATGACAGACTCAATAATTCCTCTGTAGAACTGTACTAACAGCTCCCTGGGGCAGTCTGGACTTTCTGAATTGACGCAGGAAGAACATTCTTTGTTGTGCCTTTTTAATGATGGTTCTAATGTTAGGTGTCTATTTCAATTACTGGGAGATTATAATTATACTTTAGATTGGCAATTTTATTATTCTAAATTCTTAAACAAGTCTTATACAAATTGCATAATGGCTTATTATATTAATTTTATGTTCAAAATTCTTAAACTTATAATTTTACATGTATTTTGTGACTTTATAGCCTTTTCATTTTAGACAATTTTTGTGCTGTATAGGCTGCATTGATATCAGTGTGCCTTCCCCCCCCCCCATACTTGTTTTGCTGGTCAGTGACCAAAATGACTGATTTCCTTAGGCATGGACGGTGGGGATGGAGTGGGAATAAATACCTAAGCATGAATTACTCCTTGGGAACAATTGAATTAAGGCAAAAATCAAGCAACAGTTTTGAAAATAGTCAGTAATTTTAAAATATCTAAAAAAAATAGAAACTGCAAAGATTGATTAAAGATTGATAGATATTTCAATTAAATTAGATATTTCAGAACTGTACTTTATTTTACTTTTTCTCTGCTCTCTGCCTGCCTGTAATATTTCTTCAAATGCTTGCAATGTTCTTAAGTAACTGTTTAATAAAACAGAATTGTATCTATTCTGCATTTTAGCTGTATATGTACATGATTGTCAAATGGATCACACGGGCCAAGAACAAGTTTCTGTATGTCTCCAAAATGCAAGTTATTTTAAATCAATTATGTTAACTATGTATTAAAAATTAAGCACTTCTAGAAAGCATGCCTACACAACATGTGGCCTGCCAAGCAATGTTGAGTGGCCTACCAGCAAGTTTTTAAGAAGTGATAAATTCACCAGTGCCCCAAAAGAGGCACTGCCAAGCATCTCTAAGCCTCAGTGCCACTCTCAACTCCAGTACTTGCTTTGCTCAGCTAGCCACAAAACACCTGTAAAACGTTAAAGGTAAAGCATTAAACTTGGATCAGAAATACCAAGGTTCAAATCCCCAGCTGAACCATAGAGTTTAGCAAGTCACTCTGTTTCAACAAAACTGAAACAGTTATTGTTATTCAGAGGATAAAATGAAGTAACAAAATCACATGCACTCTTGTGAGCTTTCAAACAAAATGCAGGCCATAAATGCAAAGACAAAAATAATAAACCTGGGTTCTCTGTGGTTCTCCAATTTACCAAGGAATGATTTTATGTTTCAGTTGTTATAAATTACTGCATAGAATTAGCTTTGACAATATAGCCTTTAAGTAGAATTAAATATTTGATACCTGTTTTTTCTTTATACAAAACTCCTTTGGGTCTCTTTATGTTTTCTTTGGATGAGGAATGGGTAGTGGCTTGAGTAGATTGCAAGACAACATTTTCTTTGTATTCTGGTCTTAATCGATCCTTAATAAGTCCTGTCTCCAAGTTCCAAATAACAAAATGGTCTCTGAAAATATAGTAAGAACCAGATAAAACAATCAACAATGTACTATTTTTGATTAGACATTCTATTGACTTATAAACATTTAATTTGTAATAAAGCATAGGAGACAAATTTAAATTAAAAGGTGAGTTGAAAAGTAAAAGAATGCCTGGGTTTACAAATTTCTGCTAAATTTATCGGTTAAAATTAATCCAAATATTATCCTAAGAATTGCCATTTCATGTTTATTTTTTATTTTCAGTCTCAAAACAGATTTGAGCTTTCTGATTTTGTGATATACTCCACTGATTTTACAATTCACAAAAAAGCACAATTTTCTAAAAAAAATTAATTGGTTAAGGTTGGAAGTTTAAAACTATTCTAAACTGGTCATAGTTTTTTTTTATTAAAAGTTTTTTATTTTTTCAATGTAAACATTATAAGAAAAAAAATACAATACAATTTTGAAATAAGATAAATTCGTAACCATTGGTACGACCTGCCCACTCCCCCCAGGCTGCGTCCACCCTCTCTTAAAACATTCCCTACTTCCCTCCTCTTTCTCACCTCTCATCCTACTCTCTTCCCCTCCCCCTCTCCTCTCACTGCCCTACTTCCTCTCTACACTTTCTCACCTCTCATCCCTATCAAACCCATGAATGCAGCATAAGGGGAGTGCCCAGGCTGCACCCCTATAAGCAACCATTATCTATATTACACTTACCCCCCACATTTCTTCCCTCCCACCCCCAACCCCCCTCCCTTCACTTCCCAGAGCAGAATGCAGGGTTAATAATAAGAAAATTTATAATAATAAGAAGAAAAAAAGAAAGAAAAAAAGAAAAAAGAAAAAAAAAGAAAATATCATACTTAACCTTTAACTCCAATAACCTATAAGACCATTCTCTATAATATTTACTATAATATTCATTCATAAAATAAATGAAACTTTTTAGTTCCATACTTTTTCTGAATATAATCTATCCATCTTCTCCATACAGTAATATATCTTTCTTGTGTATGATCCTTTAAATAAGCAGAAATTTTTGCCATTTCTGCAAAACTAGATACTTTAAATACCCATTCTTCTAAACAGATTTGAGCTTTCTGATTTTGTGATATACTCCACTGATTTTACAATTCACAAAAAAGCACAATTTTCTAAAAAAAATTAATTGGTTAAGGTTTGAAGTTTAAAACTATTCTAAACTGGTCATAGTGATAGATGATGCAAATCAGGCATGTCAAACTTGCGACGTCACGTGACGTCGCGCAATGTATCGGGCCGGTTTTGCCATTGCTGACAATAGGGTGGGCGTGGCTTCCACGTGACGCATCTGGCCCACGGGCCAGCAGCTTGACACCTGGTGTAAATAATGCAATTTCTTTCCACATTATGCAATTTCTCTTCAGATCATAAGCACAATTACAATTTCACTTAGTGACTGCTTTGCTTAATGACTCAATTGCTGGTCCCAATTGAGGTCACTAA